>NC_091060.1:85346274-85666274 GCF_000393655.2 Nicotiana sylvestris
ACAAGGAATCTAATGATATGAAATTTTTTGAGTTTCGAGAAGTGGGCCCGGGGCTCGGGTTTTGCTAATTTTGGGATTTTTGGTATTTTCCGATTGTTTTTGCTTAGGCTTTGTTCCCTTAGCATATTATGACGTATTCGTTCTAATTTTGGTTAGATTCGACGCGCGTGGAGGCCGATTCAAGGGGAAAAGGCGTCGCGAGCTAGAGAGTTAGCGGGTTCGAGGTGAGTAATGATTGTAAATGATGTCCTGAGGGTTTGAAACCCCGGATTTGCACATCGTAGTGCTATATTGAGGTGAGACACGCGCTTGATGACGAGCGTGGGGTCGTATACTATTGGAGATTGTGACTTGGTCCGTCCCGATTGATGATTTTACCGCGTATTTGATTGTAAACTATGTGCTATCATCATTATTTGGGCTGAATGCCATAATTGGGCGTAGTGCCAACTATCTGAACCCTTCGGGGATATTTAGTGATATTTCCTCACTGTTTTGACTTGTTACTTGAACTCAGTCATTATATTTTCCCACTGTTTTTACTATTCAGCCATTCTTTCTCAGTTTTCAAGACTTAAATGATATTTTAAATGATATTTGGGCTGAAAACACTGGTTTACTATAGCCCGAGGGGCTTGTGATGATTTTTTGGACTGAGTAAGGCCGAGGGCCTATATTGTGAGGAACACTAATACTGATATGAGGCCGATGTCCTGAGATACATATATACGCCACGAGGTGGCTTGATTGATATGAGGCCGAGGGCCTAGATTTAATGCCACGAGATGGCTTGATATTGCGCTTGGGCTGTAAGGGGCCCCTCCCGGAGTCTGCACACCCCCAGTGAGCGCGGGTACCCATTGTGATGTGAGATTTAGCCCGAGGGGCAGAAATTGTTGATACTGTGCCCGAGGGGCAAACTTCTATGTGTTTACTTTATCTTAATTGCCTACCAATTACCTGTTGATTGTGTATTTGTGCCCAAGGGGCGAACCGTTATGTGTTTATCTTCTTAATTGTCTGTCATTACCTGTTGATTGTGTAATTGTGCCTGAGAGGTGGATTTCTGTGCTTATATACACTTATTGTTTTGCATTCATTTGCATAACTGTTGAAAAGTCATTTTCAAAAGAAGTTTGAACTGAGCTAAGATGTTTTTAAGAGATTTCACAACTTCATTGTTTTTCTTAAATGGTTTTATACTTCTTCTATACAGCATATTGATATGTTTTACGTGATTTCTTACCGATCAGTTGTTATTTACCTTTATTACTCACTGAGTTGGAGTACTCACTTTACTCCCTGCAACTTGTGTGCAGATTCAGGTATTTCTTAACCCGGTAGCGGGTATTGGCTGATCGGAGGCAGAGTCATCGGGGTTTAGCAAGGTAGCTGCCGACATTCGCAGCAACGCTTTTCCCCTCTTCATTACATTAGTCGGTGTTTTGTACATTTTAGACTTTTCAGTTGTATTTATACCTTAGTAGATGCTCGTGACTTGTGACACCCCTGTTAGGGCTGTGTCGGGTTGTATTTCTACTACTTATTTTCGTTAAATCATGTATAGACTGCTTTATATTGTTTAACTGTTTTAAAAAGTGAAATGGGTTTAATTGGCTGGCCTTGTCTTCATGAGAGGCGTCATCACGACCAGGTTCGGGTTTAGGGTCATGACAAGTTGGTATCAGAACCTAGGTCTCACGAGTCATGAGCAAGTTTAGTAGAGTCTCGTAGATCGGTACGGAGACGTCTATATTTATCCTCGAGAGGCTGCAAAACCTTTAGGAAAAACTCCACATTCTTGAATTTTGGTCGTGCGTTCTTTGATTTAGCTTAAAATGTAACTCTTTGAATTCCCTCCACGTGTTCGTATGCGCGCATGAGCGCTTAGTATCAGATGAGCATTGATGGCTTGAGATTCCCTGATTGAGGGCGATATGTGATCTCTATGAGTTGATATTGGGCCAGTTTGGAGGACTTGAGGCCGGATTTTGCCTATAGCTTAAGCACTGAGGTGCTGATCGTGTAAGCAAGTGTTTTTGAACTTATATGTTCGGTAGTGTCCCTATTAGTGGGAGTGATTGCTGGATAACTATGTGATGAATATGTTAGTACAGCGAGATATATCCATATGATTTGGAAGCAACGAGAAGGGTCTGCTGGAGGATAGAAGAACTATTAGGTGCTTGAATTCCATCTTGATTCGAGGTATAGCCCCAAGTTATAGGCGTGTGAAGAATCTTTTCATGTTTCCCAGTTGTGAGTGAAGTAAATTTCATGTTATAGTATGAGTTCAGACTCAGGAAGACTATACGACTGCGTATAATTTATGATGGTGGAAGGTATACATGAATGTTAGTTGGAGGCAAAACAGGTGGGTTATCTCCTGCGGAGTGTTCTGAGGTCATGTGATCCTTATGTTGTCTATTAGAAGATCTCATTTACAAGTGAAGTACATGTGTTGAAATTTAAATTTGGATCTCTTAAAAGAGTAGGCTTAATTATTGCGAGAGTGAATGCGAGATTTGCAGAAAAATTAAAATTCTAGATGATCTGTATTTTCACAAGCTTATAAAGGATTTGAGTTTAATCTCACTATGGTATTATGGCATCAATAGAGTATAAATGTTATGAGTTACTGAGTGTATTTTGATCTATGGCTTCGAGCCAAGTGGGGGAGTCTGTTGTTGGTTAGTTGATTGCACCGCTAGTGCTATGTCAGTTCTAGTTTGAGGCATTCGAGTGAATCAGTTATGGCCCGCGGAGATTGAGATTGAGGATGGTTAGAGTAAAGGAAATTTTTTAACAAAGGTTATATTATGCTTCATAGGGTAAGAAAATCACGGAAGGTCTGGAGTTGTTGTTAGTAAAAGATGATCGGTGCCTGAAGCAGGAAGCGACTTGGTTGTATTGGGATGAGGTTGCATTCTGCAGTATCTAAAGTGCTAATGAGGCACAGGTTGTTCGGTCCTTTTGATCGGGCTAATTGCGGTTTGAGTAGAATGGATGACTTGCGAGAATGGTTCTAATGTGTTTAAGATTCTACATGTAACAATTGGGTATTTTAAAGTTGTATAAGTGGCTAGAGACTGAGTTTTATTGGAAGATGTCAGGACTTGTGGTATTTTCTATACTAATTATGGAATTCTATGTATCAGAATCAGGAAGGTAAGGGTAACGGATCTAGATTCGCAGGAAGTTTCCTCAGAGTAAAGTATTTTGAATGTGGTGCCTTTGGGAATAGTTAAAAGAGTATTCAACGGCTTATGGGTCTCAGACGATGTGGCTTTATGCTTGGGTCCCGTGTGGTAAGTTTGGGTTGAGAAATTGTGATGTTATAGCAAGAAGGAGTATCAAGTTGAAGGTAAATCAGAAGGAAACTCCGATAGATGGGATAGCTTGGTAGAAGGCCGGATCGGTACGTTAAGGGCATGATTAATTCCTTGGGTGTTTACGAGGTAATGAGTTTCTACGGATATTTCGCGGCAATGCTCTTGGGTTTAGTGGCCTGCATAGGTTGCTTGAGTTAGGAAGATTCAGTCCTGGCGGACTTGTTCGTGCAAAAGGGAGTCGGAGAGTTCTTGATGGCTCCTACCTTGGTTGGAGATGTATATTTTCCTATTGGCATGTGGAGCATGGGATGTATAGTGGTTCTTTTCTAGATGGGATCAATGGGAAGTTCTTGGCTAGTGGAATGCATAGTTGCTTGCGGTTCGGAAGGAATGTGAAGTTCTCATGGTTATCCTAGAATGGTATGGGTTATGCGGTATGTTGTAAATGATTTGAGATTTGCGAGTGTAAGGTTACAGTTCAGTTCTCAAAGGAAGGTCATAAAATTCTTAGCAGCACAGGCAGTTTCAGATGATTAAAGGAATGACCTTCAGGTGATTAAGGAAATGGTATTGCTAATTGGAGTGATTTGACGAGGGTATATGTTTTAGAAAAGGCAATGAGATTAAGTTGATGGTACTTCAGTAATATTGCGACACTTTCTTGCTAGATCGACTGCGGATATTCGAGTTTGCTTGGTAGCACAGAGGAAAATTAGATTATCTCTCGTGGAATGATTGGGTATTTGAGGTGTGGTATGCATTCGGACGGCGGAATTGGGATCATGTGTGATGATTTATGTGCCATATGGATTTGGAGATGGGGAGTTCTCATATTCAGGCTATGTTGTGGTTGTGAGTCGTGGGTATCGGCACCGTTTAGTGACTATCGGGGTTTGGAGACCCGAGCGGATCTTTCATTGCTTGGTATATTAGATTTTGGATGTGATATTGGGTTCCGACTGGTTGTCTCCGTGTTGTTTCATTTTGGACTATTGCGCTAAGGCGACGTTGTTGGCTATGCCGGAAATGCCACGGATTATGTGGCAAGGTTCGATGGATTATGTCCTAGTAGAGTGGTTTTATATTTCGAAGACCCATCGGACGACTGGGAAGGATTGTCCTTCTTATTTGGGCTTTCATGATGAATGTCAGTGTAGAGGCTTCTACCATCGATTCAGTTCCGGTGATGATGGACTTTTCAGATGTATTTTTTGTGGTTGGGCATGTCGCCGGGCAGGGTGGTTGATTTCGGTATTGGTTTGATGCCAGACACCGTATCGTATGGCACCGACAGAGTTAAAGGAGTGTAAGGAGCAACTTCAGGATTTTCTTAATAAGGAGTTCGATGGCAGGCCAATGTGTATGCGTGTTCTAACTTGAGTCGACTTGGTTGGCTCCGAAATGTATTGTTGAGGGATGTGTTGATTTGATTGTTATTGAGCTTATTAGTAATCTGGGGAGATCTATGAGTTACCTTCCGTGTTGCGAGGCATTATGATTTGTTGGTTATGGACACATATGGTGCGGTTCTATTGGGGTTTCATAGTGGAAGTCGAGAGGGGAGAGTAACTGGGTACTACGCGGTGGATGGCGTATCGGTTATGTCCTTTCGAATTGTGAGGTGTTATGTATTTGCTTTACTGTGGTTATGATGATTTACTTTGGTTCTAGACATCAATTGCGTGTGGTCGTCAATTTCGAGCAGAGTGACTTGAGGTGTTTCATGTGGAGCAGTGTTTGGATAGAATCGCGCGTTGCAGCGAAGTTATGTGGAGGTATGACCTTGCGGGTTGGATTCGTGTGTTCTATTCCAATGATGTGAGACAGGTTCTCAGCCTTGTGTTGTGGTGGTACTGGTGAGCTTGAGGTACAGCTATTTCATTTGAGTCATTTTCATGATTTGAGTATGTTTAGACTGTTGCTTATTGGTGTGCGTGTTGCGCAAGTTGTGGCTTAGGCCTGTATTGATGTGTCATGTCACCAAAGTAGTATGTTGGATTAGAGGAGACTGTTGGGATCATTAATGAATACGAACGGGTTCGATTTCAGCATATCAGAGGGATAATATCAAGCTTCGGCTCAGAAATTTGCTGTGGTATTTGCCAAAGGAGAAGTGGCTTCTTGAATGGTTGATCTGGGAAATGGTTATGGCTTACCGCGTGTTTTAGTGATCTTTGGCAGTATATGAAAGTGTCAGGGTGAGACTTTAGTTAATAAGAGTTTTTCTATCGGTATTCGGGTGTTGTGTGCAGCTGCTATAATTAGAAGTTATCACTACGAGTGTTTAAGTTATGTGGTATATCAAGTGATTGCACCTGAGGTTGCAGGTATGGGTTATTACAGCTGGTTCGGGCTTATTCTTAAAATAGATGTGAGATTCTAATCTTGTGGATGATTTCGGAAGTGGAAATGGGGTTCTAAGGTTTATGGGCTAGGTTGGATTGTGAAATTTTAGTTGCATTATGTTATCGAACCTATATGAGATAGAGTGACACGAGATCACCCCCCGGGTATATGTATGGTAAGCTTATTAAGCGATTGGTTGGCTTTTGGAACAACTCTGGGCACGTTCGAGGACGAACGTATGTTTAAGTGGGGGAGGATGTAACGACCCAACCGGTCATTTTGAGCTTTTGCACTTTGCTCGCCAGTTCTCGGGCATGACTTGCCCCGTGTGATATATTATGCCTTATTTAAATCATTGGTTTTGGTTTTCAGGGTAATCGGAGTGAATTTGGAAGAACAACTCTCAGTTTGAAGCCTTAAATTTGAAAGGTTTGACCAAGCGTTGAATTGTTTATATATGATCTCAGATTGGAATTTTTATGATTTGGTTAGTTCCGTTAGGTGATTTTGGACTTAGGGGCGTGATCGGAATGCATTTTGGAGGTCCGTGGAAGGTTTAGGCTTAAATTGGCGAAATTGAGATTTCGGCATTTTTCGGTTGATAGGTGAAATTTTGATATAGAGGTCGGAATGGAATTCCGAGAGTTGCAGTAGCTTTGTTGTGTCATTTGGGATGTGTGTGCAAAATTTCAGGTCATTCACACGAGATTTGATAGGTTTTTTTATCATAATTTTAGAGTTCTTGGAGTTCTTAGGCTTGAATCCTATGTTAAATTGGTGATTTGATGTTGTTGTGAGCGTTCCGAAGTTTTGAACAAGTTTGAACAATGTCTTGGGATGTGTTGGTACAATTGGTTTGAAGTTCCAGGAAGGTTCCGGGATGTTTTAGGCCGAAAATCATAGCTGTAGCAGGTCCCGAAGGGTTGCAGGCCTCGGAACCTACCTGCGCGGTCCATACAAAAAGAAGTGCGGTCTCGGTATGTTCTTTGCGGACTGCACAAAATGAAGTGCGGCCGCAGTAGGTGCTGCGCGGACCGTACAAAATGCAGTGCGGCCGCGGTGGGGGACATTTCACTGGTCCTACTTCGGAAGCTCATATCTTTTGATCTACAAGGAATTTTGAGATGATTTAAAAACGAAAGTTGTAGCCCTTCGTGTTTAGTTCCCAGAAAGGTAATGATATCACTATTTGGATATATGTAGCGAAAGTTATGGCTAAACTACTAAAGCCTATCACTGTAGAGGAAAGCCTGTGCGGCCGCGGTCGTTTTTGTGCGGACCGCACTGGTTTTGTGCGGACTGCGGTCGATTTTGTGTGGTCCGTGGAGGTGGAAATCTGTGAGGTATACGAGATTTTAGGTTTTATTTGATATTTTGACCTAGAGAGCTCGGATTTTGGCGATTGTTTGAAGGTTTTTCAAGAAATTCATCGGGGTAAGTGATTCTAACTCAGATTTGGCTAGAGTACATGAATCTGTCATTGAATTCATCATTTAATTCGTGATTTGGGATGTAATTTGGGAAGAAATTATAAAATCTTTCAAAAATGTAAAATAATGATTTGAAGGATCAAATGGTATCGAAATTGGATAATTTTCATATGGTTAGACTCGTGAGAGTATAAGGATTTTAGTTTTGTGAATTTTGTCAAATTCCGAGATGTGGGTCCAGGGGTTGGGTTCGACCAATTTCGGGAATTTTGTGGTAATTTAATTACTTTCGAGTGGGCTTTGTTCCCTTAGCATATTGTGACGTATTCGTTCTGATTTTGGGTAGTTTCGACGCGCGTGGAGGCCAATTTGAGGGGCAAAGGCGTTGCGAGCTAGAGATTTAGCCAGTTCGAGGTGAGTAATGATTGTAAATAATGTTCTGAGGGTTTGAAACCCCGAATTGCACATCATAGTGCTATGTTGAGGTGACTTACACTCTGGATAGCGAGCGTGGGGTAGAGCACCGTTGGGGATTGTGACTTAGTCCATCCCCATTGATGTTTTTACCACGTAGTTGATTGGAAACAAATTGTTATCATTATTATTTGGACTGAATGTCATATTTGGGACTAGTGCCAACTATGTGAACCCTTCGGGGCTTGTTATTGATATTTCCTCACTGTTTTGACTTTATATTTGAACTCAGTCATGTTATTTTCCACTGTTTTCAAAACTCAGCCGAGTTTACTTTGATTTAACACTTGAAATGATATTTTAAATAATATTTTAGGCTGAGCATCATGTTTTACTATTGCTCGAGTGGCTTATGTGATTTTAACTGAGTAAGGTCGAGGGCCTAGTTGTGATAAAACACTGATATTGATTTGAGGTCGAGGGCCTGAGATATGTACGCCACGAGGTGGCTTGTTGATATTGTTTATGAGGCCAAGGTCCTGAGATATATACGCTATGAGGTGGCTTGATTGATATGAGGCCTAGGGCCTAAATTTGATGCCACGAGTTGGCTTGATATTGCGCTTGGGCCGTAAGGGGACCCTCCCAGAGTCTGCACACCCCCAGTGAGCGCGGGTACCCATTGTGATGTGAGATATAGCCCGAGGGGCTGGTACTGTTCTGAGATATTGCCCGAGGGGCGAACCTTTATGTGTTTATCTTCTTAATTGCCTACCAATTACCTGTTGATTGTGTATTTGTGCCCAAGGGGCGAACCGTTATGTGTTTATCTTCTTAATTGTCTGTCATTACCTGTCGATTGTGTAATTGTGCCTGAGAGGTGGATTTCTGTTTTTATCTGCACTTATTGTTTTGCATTCATTTGCATAACTGTTGAAAAGTCATTTTCAAAAGAAGTTTGAACTGAGCTAAGATGTTTTTAAGAGATTTCACCACTTCATTGTTTTTCTTAAATGGTTTTATACTGCTTCTATACAGCATATTGATATGCTTTACGTGATTTCTTATCGGTCAATTGTTATTTACCTTTATTACTCACTGAGTTGGAGTACTCACTTTACTCCCTGCACCTTGTGTGCAGATTCAGGTATTTCTTAACCCGGTAGCGGGTATTGGCTGATTGGAGGCAGAGTCATCGAGGTTTAGCAAGGTAGCTACCGACGTTCGCAGTACCGCTTTTCTCCCTCTTCATTACATTAGTCGGTGTTTTGTACATTTTAGACTTTTCAGTTGTATTTATACCTTAGTAGATGCTCGTGACTTGTGACACCCAGGTTAGGGCTGTGTCGGGTTGTATTTCCACTACTTATTATCGTTAAATCATGTATAGACTGGTTTTATATTGTTTAACTATTTTAAAAAGTGAAATGGGTTTAATTGGCTGGACTTGTCTTCATGAGAGGTGCCATCACGACCAGGTTCGGGTTTAGGATCGTGACACTGCTATTGTTCATGCATTGAAGATCTGGCATCATTATTTATACATGTTCCTTGTGAGATCTATGCTGATCACCGGAGTTTGCAGCATCTGTTCAAGAAAAAGGATCTTAATTTGCACCAGAGGAGGTGGTTAGAGTTGCTGAAGGACTATGATATCATTATCTTATATCACCCAGGCAAGGCCAATGTGGTGGCCGATGCTTTGAGTCGCCGGGCAGAGAGTTTGGGGAGATTGGCTTATTTACCAGCAGCGGAGAGGCCCATGGTGATGGATGTTCAGGCCTTAGCCAGCCAGTTTGTGAGATTGGATCTTTCGGAGCCCAATCAGGTTCTAGCTTGCGTGATCTCTCAGTCTTCCTTATTTGATCGTACCAGGGAGCGTTGGTATGATGACCCTCATTTGCTCGTCCTCAAGGACAAGGTTCTGCATGGTGATGCCAGAGATGTGACTATTGGTGATGATGGGGTATTGAGAATGCAGGGTAGGGTATGTGTACCCAATGTTGATGGGCTTCGGGAGTTGATTCTAGATGAGGCCCATAGTTCGCGATATTCTATCCATCCGGGTGTCGCGAAGATGTACCAGGATTTGAGGCAGCACTATTGGTGTAGGTGGATGAAGAAAGATATAATTGGGTTTGTAGCTCGGTGCATCAATTGTCAGTAAGTGAAGTATAAGCACCAGAGACCGAATGGGTTGCTTCAGCAGATAGAGATTCTGGAGTGGAAGTTGGAGAGGATCACCATGGACTTCGTAGTTAGACTCCCATGGACCTTGAGGAAGTTCGATGCCATTTGGGTGATTGTAGATCCGCTGACCAAGTTCGCGCACTTCATTATTGTGTGTACTACCTATTATTTGGAGCAATTGACGGAGATTTATATCCGGGAGATTGTTCGTCTGCATGGTATTCCAGTTTCCATCATTTCAGACAGAGGTACTCAGTTCACATCACGGTTCTGGAGGGTCGTACAGCAATTAAGTTACAAATGTCAATAAAGAATTACAATTTACACTATATGTTGCAATTATGTTAAATATATTTCATTATACATGTTTTGATTATCCAATAATAGTGTGTTGTTGTTTTTAATGGTGCTAAATATATTGATAGATTGTACAAATACAAAACAGAACTACAAACAATCAATGTTATTATATCTATAAATGAGAGTATAAGTTTGTATAAAATTGTATAACTATGTATATTATTGTATGTGTAAACCCTACAACATTGACAAAACTGCAACAATAACGAAAATACACTTTGTTAAAAAACAAAAACAAGTGAAATATTTATTAAAATGTAATTCATTCACAGACACAATGTGTAATGACTACCACAAATTACATAAAAATAAAGACATCTATAATATCCTTTAAGGTTATCTCACAAGTAGTAGAATTGTACTTAGACAAAACTAGGTAACAACTCCTGATACATAGAAAAACTACATTAAAATGGAAAAACAGAACTACTTTCTCGGTCGTCCCCTCTTCCTCTTCCTAAAAAGTTTCCCTGTGATTGCATCACCACTAATTGCAATGGACTATTGTTTTTTCCTTCCATAATCCCACAACAGAGATCCCCACCTGGTGCAAAGTGTCTCAATGTCAAAATTATCTTTTCGAATTTCCTTACCCAGGATGAAATACTCAGCAAAGCCAGCAACAGAAGCACCACAATCACTGTAATTAAAAAAATCAGATTCTCTATACGTTACTGTAAATAGGTACGCTAATAGTAAAATAGTAAAACAACTGAGATTAACCTACAATTTGATCTGTTGGGGCACATTATTAACTAGATTAATCTGCAAAGCATCGGAATAGGATTTATCGGTATATGCACCATTGTTCCAATCAATGCCCTTCTTTTCGACATAAAAATTAGAACTCTTCAAGAAGTAAGGTATCAGAATTGCATAAGGTAATGCAACATCCAAAGCAAGTCTATCATTAATAGCTCCACGGTTAGAGTCATAGATATGGATGCACCTATCTATGAATGTAAACAACCCAAAACCCAATGACCCAATTTTGCTCTTCCGCGCTTGACATAGATAGAGAATAAGACGTTGTCAACAGTGTGCCACGCTACATTTGCATCACAATAATACCCTCTAATGTACTCTTCTATTTCATTCCCTTCAGGAATCACTGAAGGGTCTTGATTCACTTGAAAATCTTTATACAGGGAGTTGATTTTGTTACCAAAGACAAAGTCGGTTGTAGTAAACTACATGGCAATATCCGGCCCATATTTTTCCCTCTTCCTCAAATACTAAAAGAAGATATCCAAGTATTGAGACAAGAAAATAAAACAAAAACAACCATCACTACTAAATGATTCAAAGTACTACAAAAAAAATCAATATATGTTGCAGATTTTTTAAATATACAAATTTATACACTATTATACAGAGTTATACATATTTATACAAGGTTATACAATCTTATACAATCTTATACCGTGATTATACCAAGTTATGTATATACTATGGGGGTCTTAAACAATAAAGATACGCAACAAATAAAAAAGACATTAGGACAAAAAATTATTAAATACCGTGTCAATCAACGGTCGACCACAATACGCAAGTGAGTGGAACCAATCCTTCGTAGTCACATGACACGATCCAAAAGTAAAAGCTTCCGCAAGCTTATTTACTTCATCGGTATATGTAACGACCAGACTGGTTGTTTTGCTTTTTAGAACCTCATTCCCTTAAATAAAACTTCCCACGCTTGCTTTAACTAATTTACGACCTGCGGGGATGGTTGATTTGGGATTTGGAAGAGTTTGGGTTGAAAAATGCTTATTTGACCCCTTAAGATTTTCTTAAAAGGCTGAGTTTGACTTTGGTCAACATTTTTAGCAAATGGACCCAGATTCGTGTTTTGACGGTCCCGGAGGGTCCGTAGAAAAATATGGGACCTGGGCGTATGCCCGGAATTGAATTTCGAGGTCCCTAGCCCGAGTAATGAATTTTTATTAGAAATTGTTAAACTGAAATTCTAAGGATTTAAAGAAAATGATTAATGATTGATCACGTTGGTATCGGGATCGTATGTTGGTTCTGGAGCCCAGTACAAGTCCAATATAACATTTAAGACTTGCCCGCCAAATTTGGTGTCAATCCGAGTAGTATAAGTACGTTTCAGCACGTTAGAAGTGAAATTAAGAACTTGAAGTTTATAAGTTTGATTCCATTGGTTTTAGGGGGTAATTTGTAGATTTAGTGTTGTTTCGGGTGTTCCAAAGGTTCGAGCGGGTCCGTTTCATGATTTCAGACTTGTCGATATATTCGGGCGGGGCCCGGGAGCCCCAAGCGTCAATCAGACGAGGCTTGAGTGAAGTTGGAAAAGTTGAAATGGGCTGAAGCATCTGGTATCTGTCATAACCGCACCTGCGGTTGGATGGCCGCAGGTGCGAGACCGCAGAAGTGGTAGCCCTCTCACAGATGCGGCCAAGGCAGGCCAGGCCAGAAACAGCAGAAGCGGTCCCAGCCCGCTTGGCCTATTTCGAAGATGCGGTCTCTTCCTCGCAGAAGCGGGACCGCAGATGTGGTCCCCTGACCACAGATGCGGAAATCGCTGAAGTAGTGAGCTTCATTAAATACGGGTTCTAAGTCATTTTTACCACTTTTCACTCCTTCATTGGCGATTTTGGGAGCTTTTGAGAGAAGACTTCCACCTAGCATCTTGAGGTAAGTTATCCTACCTATTCCTAGTCTAATACTTGTTTCTTAAGTAAATTAAACACTAGGATTAAGGTAAAATCATGGGGTTAGAGCAAAACCTAGGGTTTTAACAAAAGTTAGATTTAGCCACGAAATTTGTTATGAAATGAATTATAAATCGTATATTATTGACCCTTAGGCTATAGAGAACAACTTTCTTCGAAAAACTTCAGAATCCGGGCAAGTGGGCCCGGGGTCGAATTTTAGGAAACTTGTGTTTGAGGGTGGAAAATTGCTTAAATAGTTAGAATGCAATCTTGTGAGCTTGTATTAAGTAGTTCCTACCTCGTTTATCTAGTTTGGGATCGTTCGGCTCCAAATTGAGAGTTCAGGCTCGTTTTTGGTATTGGAAGTGCACTTTAGAGCGAGGTGAGTCTCCTATCTAACCTTGTAAGAGGGAATTATCCCCATAGTTGACATAATCTAATAATTTGTCATTAAATGTGGGGGCTACGTACGCACTAGGTGACGAGAGTCCGTGCGTAGCTACAGTTATGCTAAGTCCGGGTAGTTTAGGGCCCAGAAGCATGCTTTATGTAGTATTCTTGCAACGCTATGTTTAATTTGGATTGCTTAAATCATGGTGATTATGATAAATGAGACTAGTTAAGAGGCTCTTGGCCTTTTTAAAAAGAAGTTGATAACTCAGTGAGTAATTTCTCCCCAGTTATGTGTTCTTGTCTGCTTGTTGCTGTGTTTAATTACATTGACCGTGTCGCATGTTTGATTCACGGGCGGGGTAATAGATGCATCTATGATTCGTGACGTTCGACCCTCGGCAGTGCACAATTTACTTTTATATTGGATCAGGCCGTACGACCTCGGCACTACTTGAGCATGCTTTACTCAGTATTCTTCTATGACTTGAGTTTATTATTTGTCATGGAATGGGGGTTGCCAGTTATGACATTATCTAGGAGAGGACTTGTTAGTTCTTGCTATACACTACTAATTATTTGTTTTATCCATGCTCAGTATAATTCATCTCTCATATTATTTGACCCTAATAAGTGTCAAGTCCACTTCTCGTCTCTACTTCTTCGAGATTAGACAGGATACTTACTGAGTACATATTGTTTATTTACTCATGCTACACTTTTGTACTTAATTGTACAGGATCTAAGGCATGTTCATCTGGCTATCAGACCGGTGCACGTCCCTGATCATAGTCCGAGACTTCCATGGTGAGCTGCTTCTCTTCCTATGCCGATCAGTAGCTGGATGAAGTCTTTCTTACTTTTGACTGTCTATTCTGTTTCAGACAGTATGATAGAACTATTATTTTGTATATTCTACTAGTTTCCCATAGCTTGTGACACCAGGTCTTGGCACACACATTAGTAGACGTTTCTTTTGGATTGTATAATTATTATTGAATGTTGCATATCATCACCTGCTTTTTAATTGCAAATTAAGAAAAATGTTGTAACTGTTTTGAGTAAGTAAAATAAGAATTCACTTATACTTTCGTGTTGGCCTGCCTGACAACGGTGTTGGGCGTCATCATGACCTATTATGGAAAATGGGTTGTGACAGTTTAAATATTTTTGGCACTTCAAATCACAAAAAATAAAAAGTAATCAGAACTACCTTCATTGACAAGTATAAAATCAGAACATGAAAGCTTAAAGAAAGTTAAGATACCTTCGCCTCGTATCCATCCCATTATCAACAAATGCACAAAACTCTTTAGCCAATGGCAATAAGGGATCAAAATCTTCAATTTCGATCGTGAAAGGATGCTTGATATCAAAAATGAGCTTCTGTGCCGACCCTGATGCCCCTGAATAAAAAACTGGCAAATACGGAGATTTGGCATATTTTCTTGGTATTTTCTGTCGAACGACTGTTCAGGAGAAATGTAATCCTCTTCTACGTCTGTGATGGGTTGTATGTGAAGCACAATTTGGGACATCTGTAGCGTAGCTAAATCTTCATCGCCAATGTCATCCCAAAATGTATCACCCTTGACATCACCTGCTGCCCCTTAGACAGAGAAACTAATAAGAAAAAACATTCAAAATGAAGAAAAGAAAAATCAAACAAAAAAAGATAAAATGCAGAACGAATACCATGATCAATACCATCAGTAACTCCCTCGTTTGCTTTGACACCTAAATCTGTTTGGTTAGCTAGTGTGTTATCTTGATTCACTTGCTCGACAAAGTTAGGAACAACATCATATTGATAGCCATCATATTCACCGACACTAGATGTATTGTCATTAGACACACACTAACGAAGGCATAAATGTTGAGTGATTTGGTTTTATCAGTAAAACATTACCTTAGAATCAGGAACCTCCTCCCTCGTTTGCTTGGTTTCATTCATATTCAGAAAACTGAACACTTTTACAAAGGAAGAAACTACATAACTGTTGAGTGTCATAATTGTATCAATCAACTACAACAAAAAACAACAAAAACAACAAAAGTAAATCAACAACCATGTTTATAACCAAAAAATCATGTATATACAAAAAGTACCGATAAACTACTGAAAAGCTAAAGCTGTAGTACCATTCTAATAGCACTCCTCGACTTTTCAACTTCAGCATTCAACAGATTAATGCATGCCGAAGGATCATAACTCGGGTTAGGTTGTTGCTCCATATTCTAAGGAAAAGTTCATTTAGACTGTTGCTCCGTATTCTAAGGATAAGGTCGTTTAGACTGTTGCTCCATATTCTGAGGACAAGGTGGAGATGCAGAGACAGGTTATCAGTGTGAAAGGCAGGCACCTCCCCTGATGCAACATCATCGGCATTAACTTCAAAAGGCGTGGAGATGTTCAGAGTTGACATCTCTTCACGAATAGAGGAAATATTCCTATAGTTCAACTACAATAAGAAAAACTGGATTACAATAATAGAAAAAGGAAATTGTGACATTCATAATTATACATATTTACAGAAAAACTGAAATCATATATGAAGAAGTATTATGGTACAAAATGTTTACCTTGTCGATACTAGACATGATCACCCCGCCAGTCAAATCCGCATATGTTAGAGTTTCAATGACTTTCCAATTAAGAATGTGTGGCACATTTGTGCCAATACGAACAGCTAGATGCTTGTCAACCATAGAGCAACACAAAAAAAAACATATTTGTAATGCAAGTGGCAAACCTCCGAGCCTATACATTGTCAAATAGTCACACTGTTTGTCCCTTATTGTCTTTAAAATATCTTCAAATGACTTTTTTCCCCAAGCATACGTCTGATATTGACCACTTTCAATGATATCAAAATCATCTTTGTTGATACCATGATTATTGTCACACCTCCTTTTTTACCCCCCGAAAGGGGATATAAGGGCGTTTTTCCAATTTAAGTGACATAAATCGAAATGAGATTATTTAATTTTCAGAGTCGCCACTTGAAATAGTTTATTTGGTGTCTCAAGGCATTAATTTATTTTTAAATCCCAAATCGAGAAAATTTTCGACTTTATTTAGAAGTCTGCAAACCAGAAATTCTAGATAAGAAATTCTGTTAACCCGGGAGAAGGTGTTAGGCATTCTCGGGTTCCGTGATTCTAGCACGGTCGCTTAGCAATTTATACTTGGCTTAAATTGTCTAATTACCTATTTTTAGAACCTATGTGCATTTGCCTTTTTACCGCTCTTAATTGCTTGGTTATTCGTAATTAAAGAATTATCTTCAAACGAGTCACACGTACGTGTACTCTTTTTGTTTGGCGCGTCAAAAATCATGTCACGCGTACGTGTCCATAATTAATCAGCTTTATTATTATTAAGAAAGCTTGGCCAAAGTTGTGCGAACGCATACCTTAATTTATTTTGGAAACACATCGTAATTATGTCACGCGAACGTGTACACAATCACGATGATAGATTAAATCGCGCCTAAAGAAAGCTACGAATATTTATTTTAGAAACTGTAATCATGTCACGCGAACATATACATAATCACGATAATAAATTCAAAACACGCCTAAAGGTTCGCCTACCTGGATGTGGTCGGCTAACATGCTACTAGCGAGTAAGTAATAAAATACTCGAGATTTAATTTCTTTTAAAATCGTACTTCTTTCTCATTTTTCAACCCACACCCTCTGCGCTAAACTCATCTAATAAACATGCTTAAATAAAAGTGATATCTACAACATATAAGTCACCTAATATATAAAACTAACAAACACACAATTACGGGACTAGCAAATAAAATAATAAAATAAGATAGGACGACGAAAGATGGATTGCAATCATAATGAAAGCAATATTTAAACCCCAACTATACCTCACGAGTTCTTAATGCCAATTTTAATTCTAAAAATTCAAACAAAGCTTGTAACTCATTGCCAAAATATTGGTCTTCTTGATTCCTCTTTTTTAGTGCAATACACAATTAGCTCACCACTCAATAGCACACACCCCTCTTACAATTTCATACAAACCAAGCTCACATGACCCATGTAAGCACATATTAGCATAGATTTGCAAAACAGGGATTCAAAATTTACCATTGGAGATCAAATCAAAGATTAAACTCAAGCACATCTCAACTAGCATAGCAAAATTATTTCCAGAATAACAATTGGGACATATCATGCAAACAAACACAATTCACTCGCATGATAAAAATCTGAGATTAAATTAAGAACAGAGGAGGAGTGGACCTCAATGAGTAGGTTTCGTTTAGATTAGAAATGCTCCGAGTTTACAGTTTTGTCCGGATGAAAAGCAACGGAATTCAACAAATAACATTGAGTAGCAACCAAAAAAATCAGCAGGAATGCGAACCGAAACCTCAAATCGACATCGGAAAGCACGATACCCTAAATCGACCTCAGTCAAACGATGAACTAAATATTCTGTCGGATCCGAAAATATCCATCGTCTTTTGTGGGCAGAGAACGAGGTCATCATCGTCGAACCATGAGATATTATGGTGGATTCAAGTGCAACAATTGGACTGCCGGTTTTTAGTGCTTATGATACCTCAGGTGATATCTTAATCCACTCCGAATTTGATCACCAGAGCCAGCCTTAGAGACAAAAGCTGCTGAAGTTCAGTGTTGAGTAAGGATTTCAAGCCTAGAATTAGCGGAAGAAGCCATGAATCAGTTTTGATTTCAAAGTAAAATTCACAGGGTAAAGGGAAGGTGGTGTCGTTAGCCTTTTTGCTGCTTGTCTAAGGTTTTTGTTTTGTTTTGTGTGATGTTCAAGAAAAATGGAAAAAATGGGAGGATCTACCTTTCCTTTTCTCTGAAAGAAATGGAAGTTCCTTTCAGTCAAAAGTTGCCGTTCTTAATTTTTGTCTAGGTCTAGTCCTTTTGATTTTAGGAGTTAGGTGTTATTTTATAGGGGGTAGGAATTAGGTTAGGTCAAATGGGGAATGGGTATGGGCTCAATATTTTGGGTTTGAAGGGATTTGGGTCATGAATTTGGGCTAATTAATTTTGGGGTAGCAAGACTAAATCAAAATCTTTTTTTTTTCATTTTTCTTTTTTCTTTGATTTTAAAATCTAATAAAATCCTAAATTAATCCTAAATCAATCTAATTTTTAAAAATTAAAATTGTTTATCTATTAAAATAACTAATTAACTTAAAACTAAATATAAACACTACTTTCTAAAGACTAAAAGCTAAATATGTAAAAATGACCATTTTTGTAATTTTTCTTAAGAAAATTAATTCCTACATGCTAATTGGACCTAAGATGACATGAAATTAAAACGTGACAATTTTTATAATTTTTCTATGATTTTAAAATATTAAAAATGCATGAAATGCAACTAAATAAAGAAAAACTTCTAAAATCCCTTAAAAATATTTTTTGGTTTATTTTTAGGTGTTATTTTCATGTAGGGCAAAAATTAGGTGCTCACAGCTACCCCTCTTTGCTCGGAAACATGAAGAGTTTTTGGGCAAAGATAAAATGAGAAATTACAAGCAATTTTTGCCCATTTGAAACTCCATTTGGAAGCATTTTGAAAAAGTTTGACTGAACCTTGCTTCGGAGGTTGCCTACATATCCTTGGCTATAAAGGAATCAGGTCGGTGTAGTTCTAGAAGGATGATGGAGTGATGAGTTCAAGAGTCGAGTGAGGTTCCGTAGAGGCTCCAGTCCGCGGTCCTCTTATTACATCAAAATCAAAAACGAAAAAGACTAACTAAACCTATCAGCTACGAGTTACAAGATTCCTATCTATAAATCTTCGGAAGCTTGATCTTGAGTCTTGGCTGGTTCTTCTTGCAGAATCTGATCTGAATCTTGATGCTCGTTAGCTGCGAACGTTGGTTCATTTTTCTTCAGCTTTTCGGATCAAGGCGGGGCATGCAAAGCTTGTGACTTCAATCATATTTTGAGCAGTCTGCATCTTTTCTCTACTTCTATACTTAGAGTTCAACTTCTTTTCTTGTTTTTCTTTTCTTTTATTTGGATTGAGACTTCTTCTTTTGGTCGTCTCGAAACTTGTGCCTCAAGGTAAAGACCTGCTCAAGCACCAAAACAAACAAACGAACAAAATTTTTTTGCCCCAGTTTTCACTAGGAAAATTTCGTGAGTTATTGTAACAAAAATCTAAACCACTTTTTTATTGAAAGCAATAAAATCAGGATTGCGTATCCTTGGGAAAAAGAGATTAAGGAGTGGAGCCCTATGAAATAAACTAGGGATCGGGGGCCCTAAGTTGGAAAGATTACCAAGTTATGCTGGAAAATGACTGGGTTATGCCGGAAAGGTCCTCGGGTTATGCTGGGGAAGGTCATCAGGTTATGCTGGAAAAGAAAAAGGTCCTCGGGTTACGCCGGGGAGGTCCACAGGTTATGCGGAAAAGTCATCGAGCTATGCCGGAAAAGAAAAAGGTCCTCGAGTTATACTGGGGAGGTCCATGAGTTATGCCGGGAAAGTCAACGGGTTATGCCGGAAAAGAAAAAAGGTCCTCGGGTTATGCCGGGGAGGTTCACGAGTTATGCGGGGAAAGTTATCGGGTTATGCCAGAAAAGAAAAAAGGTCGTCGGGTTATGTCGGGGAGGTCCACGGGTTATGCCGGAAAAGTCATCGGGTTATTCCGGAAAAGAAAAAAGATCCTCGGGTTATGCCGGGGAGGTCCACGGGTTATGCCAAAAAAAAAAGGTCCTCGGGTTATGCTAGGGAGGTCCACGGGTTATGCCGGGAAAGTCATCGGGTTATACCGAAAAAGAAAAAAGAAAAGTCATCGGGTTATGCCGGAAAAGTCATCAGGTTATGTCGGAAAAGAAAAAAGGTCCTCGGGTTATGCTAGGGAGGTCCACGGGTTATGCCGGGAAAGTCATCGGGTTATGCCGGAAAAGAAAAAAGGTCCTCGGGTTATGCTCGGGAGGTCCTCGGGTTATGCCAGGAAAGTCATCGTGTTATGCCGGAAAAAAAGGTCCACGGGTTATGTCGGGGAGGTCCACGGGTTATGCCGGAAAAAGGTCCTCGGGTTATGCCAGGGAGGTCCACGGGTTATGCCAGGAATCAACTAGGGAATGGAACCCTATACTAGAAAAGACTACCAGGTTATGCTGGCATCGACTAGGAAATGGGACCCAATGTTGGGAAAACGTAGCTAGAGATTGGGAATCCTAGGCTACCATGATTTTTTTTAATTCTTCTTCTTCTTTCTTTTCATTTCATTTTTTTTAATTCAAGAAAATGAGTAAAAATGCAGGAAAGAATTTGGAGGAGACTTCCTTTTTGGATTGATTATTGCTGCGGAGCTATTTTAGTTTCTGCACGGTTTCCTTTTGTTGCACTTGCTTGTTGCTTTGGATTGCACTTGTTTCCTATATTTTTTTTTAGACAAAGAATAATTTGTTAGTTTGAAACGGTGGTTGATTTTGTGGCCTGAGCGTTTGAGTCACTTGATTTCGGCCTGGCTTCTTTGATAAAGATTTCAACTGCTTGTTCCCTGAGGACCAATTTCATTTCTGACCCTGGAGAAACTCTGGCTTTTCCAGACTCTACCGTGACGATTGGTCGGTGGGACCCAACCTATTTTGACTTTATTTTTGCCACAGTAGGCCTTACCCTTCTGACTTGTTGTTTTTCTTTTTTCTTTTTTTTCTATCTTCGGAGCATTAGGGAACTTTTGGCTCCTCAAATTTTGTCTCAACGGCTAGTCGCGTGGGACTTGACCTTTTCAACTTTATTTCACCTTCATAGGCCTTTTATTTCTGGCTTCTTTCTTCCAACTTCAATTTCAGAGTATTTGAGGCATTTTCACTTTTCAAACCTTTGCCAAGATAGTTAGCCACGTGGGACTCAATCTTTTTAACTTCATTTTGCCTTTATAGGCACTTCAATTTGATTTTCTCCTTTTAAGAGTTTTGATTTCGAAACATGGGCCGCCATGGCCAGTCGAGGTCGACTTGATGCCCCCTGACAAGGCTGGGTGCCTTTTTTCATATTAGATTGTATCAAATGAGAACCCTGTAAATCAGTCTTACCATCCTTTCTTTGTCTTAGTTTCGGAGCAGAGTTAGGCCAAAAGGGATTCAAAGAAAACAAATAATGGAATGGAGAACGAGTCTAAAACAAGAAGTGTCCCTTTCGGGGAAAAGGAAAGAAGGACTTATCTGGAGTACATGCGTACTTCAATGAATATGACATGCCTTTTGGACTGGATGCTTGATCTGTGTAAACCGTCCACCTCTCAGAAATTCATCACAACTTTTGCCTCAAAATCGAGAAAACTTGCCAGGACTCTGTCGATGCCGATGACTGTGAGGATCCTTTTTTCGATCAGGGGCGCCCTTTGCGGGTTTTCACCAACTGACCTCTCTCATTTCTCTTCTCACCATCGCCTTGCAGTGCTCTTTGTGAGTTTTCACTAACAAGACTCTCTCATTTCCATTTTTCTGCTTACCATCGTCTTACGGTGCCTGTGTGGGATTTCGCCAATAAGACTCTCTCATTTTGATTGCATTGGATCCAAGTAGCTGCATTCTCTGATCCTTTAACATTCTCACCAATTGATCGGAAGGACTTGAACAGGATTTGGGGTATAAAGAATTTGGATTGAATTACAACTTTGGAACCATTCAGGCGGGATCATCGCCGAACCATTATAACATCTGCCTAGTTTCACTTTTTGCGGAATTTGAATTTTTATTTTGGTGTGACTAGACCCTAGAGAGGTTACCTACATATCCTTTCGGAATCAAGTCAAACGTAGTTCAGAGAACTTTTTTTTTTATTTTTTTTTGTTTTATTTTGTTTTCTCTTTCTTTTTCCTCTCTTTTTCATTTTATTTGTATTTTCTTCCTTTTTGTATTTTTCTTTTTGTTCTCTTTTTTTTCATCTCATTTTTTTAATTCAATTTTTTTTTTTCAATAACACTTTTAGGTTCAAAAGAGGGTAATCAAAGAAGAGTAACCAGCTCAAATGATTTACAAAAGGGTTAATAGTGTTTGGGTAGCGAGAATGAAAGCCTTCGTCATCCCAACCGGAGAATATTAATACTATATGGAGGATTAAACATAGTACCTTTTGGCTGCATTTGCATTGACAGTTGTTTCAGGGACATTTCCTTCGATGTGTCCCAGGTACAACGCTCTCTTTGGCAGTACTCTTGTTATTTACCATGTATGGATCTTTCCCATCTGGAGCCAATTTTTTTTAGTTGTTCCAACTCTTTGTTTTATTTCATTAAACTTATCTTCATTGTGATTTAATTCTTGATTCATTATTTTGAGGTCTGATAGCGTTTTAGGATCTGGGCATGAAGTCCGCAAGCATGTCATATTATTGAAATTTGCATTTAACAGAACTGAAAAGAGAATAAGAAAAGCGACAAGATTAAGAAAAGAGACATTCATGGATAGTGAAATATTAATTTTAATTAATTTTTGATTTTTTTTTTGAATTTCAAAAGATAGAAGGGTTAACATAGGAAAGTAAGACAATAAAGTAAAACATCCGGATCACACCTTGAGATAATCCGGACGCAGAAAGGATAGCAAGACTGACTACTGAGATTCCCGTCTGATAGGGAACTTTCAGGCCTGGCGACCGTTTTTCGGCTTTTCTTCTATCTCGGCAATGGCTACAATGGCCTTCAATGCCGAATCAAATTCCTCAGCTTCACAAATCATTCCGACTATTGGACCGCTGTTATGGGCAGGCAACAGACTGTACATTGCATCAAGAGCTTCTTCATCCCGAAAAACAATTCTTTCAGCTTCAATCGAATCTTCAACTGCCCCTTTGAGGGTCCAACAGTCCTATGTACTGTGTCCCACTGCTCCAGAGTGGTATTCACATCTAGTATCAGCTCGGTGCGAGGGGGACTCGGTGTTCGGCCAGTTCGGGGCCACTGGCTGCAATAGATCTAGCATGATTAGCTTTTGGGACAAGCGTGAATAAGATTCACCAATAGGGATAAAATGATTCTTTCTGAAAGGCTCTCTTGGGCGAGGCTTGTTTGGGGAACATTTGGTTGGGGATTATATGGAGTTTGGTAAGGAAGGGCATTTCTGGGAGGTGGAGCTCGATTTTATGGATAATGTTGTGGCCGCGTGTAAGGTTGCACATTCATCACCTCATAATGAGGTGGTGCCACGGCATAAGCGGTATATTGAAGGGGATAATAATGTGGTGGGACCATAGGAGGCAGATATGATTGGCTGAATGACCTGCGAGTCCCCCTCGAGCTTGAAACCATCATGGATCCCTATTCACTCCCATTTCTATTCATCAAACCCTCTGAACCATTCTGAGCAAACTGTTATGTGGTCTTAAAAGTAGCATGACTCAAGATTCGACCTATTTTTAAACTGTTTTCAACCATTTCCCCAATTTTGATAGCCTCAGCGAATGGCTTACCCACATCAGACGTTATGTTCTGAAAGTAGTCAGCCTCTTGGGCCTGCAGAAAGACCGTAACCATTTCAATTTCGTCCATTGGTGTCACGAACCCGATTCGCCCTCCGTGAACCATCGTGACGGCACCTAGTCTCTATGACTAGGTAAGCCTAAAAATGCAGAAAATAAACAAAATTTGTGGAAGAAATAATTAAAAGCTAAAATAGTGGAATAAAACCGTGTTTAAAAGTGCCGCTCGGCATACACAATATCGACTCTCGAAAACTAAATACATTTTCCCAAAACCTAGAATCTCATGATCACAAGACTTTGAATGTCTATTAGTATCTAACTCCAGAATATCTAACAAAGGAAAGAAAAAATACAAAAGGGCTAATACTAAAAAGGGAGAGTAGAAAGGGACTCTTCGGTTTGCGGATGCGACAGATATACCTCGGAGTCTCTACAAGTGCCTCGTCTCAAACGTGATAAGTCTGAGTGGAGGTAAAAATATGCACAGAAAGGGTATGAGTACACCACAACGGTACTCAGTAAGTTCCAAGCCTAACCTCGGTCGGGTAGTGACGAGGAAGGTCAGGGCCCTACTGAGATTAAATGAAATATAAGGTGTGACATTATAAGATACAACAGTACAGTTGAAAGATAACAATAAGAATTAATACAGGATAACTACAACTGAAATAGAGGCCAAAACAATCACCAAGAATACCACTCTTCACAAAGATAATAACCAAGGATCTCTCAGTATCCCGAGGATCTCTTAGTACCCTCAATATACGCCAGAGATATCTTGGTATCCCAAGAATCTCTTGCTATCCTCAATATATGCTAGATATCTCTTGGTATCCCGAGGATCTCTTAGTACCCCGAGGATACATGTG
Organism: Nicotiana sylvestris; assembly: GCF_000393655.2. Lineage (NCBI taxonomy): Eukaryota > Viridiplantae > Streptophyta > Magnoliopsida > Solanales > Solanaceae > Nicotiana > Nicotiana sylvestris. The sequence goes on from NC_091060.1 coordinate 85,370,739, forward strand.
CTGGGGATCTCTCGGTATCCCGCACCTCAGCTGAAATCATAAAATACGTATAGGGGATCTCCCGGGATGCCGTCCCGTAGTCCCAAAGTAAAACCCACAGCAATAACTCAAAGAATACTCAATTAAACTTAATTTCATACCAAAGTAAAACAGGTAATTCTAATCTAACATGCTTCACATAATACAGATAAGACAGTTCAAGCAATAAGGGAATTAAGTCAATTAAGCATGCTTTTTTAAGCTAACAGCGTGCTTAAATTTCAAGTAGAATAAGCAGGAAAGGAAAATACAATTAAAGCTACTTTAGTGAAAACATGATTTTCAATAATTAGCACAAGTACGCACTCGTCACCTCACGTACAAGGCATTTTAATTACCATAAATATCAAATCCTAAGAGGAATGTCCCTCACACAAGGTTAGGCAAGTCATTTACCTCGAACCAGCTCAAAATCAACCCGAAACCACGTTTTTGCCACGAGTACTCGACTCCAAATGCCCCAAATCTATTCTATTCAATTGCATAATGTAAATAAAACTTCAAGTAACTGGTTCTACAAATAAATTCTAAGCTAATACGCGAAATTAGGTAAAATAACCAAAACGCCCCTCGGGCCCATGTCTCAGAATCGAGTAAAATTTATATTTTCAGAATCCTCATACTCTCACGAGTTCATGCGTAGCAAAATTATCCAAATCCAAGGTCAAATTTTCAATCAAAATTCGAATTCTAGGTCTAAAAACTTTCTTCCATCTTTTCCCAAATTTAATCTTCAATTCAAAATTAAATGATAAAACCAACAATAGATTAGTGGAATACAACTAGAAAAGGGATAAGGAATTGTTACCCAATGATTTTCTCTTCAAAAACCCCACAGAATCGCCCTATTCCGAGCTCCAATTCGATTTTTCAAGTTTTGAACTAAACACTCAAAATTTCATATTTCTGCACAGCGATTATCGCATCTGCGGTCAAGGGAGTGCACGTGTGGTCCCGTACCTGCGGAAGAAGGAATCGTAGGTGCAAAAATTACATAACAGGCTAGGTCCGCTTCTGCGGTCGCTTAGCTGCATCTGCGGCACCGCATTTGTGAAAACCCAGCCGCACCTGCGGTCCTGGAGCTTTGGCCCAAACTCACTTCTGCGGCTACCTAGCTGCTTCTGCGATGTCGCACCTGCGGTCCCACACACGCAGGTGCGGTTATGAAAGGTTCAACAAATTTAAATTCTTCCTAAGTCCAATTCAATTTCGTTAAGCACCCAAAACTCATCCAAGGCCCCCGGGACCTCAACCAAACATGTCAACCAATCCTAAAATATCATTCAAACTTGTTCCGACCTTCAGAACGCTCAAAACAACATCAAAACACTAATTTAGCATCGGATTCAAGCCTAAGAACTTCAAAAACTCTCAAAATGCGCTTTTGATCAAAAAGCCTATCAAACCTCGTCCGAATGACCTGAAATTTTGCACACACGTCACGTTCAACCCTACGGAGCTACTTCAACCTCCAAAATTCCATTCTGACCCTCGAATCAAAATCTCACTATCAAACTGGAAACTTCAAAAATTCAACTTTTGGCATTTCAAGCCTAAATTAGCTACGGGCCTCCAAAACAGAATCCGAACACGCTCCTAAACTCGAAATCACCCAACAGAGCTAATGGAACCATCGGAATTCCATTCCGATGCTGTCCTCACACTATTCCGACTACGATCATTTAGGGACTAAGTGTCCCAAAACTCTCTGAAACTTCAAATAATTCCTCCTGACAACTCACAACAGCAGAAACAAACACGGGGAAAGCAGTTAATAGGGGATCAGAGCGTTAATTCTTAAGACGGTCAGTTGGGTCATCACATCCTCCTACGCTTAAACATTCATTCATCCTCAAACGAGCATAGAGACATACCTGAAGTAGTGAAAAGATGAGGGTAACGACTGCGCATATCCTGCTCGGTCTCCCAGGTCGCCTCCCCGACCGGCTGACCCCGCCACTGAACCTTCATTGATGCAATATTCTTTGACCTCAGATTTCTAACTTGCCTATCTAATATTGCCACTGGCTCCTCAATATAAGATAGATCCTTGTCCAACTGGACCAAACTGAAATCCAACACGTGCGACGGATCTCTGTAATACCTTTAGAGCATCGAAACATGAAATACCGGATGAACTCCTGCCAAGTTGGGAGGTAGGGCAAGATCATAAGCAACATCCCCAACACGCCACAATATCTCAAAAGGACCAATAAACCTTGGACTTAACTTTCCTTTCTTCCCAAATCTCATGATGCCCTTCATAGGCGAAACCCGAAGTAGAACTCGTTCTCCAACCATATAGGAAATATCACGAACCTTCCGGTCTGCGTAACTCTTCTATCTAGACTGGGTTGTACGGAATCTATCCTGAATCACCTTAACCTTCTCTAAAGCATCCTGAACCAAGTTTGCGCCCAATAATCTAGCCTCACCTGGCTCAAACCAACCCACCGAGGATCTACACCACCTACCATATAAAGCCTCATACGGTGCCATCTAAATGCTGGACTGATAGCTGTTGTTGTAGGCAAACTCTGTCAATGGCAAGAACCGATCCCAAGACCCTCCAAACTCAATCACACACGCATGGATCATATCCTCAAGAATCTGAATAGTGCGCTCAGACCGTCTGTCCGTCTAAGGGTGAAATGTTGTACTCAACTCCACCCGAGTACCCAACTCATGCTGAACGACCCTCCAGAATCGTGAAGTGAATTGAGTACCTCTATCTGAAATGATGGAAACTGGAATACCATTCAGACAAACAATCTCCCGGATATAAATCTTCGCCAATCGCTCTGAAGAATAGGTAGTACTCATAGGAATGAAGTGTGTGGACTTGGGCAGCCAATCCACAATCATCCAAATGGAATCAAACTTCCTCAAAGTCTATGGGAGCCCAACTACGAAGTCCATGGTGATCCGCTCCCACTTTCACTCCGGAATCTCTATCTACTGAAGCAACTCACCCGGTCTCTGGTGCTCATACTTCACCTGCTGACAATTGAGGTACCGAGCTACAAACCCAACTATATCCTTCTTTATCCGCCTCCACCAATAGTGCTGCTTCAAATCCTGGTACATCCTCACGGCACCCAGATGGATACCGTAAACTGTGGGCCTCCTCTAGAATCAACTCCTAAAGCCCATCCACATTGGGAACACAAATCCGACCATGAATCCTCAATACCCCGTCATCACCAATAGTCACATCCCCGGCATCACCATGCTGAACCTTGTCCTTGAGGACAAGCAAATGAGGGTCATCATACCGATACTCCCTGATACGATCAAATAAGGAAGACCAAGAAACCACGCAAGCTAGAACCCGACTGGGCTCCGAAAGATCCAATCTCACAAACTGGCTGGCTAAGGCCTGAACATCCATCGCCATAGGACTTTCCGATGTTACTAAATAAGCCAAACTTCCTAAACTCTCTGCCCGACGACTCAAGGCATCGGCCACCACATTGGCCTTGCCCGGATGATATAAAATATTAATATCATAGTCCTTCAGCAACTCTAACCATCTCCTCTAGCGCAAATTTAGATCCTTTTGCTTGAACAGGTGCTGCAAGCTCTGATGATCAGTATAAATCTCACAAGGAACTCCGTACAAATAATGACGCTAGATCTTCAGGGTGTGAACAATGGCAGCTAACTCAAGGTCGTGGACAGGATAATTCTTCTCGTGAACCTTCAACTGTCTAGACACGTAGGCAATCACCCTACCGTCCTGCATCAAAACCGCTCCAAGGCCAATCCTCAAGGCATCACAATAGACAGTGTAAGACCCCGAACCTGTAGGCAATATCAAAATTGGGGCTGTCGTCAAAGCTGTCTTGAGCTTCCAAAAGCTCGCCTCACACTTTTCCGTCCACTGGAACGGAGCACCCTTCTGGGTTAGTCTGGTCATAGGGGTTGCAATCGATGAAAACCCCTCCACAAAACGACGGTAGTAACCCGCCAAGCCAAGAAAACTGCGGATCTCTGTAGCTAAGGATGGTCCGGTCCAACTCTGCACTGCCTCTACTTTCTTCGTATCCACCTGAATACCCTCACTCGATACCACGTGGCCTAAGAATGCCACGGAATCCAACCAAAAATCACATTTTGAGAACTTAGCATATAACTTCTTTTCCCTCAAAGTCTGGAGTATAGTCCTCAGGTGTTGCTCGTGATCTTCCCGACTATGGGAATACACCATAATATCATCAATAAAAACAATAACAAATGAGTCAAGATATGGTTAGAACACACTGTGCATCAAATGCATAAAGGCTGCTAGGGCATTGGTTATCCCAAATAACATAACAAGGAACTCGTAATGACTATACCGAGTCCTGAAAGCAGTCTTCGGGATATATGGCTCCCGAATCTTCAACTGATGGTAACCTGGGTGCAAGTAACTCTTAGAAAACAACCGTACACCCTGAAACCGGTCAAACAGATCATCAATACAAGGCAAAGGATAACGGTTCTTCACTGTAACTTTGTTCAACTAGCGATAATCGATGCACATACGCGTAGAAGCATCCTTCTTCTTCAAAAACAAGACAGGACCACACCACGGTGATACACTGGGCCGAATAAAACCCTTATCAAGCAATTCTTGTAACTGATCCTTGAACTCTTTGAACTCAGGAGGAGCCATACGATACGGAGGAATAGAAATGGGCTGAGTGTCCGGCAACAGATCAATGCCAAAATCAATATCTCTATTAGGCGGCATCCCAGAAGATCAGCTGGAAACACATCAGAAAAATCTCGTACTACTAGGACTGAATCAACTGAAAGGGTATCAATACTGACATCTCTCACATAAGCTAGATATGCATCACACCCCTTCTCAACCATTCGTTGAGCCTTAAGGAAAGAGATAACTCTATTAGGAGTGTGATCTAAAGTACCCCTCCACTCAACACACGATACACCTGGCATAGCCAGTGTCATAGTTTTGGCGTGACAATCAAGAATAGCATAATGGGGTGACAACCAGCCCATGCCCAAGATAATATCAAAATCTACCATGCTGAGCAACAATAAATCGGCTCTGGTTTCAAAACCACTCAGAGCAACCAAACACGACCGATAAATATGATCCATAACAAGAGAATCTCCCACTAGAGTAGAAACATAAAGGGGGAACTCAAAGAATCCCGAGGTACACCCAAATGTAGAGCAAAATAAAAAGACACATAAGAGTAAGTGGAGCCTGGATCGAATAGAACCAATGCATCTCTGTGACAAACCAATATAATACCTGTGATGACAGAATCAGAGGCAACAGCCTTGGTACGGGCAGGAAGGGCATAGTATCGGGCCTGGCCTCCCCCTCTAGGGCGACCTCTACCTCCCCGACCTCCACCTCTAGCTGGCTGAGCAGGTGGGGTAGCAACTGGAGCTATAACCATATCCTGAGAACTCTGCGTGGCGTGCTGTGGCTGAGAAGCCTGTGGCGCACTCCTCCCAAGTCTAGGGCAATCCCTCACCACATGACGTGTGTCACAACACTCAAAAAAAGCTCTGAGAGGATGTGGCGGTTGTGACTAACTCGGGCCAGGTCTGCTAGACTGACCTCTAAAAGCACCCCGCGTAAGAGGCGCGCTAGATATCGGAGGTGCATAATAAGGCTCCTGAGGCCTAAGAGGAGCTGGAATACCACTGGCTACTGGAAGAGCTAAATGAACAAGGTGACTCATATAACCCCTACCATGACAACCTGTAGTTGGGGCACGGGCACCAGAATAATGGCCCGACTCTCGAGACCTCTTGGCCTCCCTCTCTTATCTCTCCCTAGCATGCATACCCTCAATCCTCCTAGCAATGATCACCACCTACTGATAATAAATATCCATCTCCAACTCACGAGCCATGCTAGACCTGATGCTAGGAATAAGCCCCTCAATAAACCGGCGAACCCTCTCGCGAACAATAGAAACCAAGGCTGGTGCATGTCTAGACAAACTAGTGTAACGAACAGCATACTCTGAGACAGTCATAGCACCCTAGCGCAAATGCTCAAACTCTGCGCGCCATGCATCCCTGAGGCTCTGAGGAACATACTCTCTTAGGAATAGATCTGAAAACTGAGTCCAAGTCAGTAAAGCAGCCTCATCTAGACTGTCTAACTCATAGGTGCTCCACCACTCATAGGCGGCTCCTCGAAGCTCAAAAGTAGTGAAAGAAATCCCGCTCGGTCCTGATATACCCATGGTACGAAGAATACGGTAACACTTATCTAGAAATCCCAAGGCATCATCCGATGCCAGACCATTAAATACAAGAGGCTTGTACTTTTTGAACCTCTCAAGCCTCAGCTGCTCATCCTCAGAAACCGCTGCCCTGTCCTCGGGCTGATCTCAGACGACAAGCTATACAAGAATAATCTTAGGGACCTGCTCAACATGCACTCGCTGCTCAGGAGTATGGGCGGTGGGAGTCTGTGCTCCTCCCCCGGCCTGAGATGTAGCTGCATTAAGGGGAAACAACCCTGCCTAAGCCAAAGTGGTGTACATGTTCATGAACTGTTCCAGAGTCTCCTGAAGTGCTGGAGTAGTAGTAGCAGTAGGCGTATCAGGTGTCTGGACTCCGACTGGAACTGCTAGTGGTACCTCGGTGGCAGCTCACGCAAGTGCTCTGGCTGCACCACGTGCGCGTCCTCGGCCACTACCCCAGCCCCGGCCTCTAATGGCTGCAGTAGGGGGCGCGGGTGCCTGATAATCTCGGGTAGCACATGTCCTCACCATCTGTGAGAGAATAGAAGACAGAAGTTTAGAATTGTGACATCAAATCTCGCATGATAAGGAAATCAAATGAAGTGGAATTTTTCTAAAAGTTACATAGCCTCTCGTAGATAAGTACAGACGTCTCCGTACCGATCCGCGAGACTCTAATAAACCGTCTTGTGATTCATGACTCCTATGAACCTAGAGTTCTGATACCAACTTATCACCACACCGGTTCGCCCTCCGTGGACCATCATGATGACACATAGTCTCTACGACTAGGTAAGCCTAAAAATGCGGAAAATAAACAAAATTTGCGGAAATAATTAAAAACCGAAATAGTAGAATAAAACCGTGTTTAAAAGTGTCGCTCGGCATACACAATATCGACTCTCGAAATCTAAATACTTTTTCCCAAGACCCGGAATCTCATGATCACAAGCCTTTGAATGTCTACTAGTATCTAACTCCAGAATATCTAACAAAGGAAAGAAAAAATACAGAATGGCTAATACTAAAAGGGGAGAGTAGAAAGGGACACTTCGGTCTGCAGACGCGTCATATATATCTCGAAGTCTCTACAAGCTCCTCGTCTCAAGCGTGATAAGTCTGAGTGGAGGTACCTGGATCTGCACATGAAAAACATGCACAGAAAGAGCATGAGTACTCCACAGCGGTACTCAATAAGTGCCAAGCCTAACCTCGGTCGGGTAGTGACGAGGAAAGTCAGGGCCCTACTGAGATTAAATGAAATATAAGGTGCGACAGTATAAGATACAACAGTACAGTTGAAAAATAACAATAAAAATTAATACAGGATAATAAGGATAACTACAACTGAAACAGAGGCAAAAACAATCACCAAGAATACCACTCTTCACAAAGATAATAACCGGGGATCTCTCAGTATCCCGAGGATCTCTTAGTACCCTCAATATACGACAGGGATCTCTTGGTATCCCAAGAATCTCTTGCTATCCTCAATATATGCTAGGGATATCTTAGTATCCTCAATATATACTAGGGATCTCTTGGTATCCCGAGGATACACGTGCTGGGGATCTCTCGGTGTCCCGCACCTCAGCTCAAATCATAAAATACGTACACGGGATCTCCCGGGATGCCGTCTCGTAGTCCCAAAGTAAAACACACAGCAATAACTCAAAGAATACTCAATTAAACTCAATTTCATAACAAAGTAAAACAGGTAATTCTAACCTAACATGCTTCACATAATACAGATAAGGTAGTTCAAGCAATAAGGCAATTAAGTCAATTAAACATGCTTCTCTAAGCTAACAGCAAGCTTAAATTTCAAGTAGAATAACCAGGAAAGGAAAACACAATTAAAGCTACTTTAGTGAAAACAAGATTTTCAACAATTAGTACAAGTACGCACTCGTCACCTCACGTACAAGGCATTTCAATTACCACAAATACCAAATCCTAAGGGGAATGTCCCCCACACAAGGTTAGGCAAGCCACTTACCTCGAACCAGCTCAAAATCAACCTGAAACCATGCTTTTTCCATGAGTACTCGACTCCAAATGGCCCAAATCTATTCAATTCAATTGCATAATGTAAATAACACTTCAAGTAACTGATTCTACAAATAAATTCTAAACTAATACGCGAAATTAGGTAAAATAACCAAAACGCCCCTCGGGCCCACATCTCGGAATCGGGTAAAATTTATGTTTTAGAATCCTCATACTTTTACGAGTTCATGCATACCAAAATTATCCAAATCCAAGGTCAAATTCCCATTCAAAATTTGAATTTTAGGTCTAAGAACTTTCTTCCAACTTTTTCCTAACTTTCATCTCCAATCCAAAATTAAATGATAAAACCAACAATATATTAGTGGAATACAACTAGAAAGGGATAAGGAATTATTACCCAATGATCTTCTCTTCAAAAACCCCACAGAATTGCCCTACTCCGAGCTCCAATTCGATTTTTCCAAGTTTTGAACTAAACCCTTGAAATTTCATATTTCTGCCCAACGATTACCGCATCTGCAGTCAAGGGAGAGCACATGTGGTCCTGCACCTGTAGAAGAAGGCATCACGGGTGCAAAAATCACTTAACGGGTTGGGTCCGCTTCTGCGGTCAGTTGGCTGCATCTACGGCACTACATTTGCGAAAACCCAGTCGCACCTGCGGTCCTGGAACTTTGGCCCAAACTCACTTCTGCGGCCACCTAGCCACTTCTGCGGTACCACACACGCAAGTGCGGTTATGATAGGTTCAGCAAATTCAAATTCTTCCTAAGTCTAATTCAATTTCCGTTAAGCACCCGAAACTCATCTGAGGCCCGCGGGACTTCAACCAAACATGCCAACCAATCCTAAAACATCATTCAAACTTGTTCCGACCTTCAGAACGCTCAAAACAACATCTCGGATTCAAGCCTAAGAACTTCAAGAATTCTCAAAATACGCTTTTGATCAAAAAGCCTATCAAACCTCGTCCGAATGACATGAAATTTTGCACACACGTCACATTCAACCCTACGGAGCTACTCCAACCTCCTAAATTCCATTCTGACCCTCGAATCAAAATCTCACTATCGAACCGGAAACTTCAAAAATTCAACTTTTGGCATTTCAAGCCTAAATTAGCTACGGACCTCCAAAACAGAATCCGAACACACTCCTAAACCCGAAATCACCCAACTGATCTAATGGAACCATCAAAATTCCATTCCGATGCCGTCTTCACACTATTCTAACTACAGTCATTTAGGGACTAAGTGTCCCAAAACTCTCCGAAACTCCAAATAATTCCTCCTGATAACTCACAATAGCAGAAACAAACACGGGGGAAGCAGTTAATAGGGGATCAAGTCGTTAATTCTTAAGACGACCGGCTGGGTCATCACATCCTCCTACACTTAAACATTCATTCATCCTCAAATTTCTAAAACATAAGGTTTTATTTAGGGATTAAGTGTCCCAAAACTCTCCAAAACTCCAAATAATTCCTCCCGGCAACTCACAATAGCATAAAAACAAACACGGGGAAAGCAGTTAATAGAGGATCGATGCGTTAATTCTTAACACGATTGGTCGGGTCATCAAAATTGGTGGCTTTACCGTGGCAGCTTGTTCACGCCATTTGATGGCATATTCGCGGAAGCTTTCCGTGGTTTTCTTTTTCAAATTGGACAAAGAGTTTCTGTCGAGAGCGATGTCCACATTATATTGGAACTGGCGGATAAAATCTTGGGCCATCTCGTCCCACACGTGCCAATGAGTAATTTCTTGATCCGTATACCACTCAAAAGCGATTTCAGTGTGGCTTTCCCCAAAATAGGCCATTAACACCTCCTCTTTTCCACCAGCGCTCTCAACCGGTTACAGTATCGTTTTAGATGAGCGACCGGGTCTCCATGCCCGTCGTACTTTTCAAATTTTGGCATTTTGAAGCCATCTAGCAAGTGGACATGGGGAAACATACAGAGGTCAGAGTATGAGACACTCTTTTGGCCACTCAGACCTTGCATGTTTTTCAGGCTTTGTTCCAGGCTCTTCATCTTCCGAGCAATTTCCTCTTGCTCGGGATTTTTAACAACCTTTTCTTGTTCCACCGGGAGATAATATTGTGGAGGTTGAGTGAAAGAGTACGGGGTCACATATGTTATTTCTGGTTGAAGCTGTCATGACCCAAAATCCACTAAGGGTCGTGATGGCGCCGGACACCACTGTTAGTCAAGCCAACCAAAATACTTAATTTAATTCTCGTTTTAATAATTTTGAAGACTATGATTTTTCTTCAATTTCACTAGTAAAAGATAATCATTTCAAATCAAATATGAATATTAAGCAGTTTATCCAAGATACCGCATAATCATCCTAGAACCTGGTGTCACAAGTATATGAGCAATTTCTAGGAAATAGAATAAATTACAGCAACTATCCAGAATACAAGTAGACAAAAATGAAAATATAGTACAATACTCTGAAGGAGATTCTACTAGCTAGGGTCGTCTCAATAAATTCAACTCACCTAAGTCTCTGTATCAACCATGCCGCTATTCCACTAAGCCACTAGCCACATATGAACCTATGCAACAAAAATGCACAGCAAGTGTAGTATGAGTATGAAAATAACGTGTACCTAATGAGTATCCCGTCTAATCTCGAATAAGTAGAGACGAGAGGTTGACTTCGACACTTACTAATGGTCTAATGATAATATAGTAAAAGTGTGAGGAACTCATGTATTTCAAAAGAAAAATTTAACTCATAAAGCCGGAAAGCAGGTAAACAACTTCTCAAATAATAAAGGATTCCAAGGATTTACTTTTCATTATCTTTAACAATTTATCACTGGCCAGGAAGGGCGATTATCAACATTTATAAATCTCAAGCAGCAATCCAAGCATGCGCATATCATGCCGAGGTTGTACGGCCCGATCCAACATAAATGTAAAATGTGCACTACCGAAGGTCGAACGGCTCGAACCATAGATGCATCTATTTAATCTACCGAGGCGTTCGGCCCGCTCTGAAATTAAACACATACAGACAGTCAATCAAGAAGTCAACAGGGAACAATTATCCAAAGAAAAGCCAATTCTCTTTTAATAATTTTATAAGAAATGAAGTTCAAGCCTTTTCGAAATTCATTTACCAATTCGATAGGATTAAGCATTTCATCTGTCAATAAGGTTATAAATATTCCAAGTGCAGCATGCTTTTTGGTCCTAGACTACCCGGACTTACACATAATAGTAGCTACGCACGGGCTCTCGTCACCTCGTGCATACTTAGCCCCCACAAATCGGAGCACATAACCAATTATTTCACCTATGGGGACAATTCCCTCTTACAAGGTTAGAAAGGAGACTCACCTCGCTCCGAAGATCCATAACCGGCATTTCACGCCTTTCCGAAGACCTGAATCAATGCTAAATGCTCCAAAACTAGCCAATAATTATGCAAATCCATTAACATATGTTCAATTACTCATTACAATCCAATTTATAACAATTCCTAACTCCGATCAAAAAGTTGATTGCCCTCAAGCCCACGTGCCCGGATTCCGAAATTTCTCGAAGATAAAGTTTACCCATGAACTCACGAACTCAAATACATGATTTTCTCTTAATTCCTCACCCAAAATCGTGGTCAAGTTCCATGAATACGAATTTTCTAGGTTTTCCTCAAACCCCCAAATTTCTAGCAATTTACATGCTAAAATCCATACATAATCAATATATTTAACTCAAGATAGGTGGGGTTAGCTTACCCTGCCGTTGATGATGAAAAACCCCAGTTGAAGCTCTCCAAAATCGGCTCCAATGGAAGAAATGGGGTTGAAATGAACCCAACCCCCAATTTAAAAGAACTCACTACCTCTAGCATTTCCGCACTTGCGGTCACATGACCGCTTCTGCGGTTCCGCAGGTGCGACCCACTACCCGCTTCTGCGGTTTATCACCAGGTTGCCCTTTCTGCTTTTGCGCTTCAACCACTGCAGGTGCGGTCCCGCTTCTATGGCTACATGACTGCATCTGCAGTCTCTTCACTTCTAGCCCAGCACCGCATCTGCATCCCTCCTAGCCGTTTTTGCGGCTCCGCACCTGCGGCCAAAACCTCGCAGGTGCTGTTACACCAGATACCACCTGCTGAAGCCCTTCTCCAAACTCCAAATTTGATCTGTTAACCATCTGGAATCCACCTAAGGCCCCTGGGACCCTGTCCAATCATACCAACCAGTCCCAAAACACATTACGAACTTGCTCGAGGCCTCAAATCATATCAAACAATGCTAAAATCATGAATCGACCTCCAATCCAAGCTTAATGAACTTAAGAATTTCAAACTTATACATTCGATGCCAAAACATATCAAATCACATCCGATTGACCTCAAATTTTGCACACAAGTCATATTTGACATTACAGACCTATTCCAACTTCCGAAATCAGAATCTGACCCCGATATCAAAAAGTCCACTTCCAGTTAAACTTCTCAAAACCTTCAAATTTCTATCTTTAGACATATGACTCCAAAATGACCCACGGACCTCCGAATTCACTTCCTATCGCGCTCCCAACACCAGAATCAACATATAGAGCTACTCCCAGACTTGGAATCCCAAACAGACATTGATAACACTGAAATGCACTTCAACCCAACTTATGAAATTCTTCCAAAAATGCTAACTTCTACAATATGTGTTGAAACGTTCCCGGGTTTTCCAAAACCCGATCCGGACATACGCCCAAGTCTGAAATCATCATACGAACTTGTTGGAACCTTTGAATCCCGATTCTGAGGTCGTTTACTCAAAAATTCAATTTTAGTTAATTCCTTCAACTTAAAACTTCCGAAATGAGAATTCTCTTTCCAAATCAACTCCGAATTCCCCGGAATTCAATTCCGACCATGCGTACAAGTCATAATACCTAAAGTGAAGCTGCTCATAGCCTCAAACTGCTGAATGACGTGCTAGAGCTCAAAACGACCGGTTGGGTCGTTACAGAAGCTATAGACCCTAAAGGTGAACATTGGTTGTGGTAAAGTTGGTTGTGTAGACTGGTGCTGCAGAGAACAATATTGGAGGTGCCTTGGAAACTGGCGCTTGGGGGTGAACCACAAAAGGCATGCTAGGAACATTGGATAGCATTCGATGGTGCCCACATGGGATGAGCGGGTTGGGCACAGGGGCATTGATAACCTCACCTGACCTGGGGATCAACTCAGGGAACTCAGGGATTGCACTTGGCGGTTCCCTACCATTAGACCAGGAGTCCCACATTTTCAATATGCGGAGATGCAAAATCCTATTCTCTTCAGTAGCTACTGATTCTAGCTGCAGAATAGCCGATGTCGGGCTGTCCTCAGGACCGATGATTGATAGATTGCTTGCGGAGGCCATCTGTGCCTTGAATCATGTGAATGAGGGGAGGTTAGACTACCAACAAAACCAACCACCGAAACATGACTAGTTTGCACACTCAACAACCTTGTTAGTTTTGAGACGCTTAACAGATAGGAAATCACACGTTTGGATGCAATGCACCTAAACAATTAAGTGTTTCTACCATGTGTTTGAACGGTTGCATTTTCATCCCGGCCTTAACTAGCCTTTCAGTATGTACCTCTTTTCTTTTATTTCTGCCTCTCTTTAGTCACTCTTGATTTTTTTTCAATTCGTTTTTGTCACTCTCACTCTCTTTTCTTTTATTTTATTTTCACTAAATTTTCTTTCTCTTTTTTTTCAGTTTATTTTTCACTTAATTAATTTTATGTCTATTTCAGACAACCAGTTCGGGTTCATGCCGGGGCGATCTACCACAGAAGCTATCCACCTTATTAGGAGGATGGTGGAATAGTACAGGGATAGGAAGAAGGATCTCCACATGGTGTTTATTGGTCTGGAGAAAGCGTGCGATAGGGTTCCTAGGAAGGTCTTATGGAGCTGCTTAGAGGATAAAGGGGTCCCGGTTGACTATATTAGGGTGATTAAGGACATGTATTGCTGGAGCTAAGACTCGGGTTAGGACAGTAGGAGGCGACTCTGAACACTTTCCAGTTATTACGGGGTTGCACCAAGGGTCTGCGCTCAGCCCATTCCTATTTGCCCTTGTGATGGATGCACTGACTCATCACATTCAAGGGGAGGTGCCATGGTGCATGCTATTTGCTGATGACATTATTCTAATTGACGAGACACGAGGCGGCGTCAACGAGAGGTTAGAGATTTGGAGATATGCTCTTGAGTCTAAAGGTTTCAAGTTGAGCAGGACGAAGACGGAATACCTCGAGTGCAAATTTGGAGTTGAGCCGACGGAAGCGGGAGTTGAAGTGAGGCTTGACTCTCAAGTCATTCCCAAGAGGGGTAGTTTCAAGTACCTTGGATCGGTTATTCAGGGGATCGGGGAGATTGACGAGGATGTCACACACCGTATAGGGGTGGGGTGGATGAAGTGGAGGTTAGCGTCGGGAGTCTTGTGTGACAAGAAAGTGCCACCGTTACTAAAAGGTAAGTTTTATAGAGCAGTGGTTAGGCCTGCCATGTTATATGGAACTGAATGTTGGCCGGTAAAGAACTCACACATCCAGAAGATGAAAGTAGCAGAGATGAGGATGTTGAGGTGGATGTGCGGGCATACAAGGATGGATAAGATTAGGAATGAAGATATTCGAGAGAAGGTGGGCGTGGCCCCCATGGAGGACAAGATGCGGGAAGTAAGACTCAGATGGTTCGGGCACATTCAGAGGAGGAGCACTGATGCACCGGTGAGGAGGTGTGAGCGACTGGCTGTAGTGGGCACGCGGAGAGGTAGAGGGTGACCTAAGAAGTATTGGGGAGAGGTGATCAGACAGGACATGGCGCGACTTAGGATTACTGAGGACATGACCCTTGACAGAGAATTATGGAGGTCGAGCATTAAGGTTGTAGGTTAAGGGAAAGTTGTGAATCTTTCTACAGCACAATAGAGTGAGACTAGCTAGTTAGGAGTTAGACTAAGAATATAATTGGTCATCTATTGATGCAAGGCTTTACCTGCTAGTTTTACTATACCAGCCATTTATTTCGTATTTCGTATTCTGTATTTCATATCTCTTATATTGCTGTTATTGTATTATGCATTTTTTATGGTAATAATATATCGGCTCCTATTGCTTTTTTTTTAGCCGAGGGTCTCCTGGAAACAGCCTCTCTACCCTTCGGGGTAGGGGTAAGGTCTGCGTATATATTACCCTCCCCAGACCCCACTTGTGGGATTATACTGGGTCGTTGTTGTTGTTGTTGATCGAATCCGATGGGGATTGCCTACGTATCATGACACCGCACAAATCAATCTTGCATAGTTCAAAAAGATCGAGAATGGAGTAAATAAGCTAACTCTTTTTTTTTTTACTTTTTATAAAACTCACACCATGAAAGCTTTGAGGCAAAAGAAAAAAAAAAATTTCAATTTTTTATTTTTTGAATTTTCGAAAGAAATTCTTTAAAAGAAGAAAGGAAATATTTTATTTTATTTTTTGGATTTTTTATGTTGATTTTTTCTTTTATTTTTGAAAGAAAAACTTCTAAAATTTCATTTGCTTTTGATTTGAACTTTGGGAATTTTTAAAGTAAAAGGGAGATATTTTTATTTGTTTTCTCTTTTTCTAAAGAAGAAAGAAAATATTTATTTTTTTGGATTTTGGATGTTGCCTCTTAATTTTCGAGAGAGGGACTTTTAAAAAAATATTTTGGATTTATGAGCTTATTGTTTTTAAATTTACAAAATTACTTCTAAAGGAAAACAAAAATATTTTTGGACTTCAATTTTTCAATTAGTTTTATGACATTTATGAAAGAAAGGCTTTTAAAGAAGGAAAAGAAATTTATTTTTGGATTCTTTTTGTTTTCTGATTTATTTTAAATTTTTGGAAAAAATACTTCAAAATAAAGGAAACCCGTATTTTGGATTTTGATTTTTTTGATTTTGTTTTTTTCTTTTTATTTCTTTTTTTTTTCGTATGAAATACTTCAGAAAGAAGGAAACTACTTTTTTTGAGTTTTTAAAAACTTCATTTTTTTTTTGAATTTTCTAAGGAAAAATTTCTAAAGAAGAAACTAAAGGAAAAAATATTTTTTTGGATTTTAGAAAATTGGGGTCGGAACCGATGAGATTTGCCTACGTATCTCACATCCGGTGAGAATCAAACTCGCGTAGTTCGGTCAGTTTTGACGGAACAAGGGAAATATGGCACTTGAAAATTTTGACTCATTTTGAAATGACTTTTCTATTTTCAGAATTTCGGCAGAGTTTTAGAACTTTCTAAATACCTACCTCTCACTTTTTTTTTATTTTCTTTACCTATTCTAGAAGCCGGTCAACATGCAAGCCGAAACAAACAGATGCGTAAGTAGCACGTAAGATGCATCAGGATGGTCTATTATTTTGGGTACACTTGTCCTAGACGGACCCAATCCCTGTGTTGAGTCCCTAAGGTCAAATGCACGTGATGAAAATAAACGTTCCTACTAGGGATCTGGCATGAGGTTATGTTATTCTAAGTTTAAACCTGGAGTTGTGTTCTAGACCTGGCTTACTCGAGCGAACAACTCGAGCCGAAGAGGGGGCAACGTACCGGGAGCACGAAAGTCTGCTCGGCCTTGTTGCTGGCCCAGCCCCGTTCTATTTGGTATAACTTCTAATAGAAAAAGTGGATTACGCGAACGTGTGCACCGTTTTTTAGAAGACTCAGAAGGGAGGCGTAAGAAGAAGACATATAAATGCAGTTCAAGTAATATCAAAGCAGTAAATAAATGGCAATTAGCACATTAGGTTCACAAAAATACAATAATATCAACAATAAATAAAGCCAAGTAAAAATCACATTAATAAGCTCGAATTCTTGAACCCTAAACCAGAAGTTCTGGGTTTTTATCCCCAACAGAGTCTCTAGAGCTGTCACACCTCCTTCTTTACCATCCAAAAGGGGATATAAGGGAGTTTTTCTAATTTAAGTGATATAAATCGAAGTGGGATTATTTAATTTTTAGAGTCGCCACTTGGAATAGTTTATTTGGTGTACCAAGTCACCGATTTATTTTTAAATCGAAAATCTAGGAAATTTTCGACTTTATTTAAAAGTCTGCGAACCAGAAATTCTAGATAAGGAATTCTGTTAACCCGGGAGAAGGTGTTAGGCATTTATGGATTTCGTGGTTCTAGCATGGTCGCTTAGCAATTTATGTTTGGCTTAAGTTATCTAATTACCTATTTTTAGGACCTATATGCATTTGCCTTTTTACCACTTTTAATTGCTTGATTATTCGTAATTAAAGAATTATCTTCAAAAGAGTCACGCGTACGTGTACTCTTTTTGTTTGGCGCAACAAAAATCATGTCACGCGTACGTGTCCACAATTAATCACGCTTTATTATTATTAAGAAAGCTTGGCCAAAGTTGCGCGAACGCATATCTTAATTTATTTTGGAAAAAGATCGTAATTACGTCACGCGAAAGTGTACACAATCACGATGATAGATTAAACCGCGCCTAAAGCAAGCTACGAATATTTATTTTAGAAACTGTAATCATGTCATGAGAACGTGTACATAATCACGATAATAAGTTCAAAACGCGCCTAAAGGTTCGCCTACCCGGGTGTGGTCGGCTACCATGTTACTAGCGAGTAAGTAATAAAATAAAGGTAATAAAATACTCGAGATCTAATTTTTTTTAAAATCGTACTTCTTTCTCATTTTTCAACCCACACCCCCTGCGCTAAACTCATATAATAGACATGCTTAAATAAAAGTGATATATACAACATATAAGCTGCCTAATACACAAAACTAACAACACATAATTACGGGACTAGCAAATAAAATAACAAAATAAGATAGGACGACGAAAGGTGGATTGCAATCATGATGAAAGCTATATCTAAACCCCAACTATACCTCACAGGTTCTTAATGCCAATTTTAGTTCTAAAAATTCAAACAAAGCCTGTAACTCATTGCTAGAATATTGGTCTTCTTGATTCCTCTTTTTTAGTGCAATACATAATTAGCACACCACTCAATAACACACCCCTCTTACAATTTCATACAAACCAAGCTCACATGACCCATGTAAGCACATGTTAGCACAGATTTGCAAAATAGGGATTCAAAATTTACCATTGGAGATCAAATCAAAGATTAAACTCAAGCACATCTCAACTAGCATAGCAAAATTATTTACAGAATAACAATTGAGACATATCATGCAAACAAACACAACTCACTCACATGATAAAAATCTGAGATTAAATTAAGAACAGAGGAAGGAGTGGACCTCAATGAGTAGGTTTCTTTCATATTAGAAAAGCTCCGAGATTACAGTTTTGTCCGGATGAAAAGCAACGGAACTCAGCAACAAACATTGAGTAGCAACCGGAAAAATCTGCAGGAACGCAAACCGAAACCTCAAATCGACATCGGAAAGTACGAAACCCCAAATCGACCTCAATCAAACGATAAACTAAATCTTCTGTCGGATCCGAAAATATCCATCGTCTTTTGTGGGCAAAGAACGGGGTCGTCATCGTCGAACCATGAGATATTATGGTGGATTCAAGTGCAACAATTGGACTGCCGGTTTTAGTGCTTCTGATACCTTAGGTGATATCTTAATCCACTCCGAATTTGATCACCAGAGCTAGCCTTAGAGGCAAAAGCTGCTGAAGTTCAGTGTCGAGTAAGGATTTCGAGCCTAGAATTAGCAGAAGAAGTCATGAATCAGTTTTGATTTCAAAGTAAAATTCACAAGGTAAAGGGAAGGTGGTGTCGTTAGCCTTTTTGCTGCTTATCTAAGGTTTTTGTTTTGTTTTGTGTGATGTTCAAGAAAAATGGAAAAAATGGGAGGATCAACCTTTCCTTTTCTCTGAAAGAAATGGAAGTTCCTTTCTGCCAAAAGCTGTCGTTCTTAATTTTTGTCTATGTCTAGTCCTTTTGATTTTAGGAGTTAGGTGTTATTTTATAGGGGGTAGGAATTAAGTTAAGTCAAATGGGGAATAGGTATGAGCTCAATATTTTGGGCTTGAAGGGATTTGGGTCATGAATTTGGGCTAATTAACTTTGGGGTAGGAAGACTAAATCAAAATCTTTTTTTTATTTTTCTTTTTTCTTTGATTTTAATAACTAATAAAATCCTAAATAAATCTAATTTATAAAAATTAAAATTGGTTATCTATTAAAACAACTAATTAACTTAAAACTAAATAAAAACATTACTTTCTAAAGACTAAAAGCTAAATATGTAAAAATGACCATTTTTTGTGATTTTTCTTAATAAAATTAATTCCTACATGCAAATTAGACCTGGGATGACATGAAATTAAAACGTGATAAGTTTTTATGATTTTTCTATGATTTTAAAATATTAAAAATGCATGAAATGCAACTAAATAAAGAAAAACTTCTAAAATCCCTTAAAAATCATTTTTGGTTTATTTTTAGGAGTTATTCATGTAGGGCAAAAATTAGGTGCTCACAATTATTGGCATATGGGAATATGAAATGATGGATAAACACCATCAAGGACATCTTGAACACATCTTTGTCCGACTTCCAGTCCTTTTTCTTGAAGCGATCAAGAAGTTGCCCCCTCGTTATAGCCTTTTTTTCCATCTCCTGGAAAATACTCTTTTAGCAACCTACTGACATCTTGTTTGTCATAGACAGTGGCATCTTCTTCTACACACTTCAAATCAATGATAATAGCAAACTCTCCAATGCCAAAACGCAACAAACAGCCATTAATTTTAACCCACAACTCCCTTTCCGCCCTGGGACAACTTCCCTAAATAGTATACAATGAATAAGTTGATTTTGAATTTTAAATTGAGGCGGGTCCAAGAAGTAGCCCAAACAGCTAGCACGGAACATTTGAAGCTGTGTGTCAGTCAAACATTGCTTCAAAATGCTGACAATATCAGTCTCAGTATGGAAACTAATCCTGTTGTGAAAATGATCAATTGATTGTATATAGAAGTCTCCAACCTTGCATATGAAAAATAACAAGAAAGAAATCAGGAACAAATATTATACTAAAATATTGTATAAATATGTATAAATCAGTGTCGCAGTACTTGTATAAAGATGTATAAACAATTGTATAACTTTGTATGAAATTGTATAAGGATTTATAAAATTAATAGCAACACAGGGAATAACTTCAGCTTAGCTTTTCTCTCCTTCAATTTGCGGCGAGTAGCAATCCTTTGTTCTTTGGATATGCAATCAAGACCACTCTCACCATCGTCCTCGATCTTGCTCTTTTTATACTTAATATCCTCGATCTTTCTCTTTTTTGGTTGAACATTGGGGCCTACATCATCTTCATCAACCAAATCAAATTTCAGTTTTTCTTTGGATTTTTCATGTCTCCCGCATTTCTTACTCCTTATTCTAACAATGTCAACCGGAGTAGGAATATTCTTCATTTGCGAATGAGTCATTCGACTGCTCTCTTGTTGCGACTTTTTTGTAGGAGCAGAAGACTCAAAATCATCATCATCGGGGGCGTGGACATGCGCATTCGCTTCAGAATTAGGGGTTGAGGGCAAGTCCCTCAATGTTTTAACTAGAGTAGGAGTATTCTTCGTTTGCGAACGAGTCATTCGACTGCTCTCTTGTTGCGACTTTTTTGTAGGAACAGGAGACTCAAAATCATCATCATCGGGGGCCTGCATGCCCAGTCGCTTCAGAATCAGGGCTTGAGGGCAAGTCCCTCAATGTTGCAAAATCGAGCTTAATACCTTTTCCAACAACCTTCATACGACTTTTAGAAGTAGACATTTTCGAACGCATTTTCTATAATAAAACAAACAAAGCTTTAACAAAAGTGAAGACAAGTGAAGGAAAACACAAAAACAAAGGCCAAAAACACAAAGCATAGGCCAATTTTCCCAAATTGTAACAAAACTCAAAAAATAAGTTCTATCCTAAAAGTCGAAATAATAAAGCATGCAAACTGAAACACCAAGTTTAGGCCCAAAACGAAGATGGAAGGAACACAAAATCGAACGGAAAACACAACAACATTGTAAAAAAATATTCAAAATCAGAAAAGCAAAAAAATTAGAAATAAAACAAATTTAAAACCAAAAACTATGGTAAAAGCATAAAATGAAACGAAAATTACCTGAAAATAAGAGTGAAAGCTCGAAAAATTACTTGAGACCCAACAATGAAGGACGATGCCTTCGTACTTCTCTGAAAAAAGCGTGAGAAGAAGAGAGAGAGAGAGAGAGAAAAATTAAAAGAGAAACCGTTAATAATATTTGTGGGCTACAGGGTGTAAACAAAACTTCAAAACATATACAACCTAGGATAAACCAGGTTAGGGCTTCAAATGTGGGCTATTTTCGATGGGTTGTGTGGCCCAAATGATATATGATGTAATTTCTTCAATAAAATACCACAAAAAATATATAGTGTTGGATTTAGTCTCAAAGTTTTTTTGAACCGCAATACTTTGAAAGTTACGAATACCAATCTCAAGCTACTTTAAGTAACAAAAAAACTAATGTAAACATATACATCTTATTCGGAATTTTATTTAATATTTCAACTAAATCTTGCATATTAGATCCTTTCCTTATTTTAATCATATGATATAGTAATTTTATTTAAAAAAATTAATACCAAAAATGAAAATTTTCACAGAGAATAAGTAAAAACATAACTATTACTCGTTGTAAGTTTGAATTATTCGCGTATAAAATTATAATCAATTAGTTTATATAATTTAATTATTTTTAAATAAAAAATAAAAGTGAAAAAAGTAATTAGTAGGAAGCTATAACTAAATTAGATAGTACCAATCGGCTCTCCTTTGATTTTTTATTCTTAGTTACAGATATATAATCGATCATAAAATTAAAATCAATTAGTTTATCTAATTTAATTATCTTAGTAAAAAATAAAGAATAGAGAAAAAAAAATTGTGAAAGTTTATGTTTAATTATGGTATAAATAGTGTGTCATTAGCCTTTAATCAAAGATTCATACTATAAAATTTATGTACCAAAATAAAAAACTTTATAATAAATTCTATAATTAGATATAAATTATTTTAATATTTATAATTATTATACTCTTTAATCATTATCCAATTCTTATACTTTCTAAATGACACTAAACAATTGCATGTTAGGTATACAAAGTTTAATAATATTTATATAATTTTTTTTAAAGTTCTTAATTTCTTAATACATGGTACACGTGAAAAGCGCGTAGCAATAAATTGTTTTAGTCTCTATATATTGTTTCTAATGTACCATGTATCAAAGTTATTGTAAATATTTTATTGGCATGATGATATAATCCTATTAATTTATGATCTATGCTTTAATTATTAATTTAAACTCCATGTTGCTTAG
This sequence comes from Nicotiana sylvestris, assembly GCF_000393655.2. NCBI lineage: Eukaryota > Viridiplantae > Streptophyta > Magnoliopsida > Solanales > Solanaceae > Nicotiana > Nicotiana sylvestris. Next base: position 85,393,403 of record NC_091060.1, read on the forward strand.
TATTTTGTATGTTCATATGTAACTTTATTCATATTTAATATTTTCTTATATTGTTCTCATGCAATTTTGGTTGTATAAATTTTTTTGAGATGAGAATAAGCAGAAGAATCAAAAGAAGATAACAAAATATGACTGAAATGGTGAGAATAATCCTAAATTATTTTAGATGACTAGATTCATTTATCTTATTCAAAAATTGTAATTCTCCATTTTTTTCTAAACATTTCTCCTTTGAAATTACAATAATTGAAAATATAATACAAGGTTAGTATATGGAAATCACAAATATATCAATGCTAAATTGATAAGAAAAAGAATACAAAATTATGATGAAGCATTTGTAGTTAAACACATTATTCTTGCACATATATTTACTTGACGCGAAGCACACGTGCAATGCACGCACACTAAACTAATATAATTCAATAGTGGTGGAACCAAAAGCACACAATTGAATCAATTGAGAGTCAGATGTGTACTGTCCAAAAGCAACAACAACAACAACAATGACCCAGTATAATTCCACAAGTGGGGTCTGGGGAGGGTAATATGTACGCAGACCTTACCCCTACCCCGAAGGATAGAGATGTTGTTTCCAGGAGACCCTCGGCTCAAAAAAGCAACAGGAGCCGATATATTAATACCATTATTTTTTATCTAGCTACTTCAATTATGCCTTGGTTTTGTACAGTCCAAAAGCAAAATCAAATAACTAAAGTGTCCAAAGTTACGTTGCTAACCTTCCATAATTTCAATATACTAATTAATGCGTCTACCTGCTATCTGTTGTTTTCTCCAACTTCTTAAATTCTACAACTGCATTAAATGAAAGTTCAATGAGGATATACTCCAAAACGTACACTGCCATAAGTACGCAAATTAACTGTAAGTAATACTGCCACTTATTGAAAAGAACTTGTAAAAAATATATTATTCCGTACATCTTAGATGTATTTATGATTAAAGAAAAAACAAAAAAAGAATGGGCATTGTTAGATATGCAAGATATACATAGACAGCCCCTTAACTCTGGCATTATTTTTTATCTAGCTACTTCAATTATGCCTTGTCCCTCTTAGCCACCTAAACCAAGTACCTAACGTGCCTATTGAGCATAGCTCGCTTACCTGGCTGAGATCGTCATCTTCACCTATATGTAGCACGTGAATAAGTAAAAAACTTGTTGATATGGATATTTAAAGGTAAAATAAGCCCCCCTCATTTTATTTTATTGTAAAATACATAGACAATCTCCTTAACTTAAAGCCACCAATTTTCACCTAGTCGCTTCAATTACTGTACCTATTAGTATAGAGGCGGTTTTAGAACATGGGTGCACCATTAAAAAAAGCGAGAAAGAAAAGTACTAAATAAGAATCGATCTATGTACCTTTGAATAAATAACTCAGCATTCAACCAAATGCATCATTCAAACATTTTGGAACATATGGGCCAACATATAATATTAGATCAATTTTACGAAATATATACATAAAATACTTAGTTTGACAGAAAGACTATTGGTTCACGTGCACCATAAAAACGGGCTAAATCCGCCCCTACCTATTAGCCACCTGCACAAATGACATGAATTAATTTTATTGGATGATTTTTACACGTTGGATGTGATTAAAAACCACGCACTCTAGCTTTGTTTAAAAATGACCGAGTTGTTCTAATAAGCACGTTAAGTACTTGGTTCATGTTGCTAATAAAAATAGAAACTAGGCATAATTGAGGTGATTAGGTGAAAAACGGTGTCAAGGCAAGGGGGCTGTCCCTGTATACTGTTACGCAACGCCTTCCTGATGATCTTTGGAAGGGCAACGTAAGGCTAAGCAACCGATGTCAGTGAGGTTACTGTCCGCCAATGAGGTCCTCGCCGCCCGCTAGACTAGATTGTCAGTGCCGTGCGGGAAAACCAATGTCGTAAGCAAATTGCGGAAGCTGAGAGAGAATTGGGTTTTGAATGATGATGATGATTTTATTGATGAATGAAAATGCTGATTACAATGATGCGGTGTCGAGGGGGAGAGACACCAGAAAATGCTTGCTTGAAAATGTTTGATTGTTTGGTCCCCCTTAATAATGCTTAAAAAAAATAAACCAACATTACAAGACTAGTCCTAATAAAGCTGTAGAAGCACACTGAAATGAAAATGATGAAAACTAGTCTATGATTACAATGAAAAGGACTTAGATTATTACAAGGAAAAACTAAGTCCGATGGCAGCATCTTTGTCTTGCGGGTCTGCGCGCGCGTTGCTGTGGGCGCGCGCGACACTTGATGTGCTGGCCTGAGGCTGGGCACTGGTGCTTGGCATCAGGGTCTGTGCGCGAGGCGCTGCTGGAATGGGCCTGCAGCTGGGCGCTGGCGAGGCATCAGGATCTGCGCGCGCGGCATTGTCAGGGCGCGCGGCGCTGTTGTCATTGGCCAGCCCTTGGGCGCTGGCGAGAGGCATCGGTGGGGCGACAGAGGCACATGCGCGCTTGTCACTTGGCGCAGCCAAGACCACGGGGCCGACCATGGCGCTAGGCATTGTGAGGCTTGCTAGGCCGCCATGGGGCGCGGCCAAGGGGTCATGGGGCATGTCTGGAAAGCAGCCCATGACATTCTCCCCCACCTGAGTTGGCGCCGTCCTCGGAGCCTTATGATGATGATGATGATTCTGATGGTTGTTGGATGGGAGGTCTGCGCCCCTCTGTTCTTTGAGCTTGCTGTTGTAGCGAAGCAATGATTGCATGCGGCTGACATGGAAGACTGGATGGATCTTCCACCAGGATGGAGTTTTGACCTGGTATGTGGACTTCCCAATGCGTTTTGCAATGGGCAGGGGCCCAATGTATTTTTGTTGCAGGCGAGGGTCATGGGTCCTTTCTGCAAACAAGTACCGCTTTGGGATGCATAGCATTACTTTGTCCCCTGGTTGATGTTGGGCAAAGCAAAGATTTTGTTCGGTGAACCTTTTTGCCCGCTCTTGGGCCCTGGTGAGATAGCTCCGCACTATCTCCATGTTGCGCTCCCATTCGCTCGAGAAGTTGGCAGCTCGAGGAGATTTCGGCATGGTTGATGCATTCACCGTTTGCGGGAGAAGCGGTTGCTGTCCGGTAACAATTTCAAAAGGGCTCTTGTTTGTATGATGGCTCTTTTGAGAATTGAAACACAGTTGAGCAGCATCCAGGAGCTTCACCCAATGCTTCTGTGATCCGGTTGCGAAGTTGCGGAGATATTCCTCCAGCATGTCATCGAACCGGTCTGTCTGGCCATCCGATGGTGGATGGATGTCTGTGTTGTGACTCAATGTTGACCCAAAGCACCTGAAGAGATGGGTCCAAAAGTTGCTAGTGAAGCGTGAGTCGCGCCTACTAACAATGTTTTTGGGCAGGCCCCAATGTTTGACAATGTGCGAGAAGAAGAGTCGAGCTGTATCTTCTGCTGAGATGTTTTGCGGGGCTGCTATGAAAGTTGCATAGTCTGAGAACTGATCTATGACAACCATGATGGATGCAAGATTGCCGACTTGGGGCAATCCCGTGATGAATCTGAGGGAAACACTTTCCCATGGTCTCTGAGGGACATGTGATGGCTGCGAGGGTCCCGGCTGTGATGAGTGATCCGACTTGTCCTTGTGGCATGGCTGACAAGTCTTCACACGATGATGAGCGTCACCAGTCTTTTGAGGCCGATGACATGATGGCTGATTGTTGCTGCGAAGGGTAGCCTGACCCTGAGGTTCATGTCTGTTGACTACCTTCTCCAATTGCATGGCCGAGATGTTTTCAGCGGCCATCTTTATGGGAAAGCATGGTATGGTGCAGGGCTTGGCCCCGTTTTCTCCCATCATCAGGAGCATGTTGGCAAATGGTACTGGAATGGTGTTGGTTTGCCTCATGAACTCCAAACCCACTATGATGTCGAAGTCATCTATGATTGCGATGCGCAGGTCGATGCTTCCTTTGTATGGGCCAAGTTTCACTGGGACATTTGTAGCTGTTCCACCCAATGTCTGAGGTGGTGAGTTGATAGCCTTGACGCGGCCTTTGCTCTTTTGTACCACAAGACCTAGGCGCTCTACTTGCGTTGATGACAAGTAGTTATGGGTGGCACCCGTGTCTATCAATGCGTGAAGGGGCTTGCCGTTCACTTTCAATTCGACGAACATTAGGGTCCTCGCTTGCTTAGGAGGTCCTTCGTCCATCTTTTCTTTCCCTTTCCTGGTGATCGGGACTGATGTTTTCTTAGGAGGACATGCACTGGTCCCCGCTAAGGCATGAGGGATAGAGCCAACAATTGCATTGAAGGCGCCTACCTGGTTGTCTTCAGATGTGTCTGATGCATCTGTCTCATCCTCGACAGTCTGATGAGCATTGACCTTGATGTTTGGGCATTCATTGTTCCAATGTGCCCCGCCGCAATGACGACATTCTGAGGGAGGCTTTCTCCCCTGATTGTTGTTGATGGATGCAGCACTGTTGCTGTTTGAGGGAGGAGTCTTAGTTCTGGATGCACTCTGATCTCCCCCACTTTTGCTTGGGCCACCATTGCTGGGATGGTGCCCGTTGAATCCCCCTCGGACAGACGGCTGGGGCCTGTCGTTCTGAGTTCCCAAATGATAATCGCCAAGGCATTCTGCAGCTTGAATGGCCTTGGGCAGGGTGTCTACCCGTTGTCGCTGTAGTTCCATACGGGCATGAGGTTTCAAACCTTCTATGAATGCGAAGAGTTTGTCTTTGTCCCCCATGTCGCGTATGTTTAGCATGAGTGCGGAGAATTCGCGCACGTACTCCCTCACTGATCTGGTGTGGCGGAGGTCCCGTAGCTTTCTCCTTGCATTGTATTCCACATTTTCGGGAAAGAACTGCAGGCGTATGGCTACCTTCAATTCGTCCCATGTCTGAAGAGTATCTTCACCGGCCTTGATGGCTTCGTATTTGACCCGCCACCAAAGTTTGGCATCGCCCTGAAGATACATGGCAGCAGTCGCTACCTTTTTGGATTCCTCCAAATGGCCCACGGCATCGAAGTATTGTTCGATGTCGAAGATGAAGTTTTCCACTTCTTTAGCATCCCGGGATCCGTCGTATGGCTTTGGCTCCGGTATCTTAAGCTTTTGTGGAATGGGGGTGAGGTCTGCTGCACCCCTGATGTGATGGTTGCCTTCTCGAAGTAGGCTCTGTAAGGCAGCATTGACAACGTTGAGCTTGTCTGTCAAGTCGTTTATGGTTTGCTGCATGGCAGTTAGTCTGTCTGCCTCATGTTGCTGATGGGCTAAATCGTCGGCACGCTCCTGTTGGAGGTCCTCAAATTTGCCATGAATATTGGCAGTTTCAATGGCTGCCGTTTGTCGGTCCTCGTCGGAGTCACGACTGATGTTTGCAATGTCATTTTCGGCCTGCCGCATTCGGCGGTCCAGGTCGTCCAACCTTTGCACTAGGTTGTTGCTTTGATCAGGCACCGTTTCTACGATGGGTCGTAATCGGTCAACCGTCTCTTCTAGGGATGCTAGACGCTCCCCATGATTCACCATGGTCAGAAATGGTGATGATGGCAAATGTTCCCTCGTCCGATGTCGAGCCTAGGCTCTGATACCAACTGTTACGCAACGCCTTCCTGATGATCTTTGGAAGGGCAACGTAAGGCTAAGCAACCGATGTCAGTGCGGTTGCTGTCCGCCAATGAGGTCCTCGCCGCACGCTAGACTAGATTGTCAGTGCCGTGCGGGAAAACCAATGTCGTGAGCAAATTGCGGAAGCTGAGAGAGAATTGGGTTTTGAATGATGATGATGATTTTATTGATGAATGAAAATGCTGATTACAATGATGCGGTGTCGAGGGGGAGAGACACCAGAAAATGCTTGCTTGAAAATGTTTGATTGTTTGGTCCCCCTTAATAATGCTTAAAAAAAATAAACCAACATTACAAGACTAGTCCTAATAAAGCTGTAGAAGCACACTGAAATGAAAATGATGTAAACTAGCCTATGATTACAATGAAAAGGACTTAGATTATTACAAGGAAAAACTAAGTCCGATGGCAGCATCTTTGTCTTGCGGGTCAGGGTCTGCGCGCGCGTTGCTGTGGGCGCGCGCGACACTTGATGTGCTGGCCTGAGGCTGGGCACTGGTGCTTGGCATCAGGGTCTGTGCGTGAGGCGCTGCTGGAATGGGCCTGCAGCTGGGCGCTGGCGAGGCATCAGGATCTGCGCGCGCGGCATTGTCAGGGCGCGCGGCGCTGTTGTCATTGGCCAGCCCTTGGGCGCTGGCGAGAGGCATCGGTGGGGCGACAGAGGCACATGCGCGCTTGTCACTTGGCGCAGCCAAGACCACGGGGCCGACCATGGCGCTAGGCATTGTGAGGCTTGCTAGGCCGCCATGGGGCGCGGCCAAGGGGTCATGGGGCATGTCTGGAAAGCAGCCCATGACAATACACATGCACTTGCCCCAAGTATTACTATTACTTTTACCATAAAGGCTTTTTTGTTAGTTTTCTGGAAAATTAAATATTTTCCACAAGTCCCTATGACCCTATTTCTATGGAACAAGTTGGTCTGCTTATGGTATTATCGTTTTAGGCACAAAAAAAAATGCTCTAATTATGGTAATTTTATTTCTCAAATATTTTCTACAGGAGAAAAAAAAAGGATTTTGTTTCTTTCTATCATAAAATGGAGCTCTCTTTTACATTCACAGTAGTAGAATAGAAGAGATTCAATTGGTGTGATATATTACTGGATATATTGTTGTTGTTGTTATCGTCGTCGTCTAAAATACTTCTCCATACACATGAAATTACTTTAATGTCTAAAAAACAATTCAATTTTTTTCCGGCTAGCAAAATTAACCTTGATTATATACTATATAAAAGTGAACAACTCAAATTTGAAATTCATGAATATAATGCACTTGCTTGGTTTCACAAAGAAATTTCTTTCTTTTCCTCAACAACAACCAAAAAAAAAGGAGAAAAGAAAATCTGAAGTTTACAGTCGATACGTATACAAACTTTCCATAACGGTAATTATACACAAAAAAAAAAAAAAAAAAAAGCAAAACAGGTAATAGTAAAAGATTAATATAAGACATAAGGAGTATAAAAAGTGAAAATATTAAAAAGAAAAATGAAAATTAGAAAACTAAGAAATTAGGAAAGCCTCAGACGTGTTCAGTCAGCAGGAATCGTCCCATTTCTAGTACTACTACACTAAAAATGAAGCGGTCGCCGGCGATCTTGAAAAACCGGCGAGGAGGTGGTTTAGGATTTGCTGCAATAGCTTACATCGGAGTAGACTATCTTCGGTTCATATCGCCGGCATGGCATGCCCGGTTACAGCCAGCACTGTGGTCTGTATTAGCAGTCGCAGCTATTATTCGGGTCCCATTTTACAAACATTGGTCATCGGAGCTCCGTTCAGCTATTCCCTTTATCTGTGCAATGCTTTTCTTGCTCTCTGCTCTTCTCTTTGAAGCTATTTCTGTTCGCTCTGTCACTGCCGTTCTTGGTCTTGATTGGCACAAGTATGTATAAAATTTTATATTACCATAAATAGTTTCATTTCTATATTTGGAAGTTTGGTAAATTTGTGTCTTTGGGGTAAATGGGGTTCAGATTTGATGGGAAAACTGAGTTGGGGTTGAGTGCTTTTTTGAGCTTGTTTAACAGTTGCTTTTGTTCGTGAAAAGAAAAGGGTAAGTTTAGTTTTCATTGTGAAAAATGGAAATGGTGGTTTCTTGTTTCCATTCTAAAAGATGTGATCTGATTTGGGTTTTTTGTTGGATTGCTCTATAGATTTGTTTTTTAACTTTTCATTTAAGATTACAAATATCTATAAAAGGAAACGAGGAACTTTATTAATCTGGTAGGGAAAAACAAGATTGGATTTCTGTACTGGGGCTAAGCTTCACCTAGCTGATAGTTTAATAAAGTCAATCCTCATCATACTTACCAGAAAGGAAAAAAAAAGGATAGGTTAATTTCATCCTACTTTCCTAATCTGGAGACAGAAATAAGCTAGTATTTGATTGTGCAGAACTGCAGATCACTAAAGAGTGGTGCATTCCTATTCACGTATAGCAGTCCTTTGATCGTAAGATTTCAATAGTAAGGAAATTCTCAAGTAGATTAGTTTGGTGCATTCCTATTCACGTATAGCAGTCCTTTGATCGTAAGATTTCAATAGTAAGGAAATTCTCAAGTAGATTAGTTTGGTGCATTCCTATTCACGTATAGCAGTCCTTTGATCGTAAGATTTCAATAGTAAGGAAATTCTCAAGTAGATTAGTTTGTTGTCATATTATGTATTGTGCCTATGAATAATGGTATTTTGCATATAGTTCTTTCTAAATCATGTGGAAAATCATTTACGTGGTCATCATTAACTAAATCCTCACATTCTAATGCCAGGTGATCTAAAAAACTCAAGAATCATGGCAATATTGCTAGTCAGATACATTTATCGAAATGGAAAACCATGTGTAGTTTGAATTTGTACGATATGAACCAGATCATTAGAATTTGGGAGCAGAGGACTTTTCTGAATAATACAAGTAGAGGAGAGGGAGCTTGGAAACTAAGAGAGGAAGTGGAGAAAAATTGGGCTAGGATAAACACATTACCAACTTGGGGGTGGGGAACTTCTCTGCGGAACGGAGAGCTGAATCATATATACACATTCAGTAACTTAAAAAGCCTTTTTTTTTACACATTCAGTAACAGGGGTATTCTTGTCGGAGGTTTACCAGTTTAGTGTGTTATTAGTTGTCTGTATCGGATAATAATGGAAAGTGATTTTGTATTTAGGTGTAATTTATGCCTGTGCAGCCCTAGCTTGATGCATTTTAAGAATAAAACCTCTTAATTACCTATTCGAAAAATCGGCCGAAATAGAGCTAAATGGTCACAGAGTAGTTGTAATTACTGAGCTGACTTCAACTAGTTTGGATCGAGACATCGTTGATTGATTGACTTTGTTAAAAAAAATAATGATCTTTTTGAATTTTTTAAAGCTTTTGTAATGAGGCATTCTCAAGCAAAGTAAAAAGAGATAGCTACCAATGTCATATTTGTATGTCCTTATCAAGAAAAGGTCATATTTTTGTATGCTGAATATCACTAGTTCAACCAATCATGCTTTATATGAAATCTTGACTGAACCTGTGCTGATTCACTAATGCCATCTAGTTGTGTGAGGATACATTATCTAGATTCTAGTGAGATACCACATGGTTTCTTAATAGCAGAACATTGTGAAGATGCTATATCTTTAGCTCTAGAATAATGACTAAGGCGAGGAACGTCAAGGAAACTCTGGCTTGCATCAGTACCAAAAAAAAAAAATTTGCCTCTGGTGTCACCACATTATTGGAAAAGTTTGACATTAATTTTCTGGAACAGTTGACATTCATTTTCTTATCTATTTTTGTTTTTCTGAAAGATTTGTCATTTATTGAGGCGCAATCTGATATAATTAATGTGAAATAGTGAAATCCTGAAAATTTGGTTAAATTACTTATTTCAACAAGTCTTACGGATAGAACGATAAAAATGCCCTGAAGTGGTCATGTAAGAACCTTTCTCGAGCTATACTCATGACATGTCACTTCACTCGAAGATGAGAGGGCATGCGTGTTTGGTCTCAGATTCTACGATATTTGGCTTGAGGCTGGAAAAGGAAAATAACAATTACTCCATATCTTTGCTTCATTATTTTTGATTCTCTTTCCTAAATGACCATCTATTGCCATTACAAAGTTCTCTTTCCTTGACAGGGATACACCACCTCTTCCTGATGTTGGTCAGTGGCTCCTGCTATCCTTGAATGAGAAACTACCCCAAATGGTTGTAAATATATTGAGAGCTCGGATAATTGGATTACATCATTTTCTGATGCTGTTTATCATGCTTGCTTTCTCTGTGCTCTTTGAATCGGTTGAAGCTCCTGGTCTTGGGATTGGCGCAAGATTCATGTTCACGATGGGAATTGGAAGACTCCTTCGGGCCATAACTTTTATCTCCACAATTCTACCATCTGCTCGACCATGGTGTGCATCTGCTAGATTCCTTGTTCCTCAGCACCCGCATCCTTGGGTTCAGAAATATTACGTACCATATGCCACCGATTCAAATGCAATACGGAACATCATTAACTGGGATGCAGCATATGGTATTTCTCCCTTCCAATCCTCCCTTCTGTCCCGAGATTACTTACTGAGTTCTTCTTTACCAACAGTCAGTCAGATTGGTCCAAAGTTGAAAAGCTCAATACATCAGTTGGTTGAATTCTAGTGCATAGTCTGTTGTTGATATTTCATTTCTATATTCACTTTTGTTTTCAGCTGATCCTGGGGAATACGATGCTGAGTTTCGACCAAATTGGGGTCCAATGAGCTTTTTGATTGATTTCCTTCGGCCTACAGCTCCTGAGGGATCATCTGCTTGGTATCATCTGTTAAAGAAAGCGTCAGGAGGTTGCAATGACCTTATATATAGCGGCCACATGCTTGTTGCTGTGCTGACAGCTATGGCATGGACGGTATATGTGCCCTCTATCATTCCCTAAATTTGAAGGCTTAATTCCTGTGACCAACTAATCTCATCTGGCTTAAAACTTTATGAACAAATTCAGGAAGCCTATGGTGGCTATAGCTCAGCACTCATCTGGATTTTTGTGCTGCATAGTGCTCAAAGAGAAATACGGGAACGCCATCATTACAGCGTAGACGTTTTTGTGGCCATCTATGTGGGCATAATGCTTTGGAAGATGACGGGTCTTTTCTGGCCAATGAAGGATGAATCAAAGGGTAGGAGGCTACGTAAGCTCGAGAAGATTCAGGGTAGGCTAATGCGAGCTGCCAAGGACGATGATATAGAGGAAATAAGAGAACTCCTTAAGGAAGTGGAAGTGAGCAACCAAGTTAGGGAAAACACCAGAAGCAAAGCAATGTGGCTCTTTGCTGGTGGAACCATTATTTTTACTCTTACTATCGTTCTTCTTGCCTTCACATTGACCAGCGACGGGTAAGACAACCAACGAAATGTTCTACCACGGTAAGATGTTTAGAAGGCACAGAATTTGTAGCAGTAGGCCAGAATAGGCATTCCACTGCAGATGATGTTGTTTGTTTGTTTGTAATGCTTTGGCTTTAAATTATTTTTTGTTTTTAATTTTTTCTTTCCTGGTGGGTGGTGGGGTATTATGAGAGATGGTATCTGCTCACTTATTGCCAGATATGAAGAAGAGAAATTGACTTTGTATTGGATACCTCCTTTTGTGTTTAAGCTGCAAGTGATTTTTGATTATCAACTGCGTCTAAATGTTTTCTATAGGATGATTTTGATCCCTGTTATATAGCAAAACTTCTCTTTTTTGGTCATTTAGTTTTTGATTGACTGGTTTTGACCCATGTTTGGTTCCTGCAGGGATGGAAGGGTGGTGGAGAGGGCGAAGTGAGAAATTACGGGCTGGTGGTCCGGCCCTTCTCCGAACCCGCGCATAGTGTGTAAACAAAATTAACCCCCAAGTAAAATCTTGTGCAAGTAATACCATATTTGGTTGGTTGAAAAAACAATTTAAATCCCCACATAATTAAATACATAAAAATTAAACTAATGCAATGGTTAATTACCAAATATTAAATTCTGCATGAGTAATGTTAGACGAGTAGCTCGGTGGTGACATCTAGGGCTCTAACAATTCCGTGGACCAATTAAGCAGTCAAGGAAAATGCATACATGTAGGGGTTTTTTGCAATGAATAATGTGTAATTAGAGGATGTCTTTTTTAGGCCTAAGATCACAGTCATTGCCTGCTCCTTTGGTGTATGTTTCCAATTGTTGTTATCAATGGTAATTCACACCAAAACATAAATATCTACTAGAACAAATTACAAATTTGCAACTGCTATCGGCAACTCAAAGTAAGATGGATAGTTTTGAAACTAAATCTTGACGGGCACTATGCTTTAAGTTTGCTGTCCACTTTACTTTATGTTAAACATCTTATAATATGGCTGTTTATGTTCCCCTTATTTATGTGAAAGTGATGATAAGAAAAATAGTCTTGTAGCTGACTTGAAAAAAGATACTTATATTCCTGGTTTAATCAATCTATTGAATTGATTTCTATATGCATAGAGAGTGAAAATTTATTTCTACACTAGCTTAATTTATAAAAGGATTATTTTGTCAATTCGTTAATTTACTCATAACCGTGCAAAGCGCAAATAAACTTTCTAGTTATTACAAAATAAATAAGAAAAAAACTACAAAGCTACTTTTCTAAAGCTTGTCGCTATGTTCTTGTTAATCTTTTTAGCTTTTTAATTTGTTCATATTTAGTCATCTTTTTATGTGTATAAAATTTTCTCAAGAAGGTGAATGGAAGCCGGTTTAGGATGCAATGAAGCATGAAACTATACTTCTGCTACAAAAAAGTTATAAAATTAAAGCATGAAGGGAAATTTATGCGCTGGTAGATTAAATTACAACTTTGTTAAAGAAAACCTGAGAGAAGTGAGGTTTGGATATGGGTGTCTAACGGGCCGGGTCAGCCCGGTTTCGAGCCGGCCCAAACCGGTTAAAACCGGAACCGGTACAAGGGGGCCGGGTGGGGCTGGGTTAAAGGGGTAGGGGGGTTGGTTCATCTTAATTCCTACCGGTTAACCGGACCGGTCAAACCCGGTCAACAGTTTTTACTATTCAACCGATTAACCGGTCCAGCCCGGACCGATCCAGACCGGTATAATGGTAACTAATTTTTTGTTTTTTTACTAGTGGGCATAACATCTGACCGTTAGCTCCGGTCCTTTTCCCATTATGGCCGTTGCCCAATGGCAGAATTTCAAAAATAGCCCATTTTTGGGTTTTTTTAAAAAAAGAAAAATTAACACCCCTTTGATAAACTATAAATACACCCTCCCCTCCCCCCTCTTCTTCATTTCTTCACTCATCTCTCATTTCTCAATCTTAATTCTCATATTCTCTCATTCTTCAATCTTCACCTAAAGTGCAATTAACTATTTGACTCTTTTTTTTTTTTTTTGGAATTTAATTTATCGTAGTATTTATTATTTGAAGTTTGAACAATTAAACTTCAAAATTGGAACAATTGATGTTTCTTCGTGGTAACATTGGAGTTGCGAAATTATCAAGTACTCAATTTATTGCCGAATTCGGTGCACTCCCTCCAACTCTTTCTCTTTTTTACTATTTTATTTGCATATTTAATTGTTGCTAGTAGTTAAATTTTACAATATGTTTAATGCTGCAAAAAGAGTTTGTAATAAGGTTACTAATCGGGAAAATAAAAAAAGAGGTAGTACTTCAGCATCTGGTAGTAATTTAAATGACTCTACAAATATTTCTGAAACATTACGTGATAATAATATATATTATGAACAATTCCAGGAAGATTTCGGTATAGAAGATAACGAATTAGAAATGGAAGATGAGATACCACTTACACCTAGTAGTGTTGGAGCTGGTAGCAAGGGTGGTGGTCGTGGTGCTAGTAGTAGACCACCTGTGGCCCCGACTAGTAATCGGAGAAAAATAAGTAAGGTTTGGAAATTTTTTGACGAAATAGAAGGTACTGATAGAGTTAAATGCAAACTTTGTAATGATACTTTTAAACATAAGACTGGAGGACAATTAGGGGGGACTGTGACACTTAGTAGACATATGAGAATTGAGCATCCTATAGAATGGGGCTCTGATGGAGATGAAAATCAAACAACTATAAGCCTTACTACTGGAGGTCTTATGAAATATGATAAAATGAAGGATCGTGAGGAGTTAGCAAAAATGATTAATTTGGGTTGTCTACCTTTTTTTTTGCTTCTTCATCATATCTTATTATGTATATTCAAAGGATTTACAATCCTTTATTTAAAGGTATCCCTAGAAGTACTTGTAGATCTGATATCTTTAGACTTCATGGACAATATCAAACATACATACGTTATTTGTTTAGCCACCTTCCTTGTAGAGTTTCTCTAACTTCTGATATTGGTCATGCTGTTAATGGAAATGATTATTTGACAATTACATGTCATTGGGTAGATGATAATTATTGTATGCAAAAACGTATTATCGCTTTTATATATGATGAAGATCAAAGTCATACTCCTGCATTTATAAGTACTACTATTTATGAAGTTGTTGAATTTTATAATCTCAAGTAAAAAGTATTGTGTATGTCTTTTGATAATGCTTCTAACAATAATGCCGCAATTTCAATATTAAAACTGCAATTGCAACCACCACTTGATGAAATTTTTCATGTTAGGTGTGCATGTCATGTTTATAACTTAATTGTTAAAAGTGGCCTTGATTTATTTTCATCTGAGATTACTCATGTTAGAAGAGCAGTTTGTGTTATTCAAGGAAATAATAGACAATCTAGAATAAAAGAATTTAAGAATAAGTGTATCCAGTATAACCTTAAACCCAGATTCATGCCAGACGAAATTGTTACTAGTTGGAATTATACATATATATTTTTAAAAAGTTGCTACAAATATAGATTCCCAATAACTGAAGTAGCTAATGCGCATTATATTGATCAAAACTGTATGTTAACAACTATTACTTGGGAGGTCATTAATGATGTTAAATTCTTACATAAATTTTATACATCTACTGTTGAGTTTTCTGGAGCATATTACCCTACTGTTACTATGACTTTAGTACATATAGCTAAAATTTCTTTTCTACTCTTTGAATTTAAGAAGAAAGAAAAATATAGGGATGTTGTTGAAAAAATGCAAGCAAAATTCAAAAAATATTTCTTTCCAATTCCCCCGATTTACTTAATTGGTGCTGTTTTAAATCCTTCTATTAAGATGTCTGATTGTCACCAATTAATGAATGCTTTATATACTTATATGGAGATTGGACCAACTGAAACCCCAGATTTATATGCTTGTATGAACAAGCTAAATGATTCTTTACAACAATTATATAATTATTATGCAAATGTAATTGATGTTGCTGCTCTTAATGTATGCAATGTTAATCCCACTATGCATTGTACCACTTCTACTACTGTAGATGATGATGAAGGCCTTGATAGTTTTAATATTTTTTCTACATTTTCTAACACCCAAACCAGTAGTAGGAACATTGATGAACTTCAATTCTACTTGTAAAAACAAAAAGAGTTTCGCACAAAGGAATTTTCACCGTTGGGATGGTGGCATGAGAATGGAAAGCAATTTCCTGTTCTTTCTGCTATGGCTCGGGATGTGCTGAATGTGCCAATTTCAACTGTTGCATCAGAGAGTGCATTTAGCCAAGCAAGACAACAACTTGGAGACACCCGTCACTCATTGGGAAGCAATGCTTTGGAAGTTTTAGTATGTTTCAGAGTTTGGATTAGATCAGAACGAAGAAATCAAGGACGTGAAGATGTTGATAGCCTAGAAGACGAGAAACTTAGAGATATATTAACACATGGTAACCCATCCGAATTTAACACTCCAGAAGAAGGCCACTCAGTTCCCTACCCAGCCCGGCCCACCCGTTAGACACCCTTAGGTTTGGATAATATATGTAACCATACATAAGATACATGTTACAAGCTGAAATCCAAGGGAATAGAGAATTGCAACTTACGAAGTATAAATGGCGACCAACAATTTTCCTCCTCAATAAACAACCTTACTTTCACTTGCCTCATTTCCTGAAAAGCATTTTATTGGAGAGATGCGATATCATCAACATACAATAAAGTTTGACACAGAAATGAGAGAGTTCCAAATATATGCTCCGATTTTCTCTTCCAATTAACAATAAATGGTACGCTTCTATGTTTGCAGCTACCTTATGTATGGCTTTGGGAAAATCTGCCTTACAATATTCAGATATCCACCTTTATGTCTTTAGATATATAAAAAATCAGTTGTAGAGTTGTTACATCGAAGTGACACTATAACAGGGGGAGAAGAAAAAAAAAGGATGGAAATATTGATACAAAATTGTATAACTTTGAAATATTAATTTAGAAGGTAAACTATGAGACTTTTGCACCAAATCAGCCCAGCCTAAACTAGAAGGTTAATGAGTTTTGCCTTTCAGCAGGGGCAACACACTGCCATAATGAACGATAAGGTGGAATACTAGCTGCATTGACCCCAAGTGATGATAAGCTCCGTGCATATTCCTGATCGAATGAAATGTTTAAATTAAGCAAAAAAGAGGAAGATGATTTTTCATAGTGCTGCACCTCAACCAAAATGTCCATACAAATGCCTGGTTAAATATATAGCCAGGACTAAGCAGAGGTGTAGTTACCTGAATGTCAAGAAATAATTGCATGCAGATCTTGTCAGTATCAGACAAATTCTGATCTGAGACATCTGAGCTTGCTCCAGCTCGTCTTTGAGCACCCAAACGTAGTTTTTGAAGCGAAGATTCCGTTCTTCTACTCTGTGAACACCAACGGAAAGTAGATCTTAATAAATATTATCTGGAAAAATGGAAACCCGGGGAACAAACAACTGCACAGGTCAGTATCCCCTGGTTCACTCACCATATTGACAATGTCTGTAGCTAATTCATTGTAACATCCAGTTATTTCCAATGCGGCAGCTTGCAAGAGCTCATTCCTGATCTCATTTGTCAGACATGTAGTAGCCCGTTCTCCATCCAAAAATTCCTGGAACACGTGAGTGGTTCCAGATTAAAACCACCAAAGTCCGCTTGGTTTCATAACAAGCGTTCTAGTTTTTGTAATTCTACACATCCTACACAAGCAATAGAATCTAGCTTTGCAGCAATACAACAATGGATACCAAAAAACCAAAATGAACTAGTAAGAAAGCACAAAGAATCAAATTACAGATTTCCCATTCATATTACTAGCAACAATAACATACAAAGATTCAAGTTACTGAATTCTATAGAAGTTTTTGTCTGAGATGGCATGAAATGAGTCTCGTCATTTGAGATGACAAGAAATGAACCTTCTGAAAACATAGTAATGCTGAGAATAAACGCAGGCTGGTCAATATAACAGTGTCACTGCCTTTGATCACACTACGAAACTAAACAAGTCCTACTCAAAAGCCCAAAAACCGTAGAGACAAGTCCAACTATATATGCTGGTGGGGCAGGAGTGGCTGCGCCAGGGTAAATGGGGCCGGACAGCGAAAATCTTATGCTAGGCGGGTCAAAATTCATTTTTTGAAGGGGGTAGGTTCACTTTATTTAGAAATCAACTGACAGTTGACAAATTTAGGCATTTTAATGGGAAATAAAGCGGTCTCAATATCAATGAGTTTGCAAAATGTGTTTAAAACTATCCAAGTCAATACAGGGACATCTGTAAAACAAAATAGAAAAAAGTTGAAAACTATCAACTGTCTTGTTGGCATGGAGATTGTAATTTATGCCTAAACGAGTTGTATGGTTCCCACGGGGTAAAGATTATTTTAGAGGCCTTTTACAATCTGTAAGCAACAGGAAGATCATCCATCATTAACCCCCCTTTTTTAAAGTCATATAACAGCATCCTGTGTTGTAATTTACCTCTGCTAACTAGCAATGTCTTTAAATAAATAAAGAAACAAAACAGCATAGATTTGTTTTCGATTTTTATACTGGACTAAAAGCCACAAGTCCCTTTCTAAAAAATTTCAATGACAAACACAGAGGTAACAAATAAGTGGTAGAAACTAATCCCAAAAAGATTGAGGTACTTGTGACATAAAGCCTTATGCACCAGAACCAAGTCCCTCAATTAAGAGTTGCTTGAATTGCACATTAAGTCACCAAGCTAACTTCAGAAATATCTTGTGCTGAGAAAAATTGTATACAACAGCAAGAATTAATTCAACTTAAAAGATAAGCATAAACTAGAACGAAGATCAGTAAAGAAATACTTTAACAATTTAAAAAAATCAGAAATTTTCGTGTAAGCAAACAATGATGATACACTAACATGTACCTTTAGTGGACGTAATACCCCAGAGACATATGGGGAATGCCTGACTGGGAGAGGCTTGTTAGTCATCCTGTAGGTAGCAGTTATTCCTTTCAACTGCCTCAAGTCCTACAACAAATTTGAAGGGGCAAACAAATAACAAAACAAGAATTAATCAATCATAGAACAATAGAATCTCTCTTCTTCTTTTTTTGGCAAAGATTCATAGACCAATAATCTCGAACAATAATTAACAGAAACTCAGAAAGAAGGATAAAGAAATCTAAGGATGCCAATTAACAGATCCAACTCAATTAAAATCTGCCACCCTTGGTCTTCCAGTCAGGTTATGGTCGACTAAGAGAAGTATGGTCTGGAAGTGACAATATGGGGGTTTCTATGTGAAGCAGATTCAGTTAAGTGATAGAGTATAACAGTATAAACACGATCCAGTAGCTCATGCTATTACAACATTAAACTTAGTGTGTACAATTGACAATTTAAGATTTGTTGCTCCTAGATCTTGTCTGTTGTTCCTCTAAGATAAATGTTTCTACACTGAATTTTGAAGTCAAACTCTAGAAATAACCAGAAAACTACATTGAGCTAAATCCATAAAGTTGACATTGTTCACTCAGGAAATTGTTACAATAGAATTATAGTATTGATCTAATTAATCGAACATTTGTCTCAGTAATGAAGAAGGGTGTACAGTTTGACAAAACTCCCTCTATTACTATTCTTCAATTTATGCTTACTAAATATACCTACTATTGTTAGAAGATTAACTATCCACCTAGCAACAAATCATAACTTATTACTTACCTCTACAGACTTCTCAACTATTGTCTCAATTATTGCATTCATCACAATTGGCAAAAGGTCCTTTAGGGACTTCCCACCTTGTAAAATACCCTGTTTTACAATATCACACACTTCAGCAGGGCATGACTTGAGCAACTCAAGTGTGTGTTCAAGGTAATCACCACACACTTCCTCCACCAAACAGTTCAAATCGTGAACTACCTGTGACAAAACAATCATTATCAGTGACATGCTACTATTAATCACTTGAACTGATGTGGAGTTCGTTTTTATTTGTTAGCATAAGCTGTTACTCGAGGGGTTTGTCACATGACCACTCTATCTCACAAGAAAAAGTTCAGCTAACAACACAGTCTCAAACTCTCAAGAACTGCTTGACAGAAAGCATCTAAGAGATAAAGGGTATATAACTGTCAGGGACGAGATATCGTACATATACTAAATCATCAGGGCCTGCAGAAATAGCCCATTCAAATCCAAGGTTTGAGCCCACATTACCAGCTTTACGAGCAGCCAATCCGGCAGATAACCAGTTTGAGAATCTACATTTTGACACAGCACTTAATATGTCATTAAGTAATTAGATGAATATAATTACCTCATGCAAACCAATATAAAGAAGCACATAATCTTCCTAATTTTGTTACCAGTCTGACCTGGACATAAGTTGCAAAGACAAACGCAGGAACTTGTCTGAGCAAGAAAGGACAAGAACATCATCTCTCCAGCAAGATCTTAAGCAATCTAAAAGAGACGTACTCTGCTTCAAAATCAAGTCTTGAGGCTTCCTCTGTTCAGAGGCCACTGGGACGAGACTAGCAACAGAAAGTGCAGAATCAAGAGCACCAGCTATCTCCTGGAACCTAACATGATCAAGATTAACAATGACCCTCTGAGGTTAAGATATTTCAAGGGAGAAATACATTTTGTATTAATATGCATTAACAAATCATTACTTCACCTATGCGAGAGCAAAGCATAGTTGGTCCATGTTCTGGATAAAGAAGGAGGGGTCTGATTGTAATGAATCCTTTGACTAGTGCATAAATGGATATTGAGGATTTCATTTAACCAAACCCAACCAATTTTAGGATTGACGCATAGTTGCTTGATTGATTGATGCATTAACAAATTCTTAACTATCTCTGACAACTAAATTTCACTTTATAGTACCTCAATGAGAAATAGACACCGACATTCCATTGTTTCATGAAGTCAATATATGCAGCTTCAGAGCGAAATTTGACTACTTCAGATCGCGAGGGACAATAACCTAGCATCCATGAGGTTCATTAGCAAAAACTTTTAAACTGGTCAAATTACGAAACAGATAGTGATCCTCTACCTTCTAAATGTGCTAAGAAATCCAAGCTTGCTTTGTAATTTTTGAGGAACACCGTAGGCCTTCCAGGGGAGAATACCACTGCTTTTCCTTTCTGGATGGCAGAGTGAACCTCTTTAAGGATAGAATTTGCAATGAAGCTTGAAACATGTAAACCAGAATTTTCTGAAATGGCCATAGTAATATGTCATTTTGCTGCTATTGCTTCAACCGGATATGAAAATGCACAGACCAATAACCACCAAAAAAACTACCAGAGGGATAAACTGGAACATGCTCAGGTCAGTTAGACCTTTCTAAGATGATTTATCTTTCTGATAAGTGATCTATCTATGATGATAAGTACCTATTTGTGGTGGTACAGGGATCAAGAGTAAATGGATCTTTCATTTGTCTTGATGTGCTTACATCGAACGGGTGTGATAATGGTATGGGTATTTCGTGCAGATATTTAATGATACTCTAAAAATTAACAAAAAACTTGGCATACTCATACTGGATACTTACACACAACCATAATGGATACATACCCATAAATAAATAATTTAAAGGTACGTCTTGATTAGGTTTGCGCTTGTGTCTTCAGGTAAAGCAAAATAAATCAAGCTCGTGAAAGCAATATGACAGAAACTAACTACATATGCAGAAGATCTTGCCCGAACTGACATCTACAATATAGCATCTTGAGTCTTAACAATCATACCGATAGAGGATATGTCCAATAGAAATTTACAATCATCCTCTATATATTGCTTGATCTTTGCATAGTCCTGCTCAAGTTCATCTCCAGATGATCCACCAACAACTCCAGATGGA
The DNA here is from genome assembly GCF_000393655.2 of Nicotiana sylvestris. NCBI lineage: Eukaryota > Viridiplantae > Streptophyta > Magnoliopsida > Solanales > Solanaceae > Nicotiana > Nicotiana sylvestris. Next base: position 85,414,305 of record NC_091060.1, read on the forward strand.
TTTTGCGGGATGACTTTTTGGATCAAAGGGCCCACTATAGTTGATCGAAAAGTTCCCTCTGCATTCCTGGTATTATCGATGGCAGCATATGCACGCAAGCAGTTGTATATTGCGTTGGCATCCCTATGTTCAAGTCCATCTACAAGACAGTGTTGCAAGCTTGTGTCCAATAAAGAGCTTGCATTCTGTATCCTCTTCTCCATATTCTCAATAAAGGGCATATTCTACAGTATCATCATGTAGAAAAGTACACCAGTCATCAGCTAACTTACAACAAGCATCACATTGAAAAGTACACAAGCATGAGCTATTTACACAAATGAATGAAAGTAGAAAAGTACACAAGTCATCAACTAACTATTATACAACAATCATCACATAGAAGAGTACACAAGCATCAGCTATTTACACAAATGAATGAAACCAGGCAAATTGATAGATAATGCAAAATCAAGAAAAATTAAATAGTAACCTCTTCTAGTTAAAGAAGAATTGGATATTGGATAGGCTAAGCTACGCATAGCCTGCTCTCTATGGTTTTGCTAGAACTTGTCAAGCTCCTCTGTGGCTCTGCGTTTATTAAGGCAACGTGCTATTGTACCAGCGATGGAGTGGCTTGAATGAAAACATTTGTCAAAGAGGGTGTGGCCAAAGGCAGACTCTCTAAAATTCCTCAGCCTACCCTTCCCTACTCCGAACACCTTAGTCTACTTCTTCCGTTTTTCCTCATCCCCAATCAATCACACATCCCAACCAGACATAAAAGACACACTCTGTCCCTGCCAATATTAATCCTAGAGGGAAGTTGTCAACTATAGGAAGTCAGGTCAGATTTTCTCAATCCCCAGAATTGAAACAAATAGCAGTTTCTTAAATACTACTCTTATGGGATACGCGGCCAATGAGAGCTTGGAAGACTTTGCCAGGAAAGTTAGATGGGTGACAACCTTCGGCTGTTGTAGTTTCTATCGAGGACAAATGCGGAATGAGTGTTACAAGATGGAAAGAGGTGGAAGGACAAAACTTTCTTGTTACTAGATCTTTGGTCATCAAAGCTGGTTGCACAGATATGATTAGGAAGAAGAGATTTTCAAGTGTGGTGTTCTGTGTTCACTGCTATTAGTCCAATTATAAACCTATGGTGTATTAATAGAAAAGGAGCCCAACTACGAAATGTGTCTAAAGTCAAAATGCCAACTCTTTCAACTATGAGTCATCAATAAGAATAAATGACCACCAAAGGGGTAAAGAAATTAGTTCCCCGTCCTTGTCAAAACAAAGGTAAACTACTGGCTCAATTCTAGAAGAATAAAGAGAATTTTGATGCAGAGCTTGGCTGTCATCTAACAGGGGGCTTCGAGGTTACTGCTAGTCAGTCCTAGCCATCTCATCTATTAAATGGAGCCTCAGAAGATGAGAATATAAGAGCTCGATCCACAGTAAGATGAGGATAAATACAAGTGAAAAATAAGCAGCGTCATAAAAGAATTGTTTGCTGACATTAGCTATGTTCGACAAGTACAAAGAACACTTTGGACAGAAGATGAGAGACTTCCCGAATTTCCAAGGGCCAAAAGTGTTGGGCGTAAACACCCCCCCCCCCGGGGGGGGGGGGGGGATAAACAAAAGAAACAAACATGTGGGAAATTAATGAGTAATACGGGACAGCCTTTAACTAAAAAGCTATCGCAGCTAAAATAGTCCAAGTCTGTCAAGATAATAGGCGTACAAAGGCAGGGAACAAGCCAAGGCGCAGAAGCGACTAATTCAAAAGTGCGTAATCTGTTATAATTCAGCGTCCAAGCCAATTTAACACATGAATTGAAAAGATAAATCAATAAAAGTTATATTGATGACGAGAAATTGGGAGGTGACAGAGGAGAAGACTATATATCAGGAAAACATTCCGACCATCTTCAAATTCAACAAACCAAGTTGGATCAATGCTCAATAGAAGCCACGAGACAACTTCGGTAACCAAATTACACAACCCTTAAACTAGGAAGGTGTTCAACATATAAGTTAAACCAGCCTCAAATGGGAAATACCATCCTTCTCACTGGATCAGGATCTTGCATGTTAAACATGGATAAGAATGTTATTCCACGTCAGAGATATAATCAGAACATTATTCACTTTCAAGATGGACTTCCTTCGGAAATCATGGAATTGAAGGAAACTAAGTAGAAAATTCTAGAAGAGCATGAAACGAACAGAGGAGACCTATTTCATATGGGCTTACCGCAAACCCAATAATTTTGCTAAACTTTCTAGGCATCTCATTTTCAGTTAAGAGAATAAAATGTTGTCACTGTTGACTAGAACTGTGAGGTAGGGAGGAGAACACGACTCTACGTATGTTCATAAATCTCAAAAGAAAGGGAGGAATACCCTGAAATTGAGGTCGTTGACATCAAACATTGACAGTTATCAGAAAAAGAAGGTGATAGGCCAAGTAATTCTTTTAAATGCAGTTGTAACATTAACATGGAATCTGAGTAGTCTTAATGACTCTAAAACTATTATACAAGAGAGGTAGTAAAAAGGGTAATGAAGAGGTGAAGACCATATGGAATTTGCTTTAAATAAAACAGGATGGCAAACATGCCGAGCATGATCACAAGGACCGTTTAAAATCAAAAGTTAAGATGGTATTCCCTGAGTCTAGCCGGCATTTGGGGTATGCTAGTGTTAGGGAACAGGAGGATGTTATCAATGGAGGAGCTCTTAATGGCCAGACAGCCAGTTGCTTTCATGCAAATTCCAATGTCAAGGAGCGGATTGTATATGAATTTTCTCAAGAATATAGAGATTGTAGATCAAGAACTAAGATATTATTTAACTGTCGCTTATGGAAGGAAGAGCGAAGAAACCATGATGAGTGAACTCCCCTAAAGATGAAGTGTGAGGTTTAGTTCCCTAATTTTGTATTATCAAGTGTTATGGAAACCAATTGCCACCCACTGTACTATTCTTCTTGATATTTGAAGTATGATAAAGTGGTCAAGGCCCTTTAGATTCGAAAAGGCGTGGCTCCAATTTAACGGTTTTAATGAGATGATTAATTAAGACATAATAGGATTACAACTATGTCAGAGTCGGAGAAACAATGGTCTTCATATTTGCACTTAGCTTTATAATGTTATAAGATGGCACTAAGCAACGGAAGAGGAAGATATTGGCAGAGTTGAATGCAACTATAACCTAGGGTGATCCAAAGGGCCCATACTACATAGCCTCCTCTCCATATGAAATTTCCTAATTTTTTACTCAATAATGGAATTTTTTGGGAAGACTGACCAGATTCATGTAAATCTTTTCTTTACCAATGTTAAACTCCTCAGAGCAGTTCTTCATATTAGAATACTAAAGGTGAATTGAAAATTGATAAAATGGTACTGCAAAAACTACTGCATTCGTTCCAGCTTATGTGGCAACATTTCCTATATAGTCCGTTCAGAAAAGAATGATAATCTCCTAATTTGGAAACAATTTAACTTAAACTTCCCATTTTACCTTAATGACAAGTTTTATAGTGACACAAATGTTATGTCATGTTTAAGACCACAAGTTTCAAAAGTTTAATAGCCACAAGTTTCTATGTCAAACTACGCCACATACATCGAAACAAAGGGCGTGTCACATATCAAGGACCGGAGGAAGTCAGGTTATCACTATATTTTCTACCCATGTGGCCGCTGGAGAAAACAGAACACCAAAACACTGACTCACAACCCTGCGATGTACATTATCTTGAGAAAATGTTCTCCAGTCAAGCTACTACAAATGAGACAGACAAATTGGATAAAAACTCAACAAATATACTTGTCGCCAAAAGTTTAAATAAGATTATCAAAGAGGATGCCTTTTTTTCCTATTGGAGGATTAGTGACGTTGATAATAAACTGTTGATCGAAAATAGGAAAACTCTAACCTGAGCATGAGCAATATAGAATTTTAGCCTATTCATTTCACTAGCAATTCTCTCCAGGAGCATGCTTTGAGTTTCCCTCAGGCTCAGATTAGATCCCGTTTCGATCCCATTCTCTGCATAATTCACATCATGTCCATTGGACAAATCAGCTGCTGGGAGCTCCTTAATCAGTTTTTCAACCTGCAATGCAATCAGATGAGATGAATACGAAAACTCCTCAAACTCCAACATGAAAATGTGCAGTGAATGAATATGTAGTGTACCTTGGAGACAACATGGAAAGTATCAAGGAGAAGCTCAAGAACTTGGCGGGCCTCAGCAGCATCAGCTCGCTGTTTAAGCCTGTTTTGGAGGGCAGCAAGAGATCCTTCAACAGCATTTCGAAAAGCATCAATTTTGTCCCTGATCTCAACCAGTGGGGCCCGCATACGCACCACAGCGGCGTCAACATCAGTAAGCTTCGTACTGAGGCTAACAAAATCCGCATAATCTCGATTGATGAGGTCCACCAGGTCACGCTGTAGCGACGTGAAGTGGGAACGGAGTTCAGAACGGAGAGTTTCGAGAGGAACAAAGGTGCGTAAATCGGAGATATAGGATTCCGGGTCGAAGTCCTGGGATTGGAACAATGTTGGGTTTAGCCATTGTGGTGGGTTTGGATCACTTGGATCTCCAAATAGGTCCGCCGCGGAGCGTGGAGCGGCGTGTGCGGATTGTGGTGGTGGAGATTGAAGATCTTGCATCTGGCTATTTGATAATATTGGGGGAAATTGCTCTGTGCTGTGGAATGCTATGTCAATTACGCACCAAGACAAGAAGATTTGGTATTTTACGTTTAAAAAATGGAAGCTTTCAGAATAATTACACGTTTAGCTGTATTAAATAAGGCTTGAGCTGATTTAGGTATGGTAAAAGAAGGTAAAAGTTAAAAAATTCATGTACACATAGTGAAATGCGGTTTGAGTTTGAATTTGTACGTACTAGGAATATTTTGATTCATATGTATTCACAGTGTTGATGCGCAGAAGGTGTTTGATTTAAGTTCCGACTCAGATTTGGTGACTTGGAATACATATGACCGACGGGTAAGTGAAAAATGGAGAAGTGACGACAGGAAAAAAATGAAACTCCAATCTTACTCTCTTTTAAGCTTGTCGCAATGTTCTTCTGAATAATCAATTTTAGCTTTTATATGTTAAGTGCAAATTTGATCTTTTAAAAAGGTAAAAAGTAGGATGTGGGTGACAGATCAAGTGCAAAAGCCGAGTATAAAGATATTGAGTGTTGAATTGGCAACACGTGAGCTGATGTGTTTGAAGTAAAAAGTTAAAAATGTGAGTAAAACGCAGATGAATTGATTCGTGAAGATCAAATTTTACTATATAATGCGCCTAACTCGATATTGCCCAACCTCATTGCAATCCGGACCGATCTTCACTATATTTGTTAAATAATCAAATGGTCCTGGCGGGTGTTTGACCCCAAAACATAAATCTTGGTTCAAATAATTAATTTCAGTTAAATATAGGTTATCTTAGTTAAAAATAATTTCCTCACATCTTGGTATTAAAAAAGGCAGTTGAAAGGCGTCTATGAAGGCAATAATGATACTATATAATAAATGTCTTTTACTACCAAGAACATTAGCGGTGTGTATGATATTCCATAAATGACAACATAATGGAACTCATATAATTAAGAGGAATAATTTAATCAGCAAGAGGTGGAACAAAAGAACCTTTCACCTAACAATGATTGAACGATAGATCCTCAAACGATTAAGAATTCCTCGGATCTGACGAGAATCTTAGTGAAAAGTAAAGTCTTGTATTGAGTGAAGAATGAATCTTTTTCAAAGTGTTGTTCTTACAAAATGAGTTTCACGTGCCTCTCTTCTCTTTCTTTTCTCTATTTATCCGGGATCTCTTCCCAAAAAACTCTAATAGTACAAATGTAAGGAATATCCACTAGAATATTCCCTTCCAGATTCTATTTTGAAATCTAGTCGTTACAGCTCTATCGCCGATATTCGACCATGACCCTCATGGATAACATTAACCGCGGCTTTCCTCGACCACGGCTAATGTGGCTTCTTGGATCATCTTAAATGATGATTTGAGGATCATTCTCGTAGTGTTATTTTGACCTAAATATCCTAAAGGCGGATTTTGACCCATACAATTAGTCCATCCGCTTACTGAGACCGGCCTCGGGCGGGCTTGATGAGCGAATTATGTTCATTACGGTCAAAATGATTTGGCGGGCTGGTGGGTCGCAATGATTGAGGCGAAGTGGCCAACGTGGCCCTTCGCATGTCGCAAATTTTTGGCATTATACTATCCATGACTCAGGATGATGTCATGATGTCATGCGTCATCATGACACGTATTTTCGATGCGTTGCCTTATTTTTGCATGCGACTCTTGATTAGACCCGCCGATTCAATTTTGGTGGCAGATATGTTAGGCCGACTTTTCGATTCCGATGCTTGAATCCTTATAAATAGAGGTATGAGGGTGTGACTTCAAAGTTTACAGAATTCCCGTATCGAAACCCTATATCCTCCTGTTTCTCCCATTCTTGTGCAACTTTCTTTTCTATTCTAGTGATTCTCGTCGTTTCTAATCCTTCTTTGTTCGGCGCCTCTTTCTTTTTTTGTGGAAATATGTCTAACGTACCTTCTAAATCTAGCGAGGGGAGCGATACGATCCCAGTATCGATGGTTTTTCCTCCTCATGCGGAGAACTTCTCTACCGCCGCCGCCGAGGACAGAGGCTTCCCAACGGTGGAGGAGATAGTTTCTCGTAATCCCAATATTAGGTATGACTTCTCGAAATTGCCCGAAGCCGACCCTGGAACCTTTAAATCGGCGATGAAGGAAGATGATATGATAGAGCGTAGGACTAAATACGGCATTCCCAACCACGTCGACTTGATCCCCTCCGGGTGGGATGAGGTGCAGGTTCACCGTCGTGGGTATTGCTTTCTATGCCTACCCCTTCCACGTTGTCTATAGTCTTCCTATCCTTCCGCTGGTGGAGGAATTCTATCGCCATTACGGAATTTGCCCGGCTCAGCTTGCGTTGTATGTTTACAAACTCATGAGGATGCTTACCAAGTTTGCAAAGCTGGTCGGGGTCGAGGTCACGCTTCGCCATTTGACGCACATATTCGCCCCCAGCTTTTATAGGGGGACGATGTTGAATCTTCGTCACCGAGGAGGTAAGTGCTTGGTGGTGAAAATGGACGACAAGCCTAACCGCTAATTCTGGCTCAACTACTTCTTAGTGAAAGCTGCGGACGTGGTGGCTAATGTCGATGGTTTTCCTAAGGCTTGGAATCATATTCGTAAGTCCATGACTTCTTCATTAGTGAACATTTGATTTCTTACCGTGTTTGTCCATAATTCTAACATTCTGTCATTTTATGTAGCTACATGCTCACCTCTCCCTTTGGTCGACGATATTTTTGATGGGGTAGGTCAGCTTCTTCCTCATATTGTGGGGGATACGCGAGTGGTCGGGCTTCTTCAAAAGGTTGGCCCCCATCCTCCCTCAACTGTTAAGTTATCTTTATTATCAGTTTCTTGGTTATTTCCCTTTTTGGGTTCTTTTTGGCTAATTTTCGCTCTCTTTTGCATTTCCTTAACTTCAGCCTAGAGGTCTTCGAAGAGATCGAAAGCTCCTACCCTTGCGTTCAGAAAGAAGAAGAACGCAAAGGACTCTTGTTATGCTTCTTCCTTGATGGTGTCATCTTCGGCTCGTGCCCTGATCCCTCCTTTGACCGTTGTTGTCGCTGCTCCTGCCTCGGCTCCTCCTGTTAGCACGTCTCAGCCTGCTCCCTCTTCAACCTCTTTATTATATCATTTCATAGATGAAGACGAGGAGGAGTCAGCACCTGGCAAAGAGGATTTGATGCCTCGCAAGAGGAGGTCCGTGCATACTGGTGACGGGGTTGCCCGCGCCGTCGACGTGATGATTTTTTGCTGCGCAAGATGGCGAATATCATCATTGAAGATGAGGGTGAATCAATATCAGAGATTTCGAGGTCAGTGGAGGCCGATGTTGATGTGTGTTCCCCCCTCCCCCGTGATAATGGAGATAGAAGGACCCCGCCTTCGGGGTCTTAGACACTTTGCGACAAGATGAGCCATCGACTTCACTACCGGCTAATGATACTTCTTTGCCAACCATTGAGAGGGGCAAAGGTGTTACTGAGGAAGGCTACGAGATCGGCTCGAATATTGATGTCAGCGATCTGCGAATGATAGAGGAAAGTTTTACCTAACTTGAGATAAGGTTGGAGGGGTCTACGATGACCATCGCGATCCCTGTGGATCGTGACTTGTTAAAGAGCACGGAGGACGTGGTCCCCGGCCTCGGCCCCCTTTGTTCGAGATAGAGGGCAAGACACTTAAAGAGTTGGACGACGTTGCTCTATCGAGGAGCATTGCTGGTCTCGCCCTTAGAGTGAGTTTCTGGTATTCTATTTCTCTTCATTTTACCCTTGCTTTTATTTCTCACTCATTTCTTTTCTTGTCGCAAACGATGATATTGGAGATCGAGAGCGCCCGAAGGGAGGATAGGCGTAGGGAAATTTTTGTGAGATTGCAAAACAAATACTTTGAGTACCGACGCAAGCACCGGGAACTTTGTCGGCGACTTGATGAGGAGGGCGACATGCAGGCCCTTCGAGACGAGTTAAAGGAGAAAGATGATGAGTTGGTAAAGTCCATCGACAAGTGCAGCGTCCTTGAGGGGACGTTGAGGAGTAAGGAGGAGAAGCTTGAAGTCAGCATGGGCGTGGAGGTCCAGTGTAGTGATCTTCAAGTGCAAATGGTTGAGCTGCATAGGCAATTGGAAGAATGTCATCTTTAGTTGCAAGGATTATTAGTGAAGTTGCTGAGAAGCAGAGCGAGCTTGAGAAGGCAGAATCTTTCCGCTTGGACACTTAGAGGAGGTTGGATGTGCTTGAGCTAGCGAATAACACCCTTCAGGTTGAGCAGGAGAACGACCAGTCCACGGAGAAAACTAAGGAGGAGCAACTAGATGGGAGGGTAGGAGAGCTGGAGAAAGATAATGCCTTCCTTTGTGGTCAGGTGGTTGCATTGGAAGCTGAGAAGGCTCAACTGCTTGCGCAACCCTCTTCTTCTCATGCTTCGAAATTTCTCAACGTTCTTCAGGCATTATATGAGGAATGGATTCATGTTGAAGCTCAATTGGATGTATACCGAGATTTGTACAAGGTGGGATCCATTTATGAGGTCGCTCTTGAGGATGTCCCTGTTAAAGCCTATGAATCTCGAGTCACTTGCGGGTATGATCCTGCTACTCCTAAGGGCGGTGAAAAGGGAGATGATAAAGTCGTAGACCGTTTTGAAGAGGATGCTTGGTATGATATTGCTTATCCCGACGGTGTTGGAGGTGTAAGCGGGGGTGATCAAGGTGGCGAGGACATCGGTAGTCAGGGCAATGAAGGCGATGAAGGCCCTGATGATGGTGACCAATAGTTTTTATTCTTCTCTTTTTTGTTAACTTTTGTGTGTTGTTGGTGGTGTCTTCATGAGCTTTTGTAAAAATGTTTCAAATATGAAATGGCAACTTCGTTTTTTGCATCTACTTCTTTTCGTGTTGTTTGTTTTTGTATTTGTAGGTTTTTAAATTCTGTCGCTTTGTTGCCTTGGTTTTTTCTTTTTGGTCGTGATCACTTAATGGTGAATTGCAGCCCAAGGTTGACAGGCGTTTTTTCGAGCGAGGTCGCAAATGACCTTTTATTAAAATTGTGGCCGACGGCCTGTATATGCTAGTTTGAACTAGGTCAGATATAGCCTGAATTTAGTTGTGGCTGAGGGCCAGTAGGTGTTAGTTTGAACATTGCCGAACATAACCTGAATTTAATTATGGCCGAGGGCCAGTAGGTGTTAGTTCGAACAAGGTCGAACATAACTTGAATTTAATTATGGCCGAGGGCCAGTAGGTGTTAGTTCGAACAAGGTCGAACATAACTTGAATTTAATTATGGCTGAGGGCCAGTAGGTGTTAGTTTGAACAAGGTCGAACATAACCTGAGTTTAATTATGGCTGAGGACCACCAGGTGTTAGTTTGAACAAGGTTGAACATAACCTAAGTTTAATTATGGTTGAGGGTAGTAGGTGTTAGTTCGAATAAGGTCGAAAATAACTTGAGTTTCATTATGGCGGAGGGCCAATATGTGTTAGTTCGAATAAGGTTGAACATAACCTAAGTTTAATTATGGTCGAGAGCTAGTAGGTGTTAGTCCAAACAAGTTCAAACATAACCCATTCTTAATTATGGCCGAGGGCCAGTAGTTGTTAGTTCGAACAAGGTCGAACATAACCTAAATTTTAGAAAGATGTACTAATAACCATAAAGTTTATTGTCTCATAATTGTTGATTTGGTTACATACTTGGAGAAATTTACAAGCTTTTCGGGCATTGGTTGGCGTTCCAGTACCATACTATCTAGTCCCTTCATTGGTTGACCTGAAGAGTGTTTGAGAGGTCGAGCAATGAATTAGAAGTCACGGCCCCGTTTTGCGTACTTTAACTTAAAGTGTTCCCTTCGTCACCTTGTTAAAAACCTCCTTGAGAAAACCCAACTTGGACAAAACTCAAGTGAGGAAAAAAAGAGTACGACTTGGGGGACGCTTTATCTCTTAAAAGTTGAAGTACTTGAGGTGGGTAATATTCCTGTTTGGTAGTAGCTTTCCTTCCATTGTTTCTAGTTGGAATGACCCTTTGTTTGTTTTTTCCATGATTTTGTACGGACCGTCCCAATTTGTTCCTAGCTTGCCTTGTCGTGGGTCTTTGCTCGCTTGTGTTTTAACTATAAGCACGTAGTCCCTGACTTTGAGTAGCTTGACTTTGCTTTCTTGTTATAGTGTTCTACTTGTTGTTTTTGGGCGATCATTCTTATATAGGTCATATCTCTTTGTTCTTCGACTTCGTCGAGCTCTTGCTTTCTACTTTTGTCGTTGCTTGTACCGCTCTCATGGGAGTACCTTAGTCTGGGTTCTACGACCTCGACTAGTAATACTGCATCGATCCCATATACCAAAGAGTAGGGCATCTCTCATGTGCTCGTTTTCAGAGTTGCTCTATAAGCCCATAGTACTTCTGGTAATATTTTCGGCCACAATCCCTTGGCGTCTTCAAGCTTTTTCTTCATGATGTTCAGTGTCGACTTGTTGGAGGACTCTGCTTGCTCGTTGCCTGTAGGGTGGTATGGCATCGAGAGTATCCTTTTGATACGCCATTTCTTAAAGAACTCGACAGTTTTCTTTCCCGTGTACTAGGGTCCGTTGTCGCAGCTGATCTCTTTGGGGAGGCCAAACCGACATATAATGTTTTCCATATAAAGGCGATCACTTCATGTTCCCGTATTTGGGAGAATGCTCCTGCTTCCACCCATTTAGAAAAATATTTAGTTAAAACCAAAAGGAATCGTACATTACCTCGCCCTACCGGGAGGGGCCCACGATGTCCAATCCCCATTTAATGAACGACCAAGGTAAGGTGACGGAATGGAGGTGTTCGCCTACTTGATGAATCATCGGAGCATACTTTTGGCATTGCTCGCATCTTTTCACGAAGTTTGTGGCCTCTTTTTTCATGGTGGGCCAGTAATACCCCGCCCATATGAGGCATCTGACTAGTGCCCGGTTGCCGGAGTGGGCCCCGTAGTGGCCTTCATGGACTTCTTCAAGGACACACCGAGTGTGATTCGGGCCTAGGCATTTTGCTAAAGGGCTGTCGTAAGTTCTCTTATACAGGTCGTTGTGGAGGATACTGTACATGGCCACTTGCATTCTCAATTTCCTGGCCTCTTTTTTATCATCTCGGAATGTGTCGTCCTGCAAGTATGTAATAATACGATTATGCCAGTCCCAAGTTAAGCTTACGGTTCTTACCTTGACTTGGTCTAGCGATGAGTTGAGGCGGAGGACCACGTTTTTGTATCCGGTTGTGATGATTTTGGTGGTTGTGGCTAGTTTAGCAAGTCTATACGCTTCAGCTTTCTATGCTCGAGGAATTTGGTTGAGTTGACATTCATCAAATTCGAGCAACAGCTTGCAGATTTTGGTCTGGTAATTTTGCAACCTTCGTTCCTTGATTTGGAAAGTCCCTACACTTTGGTTGACTATGATTTGGGAGTCACACCGTATTTTTAACCGTTTTACCCCACTTGAGTGCTAGTCTCAAACCTACAATTACGGACTCATACTCGACCTCGTTGTTAGTCATATCCGGGCACCGTATGGACTGGTGAATTACATCGCTTGTTGGGACTTCGAGTACGAGTCCGTTTCAGACCCTAACGCGTTAGATGCCCTATCGGTGTATAGGACCCAGAGGTCTTGTGTTTGGGGGGAAGTTTAAACGGCTTCCATTTCGACTTCGAGCATTATTTTTGCTTTGAAGTCGGCGAGCACTTGTGAATTTATCGATGTTCGCGGCTGGTATGTGTCGTGGTTGTCGCACCTCCTTTTTCCGCCCCCGCGAGGGTGCAAGAGAGTTTTTTCCAATTAAAGGACAGTCGAAACGGGATTTATTTCTTTATTTCAGAGTCGCCACTTGGGAGATTTAGGGTATCCCAAGTCACCTATTTTAATCCCGAATCAAGGAAAAGAATATGACTCTGTCTATTTAACAGTCTGCGCACCAGAAATCCGGATAAGGAATTCTGTTAACCCGGGAGAAGGTGTTAGGCATTCCCGAGTTCCGTGGTTCTAGCACGGTCGCTCAACTGTTATATTCGGCTTGATTATTTTGATTTGTAAAATACATTTTTATTGCATGATTTTATTGTTACCGCTTCTATTTAGATTTAAAGACCCTTCTTTGAATCGAATCACGCGTACGTGTATCCGTTTTATATATTATATATATTTTAACGTGAAAATCATGTCACGCGTACGTATACACAATATAATAATTATTATTTATTTATTTTTTTCGAAATTTTTTATTATATAAAAAAAGACTTAAGTTCGAAATTGTGCTAAAAATAAAATTAAGAACGTTCGTCGCTCTTGTATAATTAAATATTGAACCGCACATCTCGAGTTATATGAAATTAATATTGATATTCTCCGAAGAGCCCCCTTTTTATTAAATGTTCGTTCGAAGTTGCGCGAACGCATAATCCGAATTGCTTTTAGAAATATAATCAGGTTACGCGAACGCATCCCTAATCACGCAAAAGATTCTTAATAGTAGTATAGATTTTCCATAAATGTTTATTGCATCCATCTATTTTTAAATGTAAGAATCGTGGAGAATTACCGATTGGGATGCCACCAAATTTCTTGACAAAGAATTCAAAATTTATTAGGCGTTGCTACAAGTCTTATTTTACGCGTATGAATTATATACCTCAAAACTATTCAAATTTTAAAGAATTAATGATATGAAAAAGAAACAAACAACATGTAACTAAAAATACTGCCATTTTTATCGTGGATACAACATTAACATATCCAAAAATTGAATCGCATATAAAACTGGAAAAAGAATTAATTTGATAAACAAATTAATAGTTTCTGAAGAATTTTTATTGTTACATTTAATGCGAATTCTATTTCTACATATCCTTGACATAAAATGTTGCAATTCGTGCTTGTAAATCCCATATCCTTCTCATATACTTGTTTTTAGTCCAAAGTTATAATTGTTTGGTTAATTTGTTTACAAAGATTGAGTTTGAGATAAATAAACCAATTCTTATTTTCTGCCTATGCGACTATTTGCAAACACTTAACTCTATATTTTGTAAAAAAAAATCATTGACATTATTTCATATATTAAAAGAAATGAGTTGATCGCGTTCCTAAAATAACTAAGCCATTAGTTATTAAGAAAGAGAACTAATCTACTAATTGATTTAATACTATATTAACCAACTAAAACAAAACTGAAATTTAAACTAATAAAATTTAAATGAGTAGAAGACATCCTTATAATTCCAAACTTCATTTACTTGCCATGTTGAAGCTCTTCACAACATGAGTTTAAAAGATATGTACCTGATATTGGAAGCAAAAGAAAATGAAGATGAAAATCAGCAACAGTAATAACAGTGCAATAGCAACAACTGCCCAGCAACAGTAACAACCCAATAACAGACCGGTGGAGTAGTAATTGTAAGCACGTGATTTTTGCCCTATATGAGAATTACTCCCAAAAAATTCAAAAATAAAATGATTTTTCTTTGGTGTGCAATTTTGTGATATTTTGTGATATTTTGAAGAATTATTTGTATTTGTCTGTGCGTGTTTATTCGCTAAATTAATAAAAAATACAAAAATATGTCGCATTTTGCATGTAGGATTTAATTCTACAATTGTTAGTAATTAAAATTGTTTTACAAAAATTAAAAATTACAAAAATAGGCATCGTTTGCATTTTTAGCATTTAATGTCCAAATATACAATTTTATGCTTAATTAATACTTAATTGTGCGTTAATTGTTATTGGGAGTTAATTTGCGCCTTTATAACTTAATTTAGTTCTTAATAATAGTTTAAGTATTTTTATAATTTAGTTTTAGAAAAATAAAAGAAGAAAAGAGAGCGAAAATATAAAGAAAGTCGGAATTGGGCCTCTTCTTCAATTTCAAGCTATAGGCCCAAAAAATGGCCCAATCTTCCCTACGACCCAGTCCATTTCGAACTGGGTCGACCCAGTCCATTAACCCAACACCCCTTCTTCATTTTTGTCCAACACAAAACAAAACCAAAAAAAATAAAAAATAAAAAATAAAAAGTGAATTATCACTATTAATAGTTTTATTTTTTGTTTTTTTATATATATAAAAAAATCCGAAAATATTTTATTTTATTAATTATTTTTTTTAAAAAAAAATATATATATATATATATATAGTAATTTCGGAAATGATTTTAAAAAAAATACAAAATAAAAAAAATAAAAAAAAGTAAAAGAATGTAGAAAATTTAAAAAAAAAAGTAAAAAGTTTTAAAAAATTTAAAAGTAAAAGAAGGTTGGAATTAAAAAATAAATATAAAGATATCTGAAAATTTAAAAAATTTAAAGTAATTGAAAGTAGCATTTTTAAAAGAAAAAGAAAAGATAGTGGTTTATTTTTTAAAGAAAAGTTAAATAAAGTGAGATTCTCTTTTAAAAAAATAAAAAGTGGGATTTTAAATAAGATAAAGTAATTAAAGTTGGAATTTTAAAAATAAAAGTAAATAAAGGTGGGATTTCTTTTTCTAAAAAAATAAAAGCAATTTGTAAGTGGGATTTCTTTTAATTAAAAAAATAATAAAATAATAAAAAAACAAATCTGAAAATTTCGAAAATTTTGCTATAAATAGAAGAGAAAATTTAGGAAGAAGGGGTGGAAAAAAAAGAGAGGAAAAACTAGATAGAGAGAAGAAAAAAAGAGGGGGCGGAGTGAGAAGTATACACCCGATATACATTCTGTATACACTGAATATACAGGGGCAGAATTCATTTTGGAGAGTTTTGAAGTTGAAAAAAAATAGTTACTGCTTCATTGCCTCGCTTAAGATCTGAAATAGTCAGAACCTTCCTGCCTTTTACTTCTTCACTATACTTGGAGTCGTTTATAGTCTCCTGGGTTTTCTGCTATTCCTACTGTACTGGTTTGCGATGTTGCTGAATCTGCTGTTGCTGTGTTATTACTGCTGCTGACTTCTCCTTCTTTTGTTCTTGTACTGCTATTTCCAGGTACACATTTGTACAATCTCGGCTTGAAGCAAAAAATGAAATATTAATCAGGCTTTGTTCCTGTTGAATTCCTCCTGTTTAGATTTGTGGTTGAATATAATTTTTCTTTCTTCGTATAAAGATGTAGTTGAATGATTAATGAATAATGAGGTTGCATATGTATACTTTCTTCATCTAATAATGTTAGTTTAAATTACGGAGAATAATTAATCTGTTTTGATATTATGGTCAATCTCATGTTCTAGTATTATTGAATAACAGAATATAAAATGAAAGCAGTTTTTCTTTGTACAAACTCGATCGCAATTTTCCATTCGCATTAGCCGTAAACTAATAACTAATAAGTTACGTTTTTCAGCATGTAAATAATTAAGAGATTTTCTTTTAGTTTAGAGACGAACTTAATAGAAAATATAGTCATTGTAGGTTTATCCTGTAAAAATAAAAATGAGACGAGCCTCGCCAAATAAAACGTATAGATTGCGGGGCCCTCACAAAATGTATGGTTTAATTAGAATTCGGAAGGACCGTTTAGCGAATTTCACGGTCTTCCCCAAAATAATAACGCGATAGTCTCTTTAGGCGCGTGTTTAATATTTTACTTTCTTAAGCCTGGGTGTGCATTTCATGCGACCCGAATCCAAATCCCAAAACATCAAATAAAACGTGTTCCGGATTGTGGGTGCATTTCATGTAACGCAGTCCAAAGACGTGTTTTAAGCGATGTTCATATTTCTTTTAAAAACAATAATAATAAAGCGGTTAAAAGATAAAATTTGCACATAAGTTCATATTTGTATAAAATCAGACAATCAAGCCGAATATAACAGTTGAGCGACCGTGCTAGAACCACGGAACTCGGGAATGCCTAACACCTTCTCCCGAGTTAACAGAATTCCTTATCCGGATTTCTGGTACGCAGACTGTAATATGGAGTCATTCTTTTCCTCGATTCGGGATTAAAATTGGTGACTTGGGACACCCTAAATCTCCCAAGTGGCGACTCTGAAATAAATAAACCAATCCCGTCTCGATTGTCCTTTAATTGGAAAAACTCTCTTGCTCCCTCGCGGGTGCGGAAAAAGGAGGTGTGACAGCTCTGGCGACTCTGCTGGGGACTTGGCCCAGAACCACTGGTTCAGGGTTAGAAATTCGAGCTTAAAATAACTGTTATAGTTGGCTTTATTTATTATCTGATTTTTACATGTTTATGCTTAATATGCTAAATGATGCTTTTACCGCTTTAATATTATCTGAATTGTGTATAAAACTGCTACGAAACTCTTCTTCTTTCTGAGTCTTCTAAATTTATGGTGTACACGTGCGCGTGACCCACCTTTCTGTTAGAAGTCATACCAAATAAGACGAAGTTGGGACAAGTAACTAGGCCGGGCAGACTTTCGTGCTCCCGGTACGTTGCCCCCATTTCGGCTCAAGCTGTCCACTTGGGTAAGCCAGGGCTAGAACAATATGCCTCAGGTTTTTTTTCACTTAGAATAACTCAGCTTCATGCCGGATCCCTAGTAGGAACGTTTGTTTGCATCACGTGCATTTGACTTTGGAGGCTCAACACAGGGGTTGGGTCTGTCTAGGACAGGTGTACCAAAAAATGAAAATGACCATCCTGATGCATCTTACTTGCTGCTATTTGCGCATTTATTTGATTCGGACTTTTGTGTTGACTGACTTTTGAATATCAGGAATAATATTTTGAAATTGAAAAAAATAGCGGTTAGGGAATTGATTGTTTATTTTTGGAAAAAAAAAACAATGCCCAAATAACTGTCAAAACTCTGCCGAAATTTTGAGAAAATGAAAAAAAAATATTTTATTAGTTTGTTTTATTAAAAGCAAAGGAAAAATAGAAAGAAAAAAAAAGAGTCGTTGTTCTGTCTTGTTTTTAAAAAACAAATTAGAAAAAAAAATAGTTTGTCTTGCCATAAAAAAAATGAAAATGAAAAAAAGTCTTGTTTTAAAATGAGTTTTTATTTATTTATTTGTTTAGATACCAAAATAAAAATAACTAATAAAATAAAAAGAGTCGCGTCGAAAGTGGTTTTATTATTTGTTGCAAATATGTATATATATAAAAATCCAAAAAAGTTGTTCTTTATTTCCAAAAAATGTATATATATCTTTATTTGTTGCAAAAATATTTGTCGTGCCAAAAGTCTAGAAAAGTTTTTTTTAGACTCTCAATTTTCAAAACAAAAAAAAATCCAAATTTTTTTTTCCGTTATTGACTTCTTTAGAAAGTCTTTTTAATTATTAAAATATATATATATATATATATATATATATATATATATATATATATATATATATATATATAATAAAATAAAATAAATTCGAAAATATTTTCCTTCTTCTTTAAAAATTGAAAAGAAAATTCAAAATTCAAAAAATATTTTTTTTAGAAAGCGTTTCTTTTATTAAAGGTAAAATTCCAAAAAAAAAATATTTTCTTTCTTCTTAGAATAAGAAAAAAAATATCTTCCTTTTACTTTTGAAATTCTCAAAGTTCAAATCAAAAGAAAAGGAATTCTTAGAAATCTTTCTTTCAAAAAGAAAATCAATCAAAAATCCAAAAAAAAATATAAAAATACTTCCTTTCTTCTTTTAAAGCAGTTCTTTTACAAAAAAAAATCATAATTTAAAATCAGTTTATTTACTTTATTCATGACCGGCCCGAACTACGCCGGTTTGATTCTCACCGGATGTGAGATACGTAGGCAACCCTCATCGGGTCCAACCCCCATTTTTGCTAAAATAGCCAAAAACCAATAAATAAATAAAAAACATGTCAAAATTTTAATTTTTTCATAAATAAGTCGGGTAGTGTCCAGCCTCCACTTTTTGCTAAAACAAAATAGCCAAAAAAAATATATGTCAAATTTTAGTTTTGTCATAAAGAAGTCGGGTGACGCTGTTTTATCAAGACATAGCCGAATGTTCCCGAAAGGGACGCCGGAAGGCTGACTTTGCATAAACAGCCACCTTTGGGTCATTTTTTAAAATTTGGTTCAGTTGACCCACACAGCCTTAAAAAATCTTCGTCCCCGAGGCGCTGAAAGGCCGTGTTGCAACACCTGGTTTTTATTGTAATTTGAAAAAAAAAAAAGAGTCAACGGTCAGGTGAATTTTTTTTTAGTCAAAAATAAGCCGAGCTAGCTTCGACAGTGTCTTAAACCGTTCTTGCCAAAATAGCCTTAGAGTATCTTTCAGTTGTCGAAAGGCTATTTTCGTAAAAGAACGAACAAGTTTGTAAAGTGTCAAAATAATCCTCCCCGGCCTTAAAATTCATCAAAATTTGGACGGGGCCACATTTGCAAAAATAACCGTTTGGTTGCATTTGTCAAACGGAGAAAGGAAGCTGGCCGTTTGTTTTGGAGTTTGTAAAACTTTTGATTATAATATGTGGGTCGTTTGATTTTCTAGTTTGTAGGTCATTTTTAAACCTTTGAAACCCAATATGAAAATTGGAAAAAAAATGATTAGTATTGCTTATCTTTTATTGGTCCGAACTACGCAAGGTCTGATTCATGCGGGGTCATGATACGTAGGCAATCTCCATAAGATTCGACCACAAAAAAAAATGAAAAAAAAAATCGAAAAAAAAAGAGAAAGAAAATGAAAAAAAGATGTTATTAATTATGGGGACCGACGGAGTCCATTCTAACCTGTTTTGAATCGCAAAGAAAGAAGGTGGTTGGTTTGTGGTAAGCCGGAAATACAAGACCCAGAAGCACACTTTGCGGGGATCAGGCCAGATAGCAGAAGCACTCGAATCCTATTGGGACTTGTTGACTAAGGTTGACGATATCGAAGTTGGAAATGGTCTAGACAATACTGATGCAAAGCTCAGTGGCTAAAGATGCCAATTTTGATAAAGTGGGAGGTCGCTCCGTTCCTTGGTTAGCAAAAGAGAAGCGGGTGGTGTCTTATTTTGTTGTCATTTCTGTTGTTCGGATTATTAGGATTGTAATCCGAATATTGTCTTGTGTCAAACCTTCTTATCTTTCCAGTTTGTCATATCAATTTGTTTAAGTTTTGTCAAGGTTGTGTTAAGATTTTATTCTGGTTGTTTTGTTTGTTTTATTATTCAAACCATTTCACCGGTAGTCTAATACAAAAGCCGGTCTTTTATTGTTTCCAGTCATCTTTTGTTTAGTCCTTTTATCATTTTGTTCAGCGCCGATTCCAGTGACATGACATGCGCACACAGTTTGGGCCTAGTCTTAAAAGTTAATCATAAAACCCTGGGAAGGTGATCAAAGCATTTAAAGGAAATAAGAACGGTTTGAGATTATTTGGAGCCCGAGTCATGTGGAACTGGGGCAAGTTAAACACAAAGAAAACCGTTAAAGAAAGATTCGCCTAAATTGGCATGAGGGTCGTTCATAATAATGAGAATGAGAGTGTCGTCCAACGGTGCTTTAGAAGTGACAAATGAACAAACAGATGTTGAATATAATTGTCAAGTCCAGCACCATCGGAAGAGACTATAAATCTATTGTTCAATTGTGTTGTTTGCACTTGGCATGTTTTGAAGACTGGAATGACGAAGGCATTTTATTCTGCTACCTAAACACTTTATCCTTCGTTACCCCTTTTGAGCCTTATTTATTTTCTTTCATACCCCTCGTTCGGAATCAATAGCAACGACTAGGAAATACGAGCCTGGAAGGTAAAGAAAAATCAAAAAAAAAAAGAAAAAAAAAGAAAAAGAAAAATGAAAAAAAACAAAAACAAAAGAAAGTCAAATGAAAAAAGAGGAATTGGGAACTACGTTTGACCTGATTCCTCAAAGAGGATACGTAGGCGCTTCACGGCTCGATCATAGGGTGCATAGTGTGCATAATGTGCATGGTATGCATGGTGTAATAAATAAAAAAAATATAATAATAAATAATCCCCAAGCAAGAAACTGGGGCAAATGTTGCATTTGTTGTAAATAAATCTAATTCCGAAGGTTGTAACTAATAACCCAAAAATTAATGCATTTTTGAGCCTTTAATACCTTTTTTTTCTAGCCCTATCCAAAACCCACATTACGGTCCAAAGAAAGACCTTCTGATCAGTCTTCAAAAGATTCCAAGTCAGACAAATGAGAGTCTCACCGGTGAGCATAACATTTTGTTCCACAGCAGAAAGGACTCTAATCTCCAACAGAAAGAGTCATACCGGCAACACTCCAAAACCCCAGCTGAAAAGTGATACAAATGAGAGAGTCTTATCGGTGAAAACCTTCACATGCACCATAAGGTGATGAAAGTTGAGAGAAAAACCCAAAATGAGAGAGGCTTGATAGTGAAAACCCTTCGGGCACTACAAGTCGAATAAGATTAAGAATCAGATGGGGAATTGCCAATTGAAGATCTTGAAAGATGATTGACGAAGGATAGGCCACATAGGCATGTCATGACCATTAGAGTCGGTGTCTGCGTTTGATAGGGTTTTATTTATAGTTTCTTTTGTTAAAGAGTCATCTTTTTCCGTTGTCTTTTATTCTGTTCCCTTTTATCTTTTCCTTTCATAGAAAAATTCCCCAGTAGAGTCTGTTTGGTCAGAACCAGTGGGAAATGATTTCAAAATAGGCCATCAGCTTTCCAAGATAAGATCTGACTAATACATCCAAGTGATATAGTCAGGAAGGAACAAGCGCGAGGCCAGTGTCAAGAAAGATATCCCCAGCAAAAGGATTGACGAGTGTCAAGAGGGATATCCTTGCCGAAATCAAAGGTTATTAAACCTCAAGACCAGAGCCCATGGACAAAACAAGAAAAACAATAAGCATGATTTGGGAAATTCATGCGAGACTAAAAGGTCGGGAAAATGCAAGTTTCCGAGCCATGCCACGAAAGAAGAGGGATATCCCCAGCAGAAAAGGATTATCCCCAGCAAATAATATCATCCCCAACAAGTTGTGGAACGCAGAGCAAGGAAGGGAAAAGGGAAAACCATCCCAGTGGGAGTATCACAACCAACCACCGCGTTTTAAACTAACAAATTTTGTTTAAATTGAAACAGGTAAAGGAAGTGGCATTGATGACAGAAATACAGGCCATAAGGGAGACTGTCAAACTGGGGCAGAAAATTTTCCTTTCATTTGGAAATTTTTCTGGAAGTCAGATACCCATTCAGGGTAAAATGAATATAGCACCAGTCTCAAGGGAAGTGGTCTTTGAACCAGTTTTACCCCCAGCATAACAAGTTTTAATAAAAGAAGTTGTTCCCCAACAGACAGAACAAAGGGATAACATTTGTGCTCATAAGAGCAAAAACCATTATCATCCCCAGCAGCTTCCAGAAGAATGATGCATCAATTTGAAGGGATAAAATTCTCCAGCAGCATTATCCTCAACAACGTTATTCCAAGAAGATAACACTTTTATCCCCAGCAGTGTTGAGAGAAAATAAATTCTGAAAAAAAAATTGAATTTGAAGGAGGGGAAGAAAGGAGACTCCCACAGTGGTATTATCCCCAGCAAGCAAGAACAAAGCAGAGCGGAGGATAAAAAATTGAAGAAGAAGTCAGGCGTCCACCTGGAGAATGAGGATGAAAAATTGAAGAAGAAATCAGGCGTCCACCTGGAGAACAAGGAAGAGAAATGGAAGTATTAGTAGTCAGGCGTCCACCTGGAGAACAAGGAAGAACAGTTGAAGTATCAGGCAATCAGGCATCCACCTAGAGAACAAGGAAGAACAGTTGAAATATCAGAAGTCAGGCGTCCACCTGGAGAACAAGGAAAAGCACCAAAACTGGGGCAGAAGATTTTCTGCCATTGTCGAAAATTTTCTCGGAAGAACGAGGAAATCAATTCAAGTTTTAAGAGATAGCAAGACAACACGATTCGAATAGGATATTTGGGTTCATCCGCCCTCGAATAGGATATTTTGGGTTCATCCGCCCTCGAATAGGATATTTGGGTTCATCCGCCCTCGAATAGGATATTTGGGTTCATCCGCCCTCGAATAGGATATTTGGGTTCATCCGCCCTCGAACAGGATATTTTGGGTTCATCCGCCCTCGAACAGGATATTTTGGGTTCATCCGCCCTCGAAGAGGATATTTGGGTTCATCCGCCCTCGAATAGGATATTTTGGGTTCATCCCCCTCGAATAGGATATTTTGGGTTCATCCGCCCTCGAATAGGATATTTTGGGTTCATCCGCCCTCGAATAGGATATTTTGGGTTCATCCGCCCTCGAATAGGATATTTTGGGTTCATCCGCCCTCGAATAGGATATTTGGGTTCATCCGCCCTCGAATAGGATATTTTGGGTTCATCCGCCCTCGAATAGGATATTTCGGGTTCATCCGCCCTCGAATAGGATTTTATTTTTTAAAGTTGTTGAAATCAGGAGCCCCCTCTGAAGAACAGAATGGCGATGTATTGGTTGAAGAGAGGAATGACATTCATTTTTAAAGTTGTTGTTGAAGTTGGGAGCCCGCCCATAGAACAGAGGCATACATTTCAGTCTTTAATTTTCAAGCATTGAACTTGGGAGCCCGCCCAGATAACAGAGGCATACATTTCAAGTCTTTAATTTTCAAGTATTAAAATTGGGAGCCCGCCCAGATAACAGAGGCATACATTTCAAAATCAAGTCAGAGGACAATAAAACAGAGGGTTACAATAGGAATCCCCAGCAGGAAACAATAAAATTCCCCGGCACCGGGAAACAGAAGGTTGCAACAAGAGGTCACAGTACAAACTCAAGTACATGTGTCAAAAGAAGTAAAGCACCGAAAGAAATGCAAGCAGACAAGGAAGCAAGGCAACAAAAACAAATTGTACTCTAGCCTAGCTTCTTGTTTTTTTAAGCACGGTGTAACAAGGAGATCGGTAAGCAGTAGTAATAACATGCAACAACAGTAACATTGCAGTCCAACGGTAGTCCCAGCTACCAAAATTTCTCGAACTACATTGACCTGATTCCTGTTTAGCCCAGGATATGTAGGAAACCTTTGAAGCAAAGGTTCGGTCAAATCTTTTTCAAAAAAATGCTTCAACGGAGTACTCGGATGGGCAAAAATCGCTCGCTTTATCTTTGCACGAAAACCCTTCGTGTCTCCGGGCAAAGAGGGGCAGCTGTAAGCACGTGATTTTTGCCCTATATGAGAATTACTCCCAAAAAATTCAAAAATAAAATGATTTTTCTTTGGTGTGCAATTTTGTGATATTTTGTGATATTTTGAAGAATTATTTGTATTTGTCTGTGCGTGTTTATTCGCTAAATTAATAAAAAATACAAAAATATGTCGCATTTTGCATGTAGGATTTAATTCTACAATTGTTAGTAATTAAAATTGTTTTACAAAAATTAAAAATTACAAAAATAGGCATCGTTTGCATTTTTAGCATTTAATGTCCAAATATACAATTTTATGCTTAATTAATACTTAATTGTGCGTTAATTGTTATTGGGAGTTAATTTGCGCCTTTATAACTTAATTTAGTTCTTAATAATAGTTTAAGTATTTTTATAATTTAGTTTTAGAAAAATAAAAGAAGAAAAGAGAGCGAAAATATAAAGAAAGTCGGAATTGGGCCTCTTCTTCAATTTCAAGCTATAGGCCCAAAAAATGGCCCAATCTTCCCTACGACCCAGTCCATTTCGAACTGGGTCGACCCAGTCCATTAACCCAACACCCCTTCTTCATTTTTGTCCAACACAAAACAAAACCAAAAAAAAATAAAAAATAAAAAATAAAAAGTGAATTATCACTATTAATAGTTTTATTTTTTGTTTTTTTATATATATAAAAAAAAATCCGAAAATATTTTATTTTATTTATTATTTATAAAAATATATATATATATATATATATATATATATATATATATATATATATATATATATATATATATATATATATATAGTAATTTCGGAAATGATTTTAAAAAAAATAAAAAATAAAAAAATAAAAAAAAGTAAAAGAATGTAGAAAATTTAAAAAAAAGTAAAAAGTTTTAAAAAATTTAAAAGTAAAAGAAGGTTGGAATTAAAAAATAAATATAAAGATATCTGAAAATTTAAAAAATTTAAAGTAATTGAAAGTAGCATTTTTAAAAGAAAAAGAAAAGATAGTGGTTTATTTTTTAAAGAAAAGTTAAATAAAGTGAGATTCTCTTTTAAAAAAATAAAAAGTGGGATTTTAAATAAGATAAAGTAATTAAAGTTGGAATTTTAAAAATAAAAGTAAATAAAGGTGGGATTTCTTTTTCTAAAAAAATAAAAGCAATTTGTAAGTGGGATTTCTTTTAATTAAAAAAATAATAAAATAATAAAAAAACAAATCTGAAAATTTCGAAAATTTTGCTATAAATAGAAGAGAAAATTTAAGAAGAAGTGTGGAAAAAAAGAGAGGAAAAACTAGATAGAGAGAAGAAAAAAAGAGGGGGCGGAGTGAGAAGTATACACCCGATATACATTCTGTATACACTGAATATACAGGGGCAGAATTCATTTTGGAGAGTTTTGAAGTTGAAAAAAAATAGTTACTGCTTCATTGCCTCGCTTAAGATCTGAAATAGTCAGAACCTTCCTGCCTTTTACTTCTTCACTATACTTGGAGTCGTTTATAGTCTCCTGGGTTTTCTGCTATTCCTACTGTACTGGTTTGCGATGTTGCTGAATTCTGCTGTTGCTGTGTTATTACTGCTGCTGACTTCTCCTTCTTTTGTTCTTGTACTGCTATTTCCAGGTACACATTTGTACAATCTCGGCTTGAAGCAAAAAATGAAATATTAATCAGGCTTTGTTCCTGTTGAATTCCTCCTGTTTAGATTTGTGGTTGAATATAATTTTTCTTTCTTCGTATAAAGATGTAGTTGAATGATTAATGAATAATGAGGTTGCATATGTATACTTTCTTCATCTAATAATGTTAGTTTAAATTACGGAGAATAATTAATCTGTTTTGATATTATGGTCAATCTCATGTTCTAGTATTATTGAATAACAGAATATAAAATGAAAGCAGTTTTTCTTTGTACAAACTCGATCGCAATTTTCCATTCGCATTAGCCGTAAACTAATAACTAATAAGTTACGTTTTTCAGCATGTAAATAATTAAGAGATTTTCTTTTAGTTTAGAGACGAACTTAATAGAAAATATAGTCATTGTAGGTTTATCCTGTAAAAATAAAAATGAGACGAGCCTCGCCAAATAAAACGTATAGATTGCGGGGCCCTCACAAAATGTATGGTTTAATTAGAATTCGGAAGGACCGTTTAGCGAATTTCACGGTCTTCCCCAAAATAATAACGCGATAGTCTCTTTAGGCGCGTGTTTAATATTTTACTTTCTTAAGCCTGGGTGTGCATTTCATGCGACCCGAATCCAAATCCCAAAACATCAAATAAAACGTGTTCCGGATTGTGGGTGCATTTCATGTAACGCAGTCCAAAGACGTGTTTTAAGCGATGTTCATATTTCTTTTAAAAACAATAATAATAAAGCGGTTAAAAGATAAAATTTGCACATAAGTTCATATTTGTATAAAATCAGACAATCAAGCCGAATATAACAGTTGAGCGACCGTGCTAGAACCACGGAACTCGGGAATGCCTAACACCTTCTCCCGAGTTAACAGAATTCCTTATCCGGATTTCTGGTACGCAGACTGTAATATGGAGTCATTCTTTTCCTCGATTCGGGATTAAAATTGGTGACTTGGGACACCCTAAATCTCCCAAGTGGCGACTCTGAAATAAATAAACCAATCCCGTCTCGATTGTCCTTTAATTGGAAAAACTCTCTTGCTCCCTCGCGGGTGCGGAAAAAGGAGGTGTGACAGTAATCCCAAAAACAAAAGCTTTAAGCTTTAAATGTAACAACAACCATTAATACTAATTTCAAACAAAGAAAGAAAACAATATATTTTTTAGCTTTTATTTTTATTTTGAAAGCTTAAATATTTTTCGGAATTTTTCTCTCTTCTATTCTCTGTCCGTTTTTTTTTTCTCTCTATCTGTATTCTTCTTCTCCCTTGTGTTCAAGACTTCACATATATATAATCCCATCCCATAAATCCTTTAATCAATTAAATCAATACTTTTTCTCTACCCAACCCATTATCTTTCCACTCATCCCCATTACATTAAATAAACATATCACACCACCCCATTATATTTTGTCTCCCATGCTTTATTTAAAAAAAATGCAAGATTCCCCTTTAATTTAAATCTTGTCCCCCCTTTATATTAAATAATCATATCACAACCCACCCCATTTCATTTTGTCCCCCATGCTTCAAATAAACAATTTCAAAATGTACAATTCCTAAACTACCCCTTCCGACCTTACTGAAATTACCAAACTACCCCTGAACGTATTACAAATTTACCAAACTAACCATCAGCTATAACACATCAATTAATCAAACTTAACCAAAATATAGACAATATGATCAATTTCTAACAATGTTCAAACAACAATATGAACATGGATGAACATCATAACAACAATATCACATGAACACGATTTTAACAACATTTCAACAACAAATCACATGAACACGAATTGAACAACAAAGAACAACTAAAATTTGATTGAACAATATTTTAGCAACAAACAATCCTATTTTCGGATTCAACAACAACAACAAACAAAGTATGAAGATTTCTAAATTCAATCATATTGAACTTAAAATCAACTCTAACAACATTACAACAAACAATTCTTATATTAAACTTTAAACAAGATTATGAGAACAATTCAAGCAATAATCATAAATGGTAAACAAGAAATCAAACTATACAAAAATTCGGATTCAAGATCATCCAAACAAAGTATGAACATGAATGAATCTATTTTAAGACAACAAACATGACGGATTAAACGATTAAAACAATATATTCCTTTAATACAACTAAATTCTTTAAACAAATAACAAGATCGACGAAGAAACAATTATGAACTTAAACTTGAACTTAACAATATTAACAATTTCTAACAATACATAAACACATGAAACAAATTGAAGAAATAGTTGATTAAATTTCAATTTGAATCTAACAAACATCAAACTAACAAATTCTTACCTAAACAATAAAACAATCATGAAATAAACATGAAAACAAATTAATTAATTTACCATTTGAAATCTGAAAATTAAAATCAACAAAACACATGAACAAACTAGAAAATTATTTCAAACGATAGACAAACCAAACAAGAATTAAATCATTTATCGATTTTGGATCCGAAAAATACCAAACAAAATATGGACGATAAATGAGATTCAAAACCAACTAACCGGAAATGAAACGACGAACAACGATTGTAAACAAATCTGTCCGGGCCTCGACTCAACGAAAGACCTTCGAACCTTTGACGATTCGAAGAAGATGAAGCAATGGCAAAATAGAAGAACCTGCTGCGACGATCAGCAGAAGCATTCCGTCAAACACCTGCTGCGACGAGCAGCAGCAACACGACGTCGAGAAGCAGCATGAAGCAGATGGGGTGCGTTTGGCTTGCTTGTACGAAGAAGATGAAAGCAACAACAGCATCGGCGAGGCAAAACGCAACACCGGAGGTTTGTTTGGACGAAGCTTCTGCTTCAGCAGTAGCGGCTGGGGACGGAGAAGGTCGACGCGATGGCAGTCATAGCTGCCTGTGTCGATGAGGCAGAAGCTGGTCGAGGCAGCAACGTTTGGTTGTAGCAGATGAAACTCGACGATGGCTGTTTTAAGCAGTCCTTCGAAGCGGACGCAGCTTGACGCATCAGACATTTTCGTTGGTGCCGAAGAAAGATGACGAAGCAGCGGGCAGTCCATGGACGAGCTGGAAGGAGGGATCGTTTGGTTTCTTGGACGGAGAAGATGGAAGTAGAAGGGTCAGTTTGTCGTAGCAGAAGCAAAAAAAACGAAATGGAGGAGGAGTAGCCATGAACGTCGAGCTCAAGCTCGAGCTTGACGAAGAACGAAGGAGGAGGAGTAGGCATGAACGTTGGTGAAGCTGAAGGCGCAGCTGGGTCGTCCATGGTGAGGATGAAGGGCAGCCATGGGAGGTGGGGTTTGGAAGGTTTGGAGAAGAAGATGAAAAAAAATGAGAGGGGGGGGGGGCGGATGAGTGTTTTGTGTTTTTAGGGTTTTCTCTTTTTTTTTTCTTATTTTGTTGTTTTGTAAGATAATAGGATGTTGGGTTATGGACTGGGTCGACCCAGTTCGAAATGGACTGGGTCATAGGGAAGGTTGGGCCATTTTTTGGGCCTATAGCTTGAAATTGAAGAAGAGGCCCAATTCCGACTTTCTTTATATTTTCGCTCTCTTTTCTTCTTTTATTTTTCTAAAACTAAATTATAAAAATACTTAAACTATTATTAAGAACTAAATTAAGTTATAAAAGTGCAAATTAACTCCCAATAACAATTAACGCACAATTAAGTATTAATTAAGCATAAAATTGTATATTTGGACATTAAATGCTAAAAATGCAAACGATGCCTATTTTTGTAATTTTTAATTTTTGTAAAACAAATTTAATTACTAACAATTGTAGAATTAAATCCTATATGCAAAATGCGACATATTTTTGTATTTTTTATTAATTTAGCAAATAAACATGCACAGATAAATACAAATAATTATTCAAAATATCACAAAACATCACAAAATTGCACACCAAGAAAAATTACTTTATTTTTTTGAATTTTTTGGGAGTAATTCTCATATAGGGCAAAAATCACGTGCTTACAGTGGTCACTCAGCTAGATGACCCATTTGGCCAACCTTCCCGATAGCTCAGATTAATGCAAAATGCTTCTCAGAGGGAAAGTTCTGACGACAGAGATGGGGTGACATTGGAAATACGGTCTAAGCTTTCGTGAAGCTATGACTAAGGCCAAAGCTAGTTTCTCAAGGTGAGGGTACCTCATTTGGGCATCGACTAATGTCTTATTAATGTAATAGATGGGGGATTACGTACCTTTTGTTTTCTCGAACCAGGACCACTCTCACAGCTACTTCGGATACAGTTAGGTAAACGAGGAGGCTCTCCCCCGGCTCCAATTTTAAAAGCAGAGGTGGTGACGAGAGGTATGTCTTTAGTTCCTTTAGGTCCTGGACGCACTCTGAAGTCCATTGGAGGCCGTTATTTTTCTTAAGTACGCCAAAAGAATTTATGGCACATGTATGGAGACCATGAGATTGTCACGCCCCAAACTCGCGGAGCGCGACCGACGCTCAATCGAGTGAACCCGGCTGAGCAAGCCTATTAGATTCTTTCTACCCAAACTCACTCACGAATAAAGAGAAGACATATTCTTATTAATTAAGCAATACGGAGATCATGTATACAATACCAAATCATTTCCATTAGATACTTCGTTTTAAAGTCTCAAAATACACATATTTTCATGGTCTAAAGTGGAACAAGTGATTCAAACATAACATGAATTGTTGACTTTTCCCAACACCGACATACAACCCACACTATGTATACGGAGCCTCTAAGAATTACAAATAGCACAATAGTAGTGTCGGCAACAAGGCTCCGCATATACCTCAAAACATGATAATATAATGAACAAAAGATACATGACCCCGGAATGAAGTGGGGCTCACCAAGTTTGTTGGGAGGAGGGTGTACTGCTATCATTGGTCAATGCTGCCTGCTATGGAACCACCTGCATTCATTAAAGATGCAGCGCACCCGGTAAAAGGGACGTTAGTACTGTTGAATAGCACTAGTATGTATAACTAAACACCATCTCAATAGAATGAATAATAATACAAGGGGAACAAAGAAATCAACAGAAGCCTCAAATAATACCAGAACATCAAGTTAAGAACCACATAAGTTTTTGAGTAAATTTCCATATTTTTAGGTTGGGAGAGCTTTGGTACTGATATACCATCATTCACAATACCACCGTACTTTTACACGAAATCCGATCACGACCCGATCGGTTAGGCCGCGTCATTTGAGATATCAACCACAATCACCATTTCAATTATAATTTCCAGCACAATCACGACCATGTGTGTGACATGGCATTCGATCACGGTCCGATCGGCTAGACCCTCTCACCCGAGACATTATCATTTTCTATCAATCATCTCACTTCATACTTCTTTCATATCATTTCAATTCATTGGCACTAGTGGCCACTATTATAACATCATTCTTGGCACTTGGCCATATTCCATATTTCGTGCTTACCTTATTCACTTTCAAACATCATCATCATTGTCAACAACAAGGCTTTTCAATTCAAGACATCAAGTACACATGTGAGCAATTAATAGTTTTAGACATATAGAGATTTTTCACATAATTTGGCATAATAACCTTCATTCAAACTTGACTTGAAGTCGTAACGTTTATAACATAGAGCCCATATTTTGAACATATTCTCAAATGATAACATATCATGATAAGAGCATTTGGAACACATATTGATCATATATCTTTCACACAAGTTTACTCAGACTAGCCAATTTCATAATGATCAACTCGGTCTTACATAACTTACATGAACATTGTGGAATTCAATTCTAAGAAAAGGGGTTTAGCCAACATATCTCAATGGAGCTTCTTTAAACTCTAAAATGTTCCAGAATTCTTAGCAACTTCAATATATTTTAGAAATATAAAAAATTGAATCAAAATTAGGATGATGATCATGGTTCTAGCTCATTTGAGCATTTCATCGATCATTAGGTGTACATTAAGGTTTCAAGGCCCTTTTATGGAGGATTCCATCATCCCACAACCCATTTTTTACCATTTTTAGCTCACAATCTTCCTACACCCTTTGGTGACACATGCATGCAAAATAAACAACTCCCATACCCATGAATTGTCTTGCTAATTACCTATTTTTAGTTAATTTTCGAAATTAAGGGCTAGGGTGTAGAATCTTACCTCTAGGATAAGACTTAGTGAGTTTTTCCTTGTTAATCTTCAAGGATCTAAGCAAGAATTGAAGGATAATTTGTTGAAGATCACTCTCCCACTATAAAAGTATAAGATTTTTGCTCAAAATGGTCCATTGCATCTATTTTAACGAAGTAGGGTCGGCTAATAAATATCCAAAAATGAAGCTCCGAAACAGGATCTGCGATCACATATGTGACCGAATAATGCTTCTACGGTCCATGAAATGGCCCTCCAGAACTGGTCAGGTCTGCACCACTCTGCGGCTATTATGCGGTCCGCAGACCTCTTTCTGCGGTCGCATAATGCTCCGCAGAACCTCCCTCCGAAAAATTTCCATGCTGAATCTGTGATCAGTGTGCGGCCCGCAAAATCATTGTGCAGCTGCATAATGGACCGCAAATTGGTCCCACAATTTTGCTCAAGTTTCTGCTGCACTCCGCGGCCATTCTGCGGCCCGCATAGTGATTCTACGGTCGCATAATAGGCCGCAAAAATGTCATTTTTGCCAACAATTTCTTTTAAATCCTCAGCGCACTGTTTAACCTAAAAAGTCCGTACCGCGGTCTTTAACACATAATTCTATCTCGGCACCATTAAATCCCAGGTTTTTAGGTAAAATTTTATAGGGCCTTACATAGATGAACCTTGGTAGGGCGGCGATACGGCCGATCAACCTTTGAACTTGTTTTTTGGTGGTCAAGTGTTCTGGTATCCCCTCGATGGCTTTGATTTGGTCAGGATTGACCTCGATACCTCCTTGTGATACTAGGAAACCTTGAAACTTTCCTGAGGCCACACCGAATGCACACTTTTCAGGGTTTAGTTTCATTCTATATCGTCTGAGTATGTCGAAAATTTCTCTCAGATGGGTGATGTGATCCTCTTTCCTTTTGGATTTGACCAGCATGTCATCTATATAGAGTTCCATTGTTTTACTGAGCTGGTCCTTAAACATCCTTATCGCCAACCTTTGATAAGTTTCCCATGCATTCTTTAGCCCGAAGGGCATGACCCAGTAGCAATATGCTCCTTGATGGGTGATGAATGTGGTTTTTTCCGAATTCTCTTCTTCCATGAAGATTTGATTGTAACATGAGTAAGCGTCTAGGAAGCTCAGTAGTTCATGCACGACCGTCGTGTCGATGAGTTGGTCGATATGAGGTTACGGGAACAAATCCTTGGGGCATGCTTTGTTCAAATCTATGAAATCCATGCACATCCACCATTTCCCATTCTTCTTTTTCACCATGACTACGTTGGCGACCCACTTGGGGTACTTCGACTCTTTAATGAAGCCATTTTATAACAATTTTCCACCTTTTCACATACTGCATCATTAATTGTAGAGTTGACCTTGCGCTTGACCTATCTTACTAGGGGTGGAATGGGTTAACGTTTAGTTTGTGTGTGACGATTTCCTTTGGGATTCCTAGCATATATGCATGGCTGAAAGCAAACAAATCTGCGTTAGCTATTAACAATTGATGGAATTTACTTGGTTTTTGAAGTTTGCAGCTGATGTAAGCCTTCTTGTTGTGGTCGTTGAGGTCTAATTGAACGGGGTCAAGGTCTTCTATGGTCGATCCTATAGCTTTGACCATATCAGGGTCTCTGATGTCGTCCTTGTTGTCGTCATGTGCCGACCTCGACCCTCTTGATTTCTATGCCTCTTTTTCTTTGTCCCTTTTTTGTTGGGTGGCCGTGTTGTCTAGGGCAATACGGTAGCATTCCCGATATATACATTGTCCCCCCTGTATACTGAATATTCCCTATGGAGTTGGGAAATTGATGACCTGGTATAGGAAGGGACGACTCTCATGGTGTGTATCCATGGTCGCCCTACTATGGCATTGTACGTTGTAACTTGGTCCATGATATGGTATGTGATTTCTGATAATAGGCTATATTCATGTAGTTTAGCGACCATTTACGCCCCAACTTAGCTATACTTTATTGCTATATGAAGGTTAAATGACAACAAATGGCTCTAATTATGAATTTTGTGCTTTTCAGGAGTAAGTCTTGATTATGAGGACATTGAACAGTGTTTGGAGCTAATTTGAGCAAGGAAGGCCAATCGGAGGTGAATGCGCGTGAAAGAAGAAGGAAAAAAATGAAAGATAGCTGAACTCCAGGAGCGCGGGCCAAGCGCGGCCGCACTCAGGCCGTGCTCGTCAGGCAGAAAAGAATGCAATATGCGCGGTCCAAGCGCGGTCGCGCTCGTCACTTCGAGGAACATTATTTCCAGGGGTAAATTTGTAAGTTCGGGGGCAATTCTCCTTAACCTATAAGAAGCCCAGCTCGCCCAAAAAGAAGGTATCAAGGTTTTGAAGGATTATTGAAGGCAAAAAGAGGCAAGGCGGAAAATTCGGCATAGCGTTTTACCTTTCTTCCTCTTGTTTTGATCATTAATGATGAATTCTACTGTTATGATTGTGAAAACAATTATGTGTAGCTAAACTCTTAATATAGGGTTTTGATGGAACCTCTTGGAGGATGAATTTCTGATATGTTAATATAGATTTGCCTTAATATTTTCTCTGTTTATTCAACC
Organism: Nicotiana sylvestris; assembly: GCF_000393655.2. Lineage (NCBI taxonomy): Eukaryota > Viridiplantae > Streptophyta > Magnoliopsida > Solanales > Solanaceae > Nicotiana > Nicotiana sylvestris. The sequence continues at coordinate 85,448,425 of NC_091060.1, forward strand.
TTATTGTGATTGTTGTTGATTGAAGGGCCCTCAATCGGATGTGCCTATTTAGTATGCATTACTCGGGAGAGAGTGTATATTTAGGTAGTTATTAAATAACACCACTCCTAACGTATATTTGGGATCAATACGAAGGGTTTAAAGGTGGGATTAGGGATAACGAAACCTTGGGTGCGATCTAAGTGAGTTGTAACTAAGTCCAGCTAGCGTAATTTGGGAGAATATGTCTAGTATATTGTTGTAATTACTCGGGAGAGAGTTGTGACAGTCAGAGTGATCATGATCTATAGAAAAGACTTAGGCAAATTTATAGCAAACATAGCGGAAAGGATTCCGACAAGAGGGGAAATCGGAACCTTAGACCTTTCTCATTCTTGCTTACAACTAGTTTATAGCTACTTCCTAATTACTGCATTTTTATTACGTAATATTTAGTTAATAAACACCCAATTTGTACTCAATTATCTCTGAAGATTGAATACGTGAATTTGTATGAGTCCAATAACTTTTATCGATAGGTTAATTTCCGGTGGGATTCGACTTCGGACTTGTTAACCGGAATATATTTGCAGCGATCGCTTTGTCCTTTTTATAAGGCATAGTTTTGCGTGATCAAATTTTGGCACCGTTTCCAGAGAATTAACAGTGTTATTGATTGCAGTTAAAAAGAAGTGCAAAAATTCTAGTGTAGTCAATTTTCGTCAATTTAAACTGATCATTGAAATTCTAACGTTTGTAGTCGCGGTTGTTACAGGCGCATGCCTAGAAACTCCTCAAGAACTGGAGAATTGCTCGAACCATTATCAAATCCTGAGAAAGTGTTCAAGGCATTGAACCGTGCAAACAGGAAAGGCAAACAACAACAGAACTCAACTGAAAAAATTGAACCAGACATGGAAGATGATAATCTAAACAACACAGACAACGTGAATGATCCAAACAACAGGAACAACGTAAATGACCCAAATGATCAAGGTGTGGCACCTCTTGTGCCAAAAGCAGCACTATATGATTAGGCACAACCCATAGTTGACAACTTAGCAACTGCTATTGTCGTCCCTCAGATACAAGCAACTTCATTCCAGATCACAAATAACATGCTACATCTGTTGCAGAACAAGGGACTTTTCTCTGGGTCATACGTTGAAGATCCTCAACAACAAGGGAATTTCCTATCAATTTGTGCCATGTAGAGGCAACACAACGTGACACCATAAATAATACGTTTGTTGTTATTTCCATTCTCAGTGACAGGAGAAGCTCAGACTTGGCTTAATTCACTTCCTATCAACTCCATCACTACTTGGGAGGAATTAGTTAAATAATATTTGAGCAAATTTCATCCATCCAATAAGACTGCTCAGTAAATTGATGAGATATTGAGCTTCAAACAGAAACCAACTGAGACACTACACGAAACATGGGAGAGATTCAACGGTCTACTTGTTACGTGTCCACATCATGGTATTCCGGAGCAGATGTTGGGGCAGAGATTTTACATGGGTTTGGCAGATAGTTTGAAAGCCAATGTTGATGCTTCAGCAAGTGGAGCAGTTTTTAGCAAAATATTCAGAGAGAGCAAGATCCTACTTGACAAGATGGCACAAAACTCAGGATGGGCAACAAGAAACGCTCCAATCACTCCTGTGTTTCACTTAGTGACTCTAGACCTAGCTACCTCCATAGCTAAAAATATGGCCACCATAATGATACAAATGAGCATCCTCACCAAGAAGGTTGAAGAATCAGGCCAGAAGCAGCAGGTACACATAGTTGATTTAACTAATGGGGGTCTATGTATATCATGCATTAACCAACCATATGTCTGCTCATGGAATGCTGAAGGTGAAAATCAACAATATCAGGAGAACATGAATTATGTGGCCAACTACGGGGGACCCAGACCAGGTGGTCAGAACTGGGGTCAGCAGAATCAATAATACAGACCAGCTCAGCAGCAGTACAATAACAACAATAATCATGGGGCTATTCGACCATAGAGGCAAATAATGCCTTACAAAAGGCAACAAGGGTACAACCAACAAAATCAGCAGCAGGCTATCAATAACCTCCACAACAACAGATTGTGAGACATGAAGATGGGTTTGCTAAACTCGAGGGAATGATGCAACTAGTGATTGGTTCCACTAGAAAACTAGCTGACAGGGTAGACTTACATGAGTCAACGATTAAAAATATTGAGATCCAGTTAGGACAGATTTCCATGGACCTAAATAATCGTCCTCATGGGATGTTACCTGCAAATACCCAAATCAATCCAAAAGAGCACGGCCCGAAGAAATTGATGGCAGTGAGACTCTAAAATGGTAGGGACTTAGATTTGGAGCAAGAAATTGCTCGCGAAAGCAGGCCGACTGAGACACTGGTGTTAGTACCATTGAGATAGATGATTCAGCAGGTTTAACTGAGGTGATGGTACAAAATGCGCAAGAGAACACTAACAAAGAAGAAGAGGTTGTGAAAGAGACTGAGGCTGCACCAGAACCGACAGTAGAAGCAGTCCCTGAACAAGAGAAAAACCAAATCACATGGAAAAAGCGACCTCCAGCACCATTCCTTCAGAGATTGGCCAAGTATAAAAAAGATGAGCAGTACACGAAATTTTTGGAGATGTTGAAACAAATTCAGGTAAGCATTCCATTGATTGATGCTTTAAAGGGAATGCCTGGGTATGCAAATATGATGAAGGACTTGATGTTCGGCAAGTTCGACTTTCAAGACTTGGCCACGGTTACACTGACTCAAACCTGCAGTGTTGTTGTGACGAGACCTATAGTTGAGAAGCTGTATGATCCAGGGAGTTTCACAATCCCTTGCACAATAGGCAACTTTGCTTTTGCTAAGGCACTGTGTGATCCGGGAACTAGCATAAATCTTATGCCCCTAGCTATCTACAAAAGGCTAGGGATTGGAAGAGCTAGACCCACGTCTATGCTATTAGAGCTGGCTGATCGAACCGTGAGGCCCTCTGGGATTCTAGATGATGTATTGGTGCAGGTTGGGAAGTTTGTGTTCCCAGAAGATTTTGTCATCATTGACTGTCGAGTTGACAAGGAAATTCCCATAATTTTTGGAAGACCATTCTTGGCCACTAGGAGAGCTTTAATTGACTGTGAAACTGAAGAGCTCAAGATGAGAATAAATGATAAAGAGATAACATTCAACATGCAGAAATCTATGCGTAGACCCAGTGAATTTGCCAATTGCTATCTAATAGATGCAGTGGATGTAGTGTTGTATGAGGATGATGAAGCATTGAATGTTAAAAAACCCCTAGCAGCTTGTCTCATGAGCTTAGACCAAGCATATGGTAAAGACTTGGCAGAGTGGGTACTGGCTCTTGAAGGCCAAGGTTTTTAGAAAAGGGAGCTTGAATTTGAGCCTTTGCATTTGGAGGAAAGAAAAACTCCTCCAGCTAAGACGTTAATAGAAGAGCCACCAAAATTAGAACTGAAGCCACTGCCCTCTCATCTCAGGTATGCATTCTTAGGACCTAAATCAACTCTACCTGTTATTATCTCATCCAGTTTGTTAGATGTGCAAGCAGAACATTTTTAGCAGGTACTAACTGAGTGCAAGACTGCAATTGGGTGGACCATTGCAGACATTAAGGTGATCATCTGGCCTTTTGTATGCATAAGATTCTACTGGAAGGTGGACACAAACCTTTCCGGGAACATCAAAGAAGGCTGAACCCCTACATGAAAGAAGTGGTGAAAAAGGAAGTGATTAAGTGGTTGGATGCGGGAATCATATTCCCCATCTCTGATAGCAACTAGGTTAGCCCAGTATAGTATGTACCGAAAAAGGGAGGAATGATGGTAGTGAAAAATGAGAAGAACGAGTTGATCTCTACACGGACAGTCACAAGTTGGAAAATCTGTATGGATTACAGGAAGTTAAACTTGGTTACCAGGAAGGACCATTTTCCACTGCCATTCATCGATCAGATGCTAGATAGATTGGCAGAGAGGTCTCACTTTTGCTTCTTGGATGGGTACTCGGGGTATAATCAGATTTCCATTGCCCCTGAGGATCGAGAGAAAACGTCGTTCACCTGCCCTTATGGAATCTATGCTTTTCGGCGAATGCCCTTTGACCTATGCAACACACCCGCCACATTCCAAAGGTGCATGATGGCCATATTCACAGATATGGTAGAGGAGATAATAGAGGTTTTCATGGATGACTTCTTAGTGGTGGGGAATTCATTCGATGATTGTCTTGTGAATTTGAGGCGAGTTTTGAAAAGGTGTATCGAGACTAATTTGGTACTAAACTAGGAAAAATGTCATTTCATGGTATCAGAAGGTATAGTCTTAGGGCACCTAGTGTTAAGTAAGGGTATTGAGGTGGATCGTGCAAAGGTTGATATGATAGAAAAGCTTCCACTACCCACCTCTGTTAAAGCAATTAGAAGTTTTCTGGGGCACGCCCGGTTTCTATAGGATATTTATAAAAGATTTTTCCAAAATTGTTAACCCCTTGTGTAAATTGCTTGAAAAAGATCACCCTTTTGTGTTTTCTGATGACTGTAGGATAGCTTTTGAGGAATTAAAGAAGAGACTGGTAACAACACCTATCATAGTTGCCCCCAACTAGGAGCAACTATTTGAGTTGATGTGTGATGCTAGTGACTACACTGTGGGAGCAGTTCTTGGGCAGCGAAAAGATAAAATCATGCATCCAATATACTATGTAAGTAGAACATTGAGTGGAGCCCAACTAAATTACACTGTGATCGAGAAGGAGATGCTAGCAATGGTGTTCGCATTTGACAAGTTCAGGTCTTACCTGATAGGCTCAAAGGTGATTATTTATACTGAACATGCTGCTCTTAAGTACTTAATTGAAAAGAAGGAGTTAAAACCGCACCTGATTCTATGGGTGCTACTGCTACAAGAATTTGATTTGGAGATCCGTGACCAAAAGGGAACGGAGAACCAAGTAGCAGTCCATTTATCCAGGCTAGAAGGAGCTAAAAAGAAGGTTGAGGTAGAAAAGATTCTGGAAACTTTTCCAGTTGAACAACTACTAGCCACGAATCTCGAGGAAGCGCCATCGTATGCAGACATTGCAAACTACTAGGCGAGCGATATTGTTCCTTATGACCTTTCCTCTGTTCAAAAGAAAAATTTCTTTCGGGATTGTCGCATGTATTATTGGGACGAGCCTTATCTGTTCAGGATTTGTGTTGATAACATGATCCGAAGATGTATCCCCGAGATACACCAGTCTTCTATTTTGTAGGCATGTCACGCATCACCATATGGTGGGCACTTCGGTGGAGTAAGGACAGCTGCGAAAGTCTTGGAGTCGGTGTTCTACTGGCCAACACTGTTCAAAGATGCACATCTATGGATAAAGGGCTATGATGAATGCCAACGAACCGGGAACATTTCCTGCAGACATGAGATGCCCATGAACCCAATTCAGGAAGTAGAAGTGTTTGATGTATGGGGGATCAACTTCATAGGGCCGTTCGTCAGCTCATATGGAAACAAGTACATACCCGTCGCTGTGGACTACGTGTCCAAATGGGTGGAAGTTGTAGCACTCCATACAAATGATGCAAAGAGGGTAATTGGTTTTTTGAGAAAGAACATTTTCACCCAATTTTGCACCCCAAGGGCGATAATGAGTGATGGAGGCACTCACTTTTCCAATAGAGCCTTTAAAAAGTTATTGGAGAAGTATGATGTACGCCACAAGGTGGCCACCCCATATCATCCATAAACAAGCGGGCAAGTGGAAGTCTCGAATAGAGAAATAAAGAGTATGCTGACTAAAATGGTGAATGCAACTAGAACAGATGGGGCAAGGAAGTTAGACGATGCACTGTGGGCATATCGAACTGCTTTCAAAACTCCAATTAGCATGTCGCCATAAAATTGGTATTTGGGAAGGCGTGTCATTTACCCATAGAGTTGGAACATAGAGCTTGGTGGGCGTTGAGACAGTTGAATCTTGATAGTGAAACAGCTGGAACAAGTAGAGTAACAGAATTGCATTACCTGGATGAGTTTAGATATCACGCTTTTGAGAGAACAAGATTATACAAGGAGAGAATGAAGATGATACATGATAGGAATATTATTAAGCGGAATTTTAAATTTGGAGACACAGTATTGCTATACAACTCACGTCTGAGGTTGTTTCCGGGCTAATTGAAATCATGATGGTCAGGCCCTTTTCGTGTGGTTGAAATTCACCCCACGGGAGCAGTAGAGATTGTTGCGAGTAATGACACTCGCACATTTAGAGTCAATGGGCATATATTGAAACATTATGTGGGCATGGAGGAAGCAAAGAAAGTGTTAGTGACCCATTTGATCAAGCCTCCAAAGTTGAGCATACCTTAAATGTTCTTATCTGCGTCGTACCGCGACGTTAAATCAGGCGCTTCATGGGAAGCAACCCAATGATTTATTGTATTTGTCATGCTACGACATTAACTAAGGCGCTGGTTGGGAGGCAACCCAATGCGTAATGATTTTTGTGTAGTTAGAATTTGTTATTTTGATTTTTGTAAGTACTGTCAAGTGCAGGTGAGCTTGGGCGAGTGATAAGTCCATCCGACGCTGAAGGGATAGGTAAAAATTTGAGAAATCTTGAGGCCCAGGTGCCCAGCCGCGCTCAGACCGCGCAAAACGCCAAGTATTTTGCCTCAGGTTTTCTCCCAGGAGCGCGGCCGCGCTCAGACTGCGCATATCGCCAAGTATTCTGCCTCGCAAGTGCGGCCGCGCTCGGACCGCTCCGCCTGACACTTTAGTTTAAGTTATTTTTTTTATTTACTTTCCTTTTATTTGTTTTGTTCTTTTAAATATAATATTCTAACTTATCCCCCCCAACCTGATATCTCTCTCTTTTTAATCTTTTCATGCCTAAACCTAAACCCTCCCTTACAAATCAAAACACACAATACCTCTCTTTCTTCCCAAAGAACACCAACCCTCATACTCCCCATTCACGATCAAATCACAACCACTCCACTCTCTTCTCTCTTCTAACAGTCCCCTCACATAACCTAACTATAACTCCACCAGGTAAGGTCACTTGTTTCAATTATTGTTGGGATATTTGAGTTCTTGGTTATGTAGTAGTTTTTTTCTTTAGTAGATTTCTTTTGTAGTGTGCTCTTGTATGCTAGTAGGTTTGTTGAGGTTGTTGTAGATATGTCTGTTGACAGGTGTGGTTGACATTGGGGCAATTGTCGGTGGGTTTGGCTTATACTTTGTTAATTGGGGACTCCGGTGAATGGTGCATATAAAGTATTTGTTAAAATGCCTCAGTGAGTTGTTAATGTTAAATGTGACCAATTGTGTGGATGAAGTCTGAGTAACTGCCTTTGGTTTACATCTTTTGTGTTTCTTTGATGATGTTCTTTATTTCAGGTAGTATGTCGCCTTTCAAGAAATGTCGGACCAGCGGTGCTTCATCCAGCGGCCAAGATGGATCCTCTAGAGCACGCGCTTCAACTCCTGCTCGTCCTTATGATAGCTACAAGTTCGTCTCCACCGCAGCTCAGGACCGTTTTGGTGACAAGGCATCCAAGAAACCTATACCGAAGAGGGGTATTGATATAGGGTCTCTTCAATATGGCTTTCCCAACTTGTACAATGAGTTGGTCCGACGCGGGCTGGAGATTTTCTTTAAAGAATCGTATGACGCAAATTTGATGGTTGTGTACGAATTTTATGCCAATATTAAAGAACATATGAACGGTGTGTGCACAGTGTGCAAGAAGAATGTGGACGCCTCTGTTGAGGCCATTCGGAGAGCATACCGGTTGCCCGCACCTGTGACGAAGGCGGAGGACTACTATGAAGCCTATGGCAGACAATACATCCAGTGGGATGTATTCTTTGAAACAATATGTGTGCCTGTCAAGGAAATTGTGTGGATGAAACATGGGCGTAAGTTCCATTCAGTGGCACTAACCTTTGACGGGAAGTGTTGGTTGTATGTCATCAATAACCGTCTACTCTCGTCCTCCAACACCACTGAAGTGAATGCTCCTCGAGCTGCATTGATTTGGTATTTCATGAATGGCCACAATTTTGACGTGCCCAAGCTTATTAACGAGGAGATGTTTACTCGTTGTCCGGTGAAAAGGTATAGTTTCTTCTTCCCTTCCCTAGTCACTAGGCTATGCCGGGTAGCTCGGGTGCTGGAGAATTTGAGCGTAGATGGAAAAGTGCAGAAAGAGCAAAGTTTTGAACGGATAAGGTGACTATTGGGAAGGACCCTGTGGCACATAGAGGTGATAATAGTGATGACTCGGATGCATCTGAGAAGGGAGAGGATGATCAGGAGGAAGTGGGAGCTGAGTTGCCTACCCATGAGCATGTTGCGGAAGCCGCAGGACCGTCTAGGGTCAGTCTGGTTACTCGGTTTGCAGCCTTAGAGCAGGAGATGGCAGGGCTGCGTACCACTGTCACAGACTTGGGTACTAGAGTTGATGCCTTGGCTACCCAAAATGCTAAATCAGAGAAGAAAATCATGGGCTGGCTGCGTGCGTTGGGTCTGGCGTGTCACCTTGACCTTGGCACTGTCTCCGATCAGGACTGATCTATCAGGGAAGTTCCTTTACCTCGTATTTCTTTATTTTGTATGACATGGGGACATGCCATCTTTTTAAGTGTGAGGTGGGAGATACTTCGTTTGTATGTTGTATATATGTAGGAATATAACTTGATTTTGGTTTTTAGTTAATTGTCCAAATGTGTGATTCGACTTGTCCCGACGATGGATATCACTCGACGAGTTTCTTGAGGGTCTAAGTCGATATATAAAAAAATAGAAGAAAAGATGTTCTTTTGTAGGTAGTGTATCAATTCCCTTTGTGTTTTTCTTTGGATCGCGGTTCTTTTCCAAGGGTTTTGTTTGAACCGGGTGCAGTTAGTTATTTATTTTTTAGGTACTTATAGGTTATGAGCTGAGATGGAAAGAGGGTTTCTTAACGTTGTTATGCCTTGAATACAGTATACACTTTAGTGTGACGCTTAGTCTCAGTTGTTGATTCTTGTTAGAGTGCCTTAAATTGTATGTTCTTAACTTGACTTAAGTACTCAGACGAGAGTGTTTTGATAATCCAATCTAGAGTGAGTCATGTGCCATGTGTGTGTGAGATTTTTTGTATTTTGTGCACTGCATTTGATGCCTAGAACTTGCCTTGTATGTTTGCAAAGCGAAATAGTAGTTTTATTCAGTCTTGGAAGTGATATAGGCATTTCTTTGTTGAACCATATATGTATATTTTACCCGCCTAATTGTTATGTACCGTAGTTAACCCCTTTGAGCCTATAATCTTGTTTCCTTTGCAACCACATTACAAGCCTTACCCAATTGTTTGAATGAACCATCTGTTTGAACCTTTTCACCTCCCATAAGCACTTGAATTGTGATGAACTGGTAAAAGTTAAAGTGTGGGGTGGTTAGTTTGGCTTTTGAGTGGAACTAACGAAATTAGGTGAAAAGTGCATGATTTTGAATAAGTAAGAACCACTTAAAAAAAGAGAGAATAAAATAGTTATATTGTTGTAAAAAATAGTCTTTGATAAGTAGTGACTCTTGATTAAGTGTGCCTAAAGAAGCAGTTATATATACTGATGTAAATGTGGAGTCATGGTTCGACATAAGTGCGAGGTTTTGAATGTGAAAGTGTATGTATTAAAGTGCTTAGGGAGGTGTAGTCACTCTTATATCCAAATGTATCATACCCATCCCTTAGCCTACATTACAACCAAATAAAGTCCTACTTGATCCTAGACTGAATGAGCTCGATTAGTAGAGTAGTACACTACGAGCAAGCATATAGTGCATCTTTTGTGGCATATGAATGTTCTTTCTGAGAGTGAGTGAATTTTGTCTATTGAGTTCCTAATTGTTCTGAATATTATTGCTTGTGGAACTACTCTTGTGTGCGATGTGATGGAACTTGATTCATGAAGGAAAGGTACATCTTGACCTCTGTGTAGAGTAAGTGAGTGAGTTATGAATATTGCGCGTCATGTGAGATTCAACTCTTGAGGTAAAGATGTTACACTACTGGACACAATCCTTGTGATATGTTCTTGGTGTGATGAGTTAGAGAAGTTGCTTAGCGAAGGAACCTCTGTAGGGTATGGTTGATTGCTCGGGGACGAGCAATGGTTTAAGTGTGAGGTGTTGATAATAGGCTATATTCATTTAGTTTAGCGACCATTTACGCCCCAACTTAGCTATACGTTATTGCTGTATGAAGGTTAAATGACAACAAATGGCTCTAATTATGAATCTTATGCTTTGCAGGAGCAAGTCTTGATTATGAGGACATTGAACAGTGTTTGGAGCTAATTTGGAGCAAGGAAGGCCAATCGGAGGTGAATGCACGTGAAAGAAGAAGGAAAAAATGGAAGACAACTGAACTCCAGGAGCACGGCCGCACTCAGGCCGTGCTAGTTAGGCAGAAAAGAATGCAATATGTGCGGCCCAATCGCGGCCCCGCTAATCACTTCGAGGCACGTTATTTTCGGGGGTAAATTTGTAAGTTCGGGGGCAAATCTCCTTAAGCTATAAGAAGCCCAGCTCTCCCAAAAAGAAGGTATCAAGGTTTTTGAAGGCAAAGAAGAGACAAGAGGCAAGACGGAAGATTCGGCATAGAGTTTAACTTTGTTCCTCTTGTTTTGATCATTAATGATGAATTCTACTGTTATAATTGTGAAAATGATAATGCATAGCTAAACTCTTAATCAAGGGTTTTGATGGAACCTCTTGGAGGATGAATTTCTGATATGTTAATATAGATTTGCCTTAATATTTTCTCTGTTTGTTCAACCATATTATGATTGTTGTTGATTGAAGGGCCCTCAATCGGCTATGCCTATTTAGTATGTATTATTCGGGAGAGAGTGTATATTTAGGTAGTTATTGAACAACACCACTCCTGACGTATATTTGGGATCAATACGAAGGGTTTAAAGGTGGGATTAGGGATAACGAAACCTTGGGTACGATCTAAGTGAGTTGTAACTAAGGCCAACTAGCGTAATTCAGGAGAATATGTCTAGTATATTGTTGTAATTACTCGGGAGAGAGTTACGATAGTCAGAGTGCTCATGATCAATAGAGAAGACTTAGGCAAATTTATAGCAAACATAGCGGAAAGGATTCCGACAAGAGGGGAAATCAGAACCTTAGACCTTTCTTATTCTTGCTTACAACCAGTGTATAACTAGTTCTTAATTACGGCATTTTTATTACGTAATATTTAGTTAATAAACACCCAATTTGTACTCAATTATCCCTGAAGTGAATACGTGAATTTCTGTGAGTCCAATAGCTGTGATTGATAGGTTAATTCCCTGTAGGATTCGACTTCGGACTTGTTAACTAGAATATATTTGCAGCAACCGCTTTGTCCTTTTTATAAGGCCTAGTTGGGCGTGATTAGTTTCTAGAGTGACACCACCGACCAAAACGGGGAGTGTGATTTCTCCAGATGTTCACTCAACTGCATTGTTAAAACCAGTTAGCGTGATGCAATGCGACACTATCTTATCTTTGACTTTCATTTGTGCAAGTACTCGAGGATGGATAATGCACGCGCTGCTCCCGTCATCTACCATAATGCGTCTCACATCGGTATCTAAAATTCGTAAAGTAGTAACGAGGAAAATCACTGTAAGGAAAGGTCAAACCGTTGGTGTCTGACTTATCGGAGATGATACTTTCTTCGAGTCTATCATACCGTTCGCGGGTGATTGACCCTTTGAGCTTGTGGTTAGTGGTGAATTTCACGCTGTTGATAGAGGAGTCGTCACTACCACCGATGATCGTGCGGATGTACGAGCTGGCAAGGGTGGCTTGTCGGTCCTTGGTGTTGTTCGTGTCCTCTAGCAAAGTTGGTCCTTCCCTGGTCACTTAGCAACTCTTTGAGGTGCCCTTGTCATAACATGTTTACGACTTCCTACCTTAGGGAGATGCAATCTTCGGTTTTGTGACCTCGTCCTTGATGGAACTCGTAGAGGGTGTTGGATTTTCTGGTACTCAGATCCAACCTTATATTTTGCGGCCACTTTACCTTTGGTCTGAGTTTCTCCAGAGCATAGACTATCTCTGTAGGTGACACACAAAAATTGTGAGCAGATAATAAAGGGGGCATACCTCTTTTATTCCGATGAGTCTCTGTCCTTGGTCTAGATGGGCCTTCTTCGTATAGGGGGGAGGCCGCAACGGTCTTTCTGACATACGGTTGATGTTGTTCCCTGTTAGGTCGTGGAGCTGCAAGATCTCTTTTGACATCATTTCTTCGATCTTTTCTGGATTCGGCCTGTACCAAGGTCAGTCGATGAGTTGGTCCATTGAGGTCGTCCTCATATACTCGGACCTCAGCACAATAAGCGTTGTGTATTTCTTCCCAAGTGGTTGGGGGATACATCATCAGCCGACTCAATAATTTCCTAGTTGCTCTCGAACTATCCCTGCTCAGCCCGTTCTGAAAGGCTGCAACTGCCATTCTTTCGGATACGTTTGGCAAAGTCATCCTCACTCAGTTGAACCAGGCGAGGAAGTCCCTCCGCCCTACCCCTAAGGCATGTTTAATGACAAATATGTCGTTCACTCTTGCTTCGACCTTCTTGGCCCCGACATGGGCCATTACGAACTTGTCGTCCATCTCTTTGAAAGTTTCTATGGAGCGCGCAGACAACTGTGAATACCATGTTAATGGATTCTCCTGTGAGGGTTTCGCCAAAAGTTTTCAACAAAATGGAGGACACTTGCTCTTTGGCAAGTTCATTGCCTTTCATAGTGGTGACATAATGAGTCACATGATCTTCTGGTTCGGTCATGCCATCGTATATCCTGAGGTAGGGCGACATTTTGAAGGTTTTTGGTATAGCATGGGGAGCTACATCATCACTGTACGACTACTCTATGAAATGGCCGGTGTACCTTTTTGGTAGCAATTTAGGGGCGCTTGGTATTTTATCAACCCATTCCTGATGTTCTTTCATCTGATCCGAAGCGCCTTATTTTCATTCTCCATTTCTTCCATCCTTTTTAGGATAGATGTAAGGGCGTTATCACTTGCATTATCAATGACATTGTGAGTTGTACCTGTCATGGGACGGGGTGGTTGATTGCCCTGCTCGTCCTTTTGTTGTATCGTGATAGTCCCTGCAGTTTCTACAGTTGAGCTTGGAATGGGTTTGTTGAGGATGCTCGTTAGTGTGTCGGTCAACCATGCCTCGAGAAGCTTTTTGATAGTTGGGGGTGCCCCTTCCTCCGCAGATGTAGAGGCTCCTTTACCATGAGGTTTTGTTATGCTGCAGTGTGGGGGTGGCGACCCATCTCGCCTAGGGGACATATTCGGCGTTGTATCCTCACCAGTTGTTTTACAGCGCTCGCTGAGGACTGTTATGAGGTTGGTCGGTAAGTCACTTGTTATCCTTACCCTTTCTTCTCCGTTACCTGCCATGTTAGATTTTTGCACAAGGAAAGAGAAGAGATCTTGGGCTTTGTGACATTAATGACCAACGTTAGTTATTGATCCAGAGAAGACTAAAAGTTTAGCTAAGAAATTCCCACATACGTTGCCAAATTGTTTGACCTAAAAACATAAATTTTGGTTCAAATAATTAATTTTAGTTAAATATAGGTTGATCTTAGTTAAGAATAATTTCCTCAAATCTTGATATCAGAAAACGCAGTTGAAAGGCGTCTATGAAGGCAATAACAATACTAGGTAATAAATGTCGTTTACTATCAAGAATAGTAGCAATGTGTATGATATTCAATTAATGACAACATAATAGTACTCATGTAATTAAGAGGAATAATTTAATCAGCAAGAGGTGGAACAAAAGAACTTTCCACCTGACAATGATTGTACAATAGATCCTCTAAAAATTGAGAATTCCTCGGATCTGACGAAAATCTTGGTGAAAAGTAAAGTCTTATATTGAGTGAAGAATGAATCTTTTTTAAAGTGTTGTTCTTACAAAATGAGTTTCACGTGCCTCTCTTCTCTTTCTTTTTTCTATTTATCTAGGATCTCTTCCCAATAAATCCTAATAGTATAAATGTAAGAAATATTCACTAGAATATCCACTAGAATATTCCATTCTAGATTCCATTTTGAAATCTAGTCGTTACAGCTCTATCGCCGATACTCGACCAAGAACCTCATGGATAATATTAAGCGTGGCTCTCCTCGACTTCTTAACCATGATACTCATTGATGACTTGAGTGCTGCTCTCCTCGACCACGACTAATGTGGCTTCTTGGATCATCTTATATGATGATTTGAGGATCCTTCTCGTAGTGTTATTTTGACCTGAATATCCTAAAGGCGGATTTTGACCCATAGAGTAGGCATATTACAAAGCATGTCCATGTCCAAGAATCAAGTATGTACATGGCAAGTTTGGAACCTATGATACTGCAACTTAAGGGGAGTCTTATAATGCGTCTAGATCTTTGACAAAATATTCTCATAATGATTATATTATAGTAATTAGAAATCATATAAATTACAAAATTTTTATTATTTCACATAATTCAAGTTTTCAAAATAAGGGAGTTCTCGCCTCTGGTAGGTTATTCATCTCGGAATTAAACAAGAAAATCTTTCTTTCCTTTACAATAATATTTTTCACCAATTAGATTAACGGAGATTAACAGAAGTTATATAAAAAAAAGATTTTGTAAGCTTTTTTATTTTAAAATGATGAAAGTATATAAAAATCTTAAGACAGAATATACCTTGCTTAACCAAGGAAACCACAAGTACAATAATTGCATCCAACGGAGTGTTTTAACTTTAAATAATTTGCAATTAGAGTGTAACAAAATCAAAGAAAGCCGTGCAAGATACTTTTTGCAATATAAGTCGCAGACAAAACTTGAAAGGTACGATAAAACCCAAGCTTTCTCTGTTCCAACCAATCAGCGTTTCCCAATTGGTTGACTTTTTATTCCTTACTCTACAACCTACCGCACCTAATCCAAAAATACAAGCTAGAAGTATCTCATTTCTTCAATCCGTATCTTCACCTCCACACTCCCTCAAAGGCGTAATCTTTCCAATTTTCTCGCATTCTCTTCGAAAAATGGCATTTTCTACAGCTGCCGCCGGAACCGGCGCCGGGGCCGGAACTTTGGCTTCTTCGTCGACGAATTGCTATTCTTCTACAAAGCTTACATACTTGTCTTCCTTGCAATTTCCCAGAGAGCTTCGCCGTCTTCAAATTGGAAACTGTGGGTTGAAATCCAATAAAGGGACTTCACGGCTTGTTCCTCTGGTATTTCTTTTTATTCTATCCCAAATCCCAATATTGGTGTTTTTTATTTATTTTTTTAAAAAAATTTCGTTTGTTTTCAGCTATGTATGTTTGATGTTTTATGTTAACTTTCTTTTTGATTATCTAATTAATGTGAAAAGGAAATGAATAGTGTTACGAGAAATTAGGTCCACAATGAGTTTCAGTTTATTATTGTTACCTGTATTTTCTAGTTTACTAAAGATGTGACCGGCTATTTAGTTTCTTTGATGTGACCTGTTGTTTAATTTCCTGTACTTCGCTTTGTAGTCTAAAGCTCTTTTCGAGTGCCAAGGGGAGAAATGTTAGTAATTGATAAGCTAGTGCAAAGGGGGGAAATGTTACACCATTGGTTAAAGGTGAGTTTTGCTTAGATGAAATTTGAATTCTTGAAAGAACTGAGAGTAGTATCAAATTCACTGTATATTTTTAGAAGCGTGTCAAATATTTTAGGATGTTGCAAAATAAATACAACAACAACAACAACAACAAAAAACCTAGTTTAATCCCACAAGTGGGGTCTGGGAAGGGTAGTGTGTTCGTAAACATTACCCCCTCCTTTATAAGAAGGCAGAGAGGCTGTTTCCGATAGACCCTCGGCTCAGATGCAATAAACAATATTCTTTCTTGTTGGAGACAAATTAGTAGTTGTATACTTATATATAGTGTGGAAAGTGAGCCATTCTTTTGCTTCGCATAAAAGCTTAAGAGAGAGTACTATTTTAACCAAGTGAAATCACAAAATACAGTAGATGTAAACTATCAGAAAATAAGATATAGTAACTTTTCATTCACTTGCTATTTGTTCATCGCTAGCAATATGCTGTTGGAGGATCTTGGACTTCTGTTTTTCTATTTGTTCATTGCCTTCTTGTTTAGTGCTGCATTTACTATGTTAAAACTTGATGTTTAGCAATGAAATCAGCATGAGACTGCTGAGCATTAGATTAAATCAATTCTCTGATTGAATCGTATCTGTTAATTAGGTTGAAGCAAAGAAGGAAACGTTTTCTTCCTTTGAAGAATTGTTGGAGAAATCTGAGAAACCATTATTGGTTGACTTCTATGCTACCTGGTATGTTGTTCTATTTGTTTTAGTTTTATGCTCCTCGGCAACCTTCACGCTTTCTTGAAAAAAATAGTAGTAAATGCTTCAGTCTCCCACTCTCATGGGCTGCATTCAGTGTCATTTCTTTACATCAAAAGGAGAAGAATACGAATGCTTACAATATTATTAAGTAGATATAGCTAATTGCTCAATCTTAAGTTCTTCGAATTCAGTGGTGTCAAAAACTTGACTACAGTTTCCAGGGACCCAATAATGAGAGGATTTCCCAAATTACTTGCATTTCTCAATAATGTGATGTACATCCATTTCATTTAAGAACTGATCTAAACTCTGGATTGCAGGTGCGGTCCTTGCCAGTTCATGGTTCCTATTCTAAATGAAGTTGGTGAATCGATGAAAGATAAAATTCAAGTGGTGAAAATTGATTCAGAGAAGTACCCAGCCCTCGCAGATAAGTACAAAATACAGGCACTGCCAACCTTCATATTGTTCAAGGATGGAGAAGTCTGTGATCGCTTTGTAAGTGGAATAGACCTTGTTTTTTTACTTGTTTTCATGTTGGTTTTTTGAATAGCAAGCTACGCTAATTTCTTCTTGAATGACATTGGTAGTAAGGAAAAGCCATAAGATTGTAAGTTACCAAGTAGATAGATTTCCTCTTTACAACTAAGTTTTTAACTATTTATTATTTGTGACCATATTATGCCTCTTCACCTCATTGCACACGCACACCCAAAGCCCAAAAAAAGTAGAAAAAGAAATTCTCAAAAAACTGATTGAAAACAATCAAGAAACTGGAAACTGGACCAAGGAGTGCTTGTAGCTTTTAAGATTTATTGAGCAAGGAAAATGCTAGTCCGGCAAATCAGCAATAAGACATGAGGGTTTGGTGGATCTTTCTTCTTCTTCTTCAAATTTTCTACTTGATTAGTAGTTTTTAGTTCAAGTGTATCTTGAGTATACAACTGCTTAATGTCTTGTTTCAGGAGGGCGCACTCAATGCTCCGACTTTGATACAACGCATAGAATCTGCACTAGAAGTTAAGCAGTAGTCTTGGCATTCTTCCTCTCAAGTGCTCTGGATCCTCCTTTTATGAAGTCATTCGTGTTTAAATTTCAAAGATGATGTGTGGTATAACATCTCTAAAGCCTTCAGTTTCTCACTCAACTGTATTTGCACAGAAATTTGATTAGATACTGGTGTAGAATGGTTAATCCATTTGGCCTAACTGATGCATTTTTTCCCCTTTAAATATGGAGACTTGAACTTTTCAAAGAATGGCTTACTTTGATCAACTGTTGTTCAATGTACTGAGGATTTAATTGGAAGTGTACCGCAATTTCCTTTTTCAGAACAGAACATGATCTGCTATTTTTCAGGCAGTGTAGACGACTTAACTTTCGATTGTTAACAAGCATTCTGGATAATAGGGAAGTCTAATAATTATGGTTGTCCTAGCGCTCAGTTCTTAGGGATGATTTCCGACTAAGAGCCTGTTTGACCAAGATGTCAAAAACTGTTTATTTTAAGTACTTTTTGCAATATTTGATAAACAAATATGTTTGGCCAATCTTTAGAAAAAATGCTTTTGAGTGTCAAATTACCAAAAAGAATAGTACCAAGATTTTATAATTATTTTAAAGAGAAAAATAAATTTAAATATTTATTATAAGAGACTGTTATTATTATTTTTATTTAATTTAATTAAAATATAAACATAAAGTAAACATACATACAAAATATTTAAATTATTGTAACATATATAGTTATACCAAAGCAATAATATTATCTAGTATAATTACTTGTTATTTACACGATGATTTGAATAATCAAAATACGTCATTCAGTTTGACTTAAAGTTTATTCCATAAATTACTATATATTGATAATCAACCATGAAATAATAAGCAAAGTCACTCACACATGATAATATTTCTCAACAATTTCATCTCTAATTCTATCACGCAATGCCTCCATAATAGTAGAAGACTTGTCTTGCATTTCTAAAGGAATACCAGAAGGCACATCTCCTTCCTCAATCTCGGCAATAATGTCTTCATTAGCATAATAGTTGAATTCCTTATCAGTATAAGAATATTGTCGGATGAAATTATGTATAGCCATGGTAGTTGTAACAAAATGAATTTGAGTGTCAAACTTGAAAGATGGCATTGAGCGTAAACTAGAGAACCTATTTTTCCCGACTCCAAATGTTCTTGCAATTGTACATCGAAGACCGAAGTGAAAAAAATTGAATGCCTCATTTGGATTTCTAAAACTAGAGTTGCACTTGAAATCTGGGAGATGATATCACCCACCCTTATTACGGTCCTAAATAACCCATCGTTGTTAGATAGACGGAATCGACTAAATAATACATAGCTACACCAAGTAAAAAAGAGTTAATTAAGATGAATAAAAATAAATTCTACATATTAAAATAACACAAGGCATAGTATCATTTATACCTGTTTAACGGGCTGAGTTGACTCGGTTTCAGACTATAACGACACGGTCGGTCGTTTTGAGAGTTAGAGCCCCGATCCCCTATTAATTGCTTTCCTCATATCTATTTCTATTGTTGTGACTTGTAGGCAGGTTTCGTTTTGGTTTTTGGAAGTGTTTGTGTCATGATCCAAGTTCTCCCTCCGTGAACTGTCGTGACGGCACCTAGTCTCTACGACTAGGTAAGCCTACTAAATTGCGGAAATGAAATAGAGATACGAAACTAGCAATTAACAGGTAAATATAATAAAGGAGTTTAAAATGCCGCTCGACATATACGATAATAGCAGTCTTGAACTGCAACATAGCACTCCCAAAACCCGGAATCTCATGAATCACAAGCTAAAGAAGTACATAGCATTCTAACTCCAGAAGTCTAAACGAAGAAAAATACTAGAAATCTATAACTGAAGGGAGCATAGAGAGGGACTTTTAGGTATGCGGATGCGGCAGATATACCTCGAAGTCTCTGGATCGCCTCGCCTCACGGATAGTATGCTGAGCAGAAGAACCTGGATCCGCATACGAAAACATGTGCAAGAAAGGGCATGAGTACACCACAACGGTACCCAGTAAGTGCCAAGCCTAACCTCGATCGAATAGTGACGAGATCGGGTCAGCGCCCTAATGGTTATATATATATAAATAACAAGGTAAAAGCAGTAGGAAATATGGCAGTATGGTTAAGATACTAACAGTCAATGAAAATGAAATCACAGAAAGAAATAACTTAGTACACAGAGATAGAAACAGAGGATCTCCTAGGATAACGTCCCGTAGTCCCAAACGTAAATGTACAGAGGATCTCCCAGAATACCGTCCCATAGTCCAAATCGTAAATATGCAGGGGATCTCCCGGAATTCCGTTATGTAATCCCAAAGTGAATATCCAGTACACGGGGATCTCCCGTGTTACCGTCCCGTAGTCCCAAATATAAATGTGCAGGGGGATTTCCCGGAATACCGCTCTGTAGTCCAAAGTAAACATACAGGGGGGTCTCCCGGAATACCGTTCCGTAGTCCCAAAGTAAATACACATCCCAATCAATACACATAACAGTCTCAACAAGAAATATACAGTTCTATTCAATTTCGTATCAAAGAGACAAGTAATTCCTACCCTAAACATGCTACACAGAGTCCAGGTAGGCAGTTAAAGCAGATAAGGCAGTTAAGGCAAGTAAGCATGCTTTCCTACGCTAAACAGGAGGCTACATCTACTAGTATTGCATAATTTAAAAGAAAACATATATATTTACTTAATGAAAACGGGGTTTTTTCAACAATTAGCACATGTACGAACTCATCACCTCACGTACACGACATTCATATAACACCAGTATCAAAATCTTAAGGGGAGTTCCCCCACACAAGGTTAGGCAAGCCACTTACCTCGAACCAAGCTCAAAATCAATCTGCTATCACGCTCTTGCCACGAGTATCCAACTCCGAGTTGCCCAAATCTAATAAAATCAATTACATAACATAAATATAGCCACAAACAACGAATTTAATTAATGAATTTAAAGTTACGGCGGGAAATTAGGAAAACGCCCAAAAATCCTCCCCGGGCCCACGTCTCGGAATCGGGTAAAAGTTATCAATTTAGAACACCCATTCACTCACGAGATCACTCGTCCAAAAATTATTCAATTCCGACACCTAAAATCCGGTCACAACCCCAAAACACGATTGGGGAACTTTTCTCCCAAATTCCCATTTTCCCACTCAAATTCCTTGATTAGATTGAGAAAATTACTATAGATTGATGAAATATAAACGAAATAGGGTTAGGAGTCGTTACCCACTGATTTCCTCTTCAAAATTCTCATAAAATCGCCTTCTCCCGATCTAAAAATCGAATTTGGTGTTATGAACTTCAAACCTTCGAAATTTCCTATTTCTGCATAGCGATTACCGCATCTGCGGTCATGGGGCCGCTTATGCGGTCTCGCACTTGCGGAAAAGCATCACAAGTGCGAAAGCCACTTATCCGGACTGGGGACACATCTGCGGTCACTGGGCCGCATCTGCGGTTCCTGATGCCAAGCTCAAATTCTGCTTCTGCGGCACCGCACCTGCGGTCCAAAATCCGCAGGTGCGATAACAACAGGTTCAACAACTTTAGAAGATGCCTAAGTCCAAATCAAGTCCGTTAAGCATCCGAAACTTACCCGAGGCCCCCGAGAGCTCAATCAAACATACCAACCAATCCTAAAACATCATACGAACTCAGTCGATCCCTCAAATCACATCAAACAATGCTAAAACCACGAATCACCCTCCTATCCAAACCTAATGAACTTGAATTTTCCAAAATTCTACATCCAATGCCGAAACCAACCAATCCACATCCGATTGACCCCAAATTTTGCACACAAGTCATATTCAACACTACGGACATACTCCAACTTTCGGAATCGGATTCCAGCCCCGATATCAAAATTTCACTATCGACCCGAGACTCCAAAAATTCAACTTTCGCCATTTCAAGCCTAAATAAGCTACAAACCTCCAAAATACAATCTGGACATGCCCCTAAGACCAAAATCACCCAACGGAGCCGGCAGAATTGATGAAATTCCATTCCGGAGCCGTCTTCACACTACGATCCAAATTCTAAGACTTAAGCTCTCATTTAGGGACTCAGTGTCCTAAAACACTCTGAAACTCAAGATGAACTATCCAGGCAAACCACAATAACAAAATATACACGGGGGAAGCAGTTAATAGGGGGATCAATGGTAAATTCTCAAAATGACCGGCCGGGTCGTTACATTCTCTCCCTCTTAAAATATTCGTTCATCCTCGCACGAGCATAGAGACATACCAAAAGTGGTGAAAAGATGAGGGTAACGGTTGTGCATATCCTGCTCGATCTCCCAAGTCGCCTCCTCGACCGGCTGACCCCACCACTGAATCTTTACTGATGCAATGCTCTTTGACCTTAGCTTTCGAACCTACCTATTCAATATAGCCACTGGCTCTTCAACATAAGATAGATCCTTATCCAACTGGACTTAACTGAAATTCAACACGTGCGATGGATCACCGTGATATCTCCGGAGCATCAAAACATGAAATGCCGGATGAACTCCTGCCAAGCTGGGAGGTAAGGCAAGCTCATACGCAACCTCCCCAACACATCGCAATACCTCAAAGGGGACAATAAACCTTGGGCTCAATTTGACCTTCTTTCCAAACCTCTTAACGCCCTTCATAGGCGAAACGTGAAGCAAGAGCCGCTCTCCAACCATAAATGAAACGTCGCGAACCTTCCAGTCCGCATAACTCTTCTGTCTGGACTAGGTTGTGCGGAGTCTATCCTGAATCACCTTAACCTTTTCCAAAGCGTCCTGAACTAAGTCTGTGCCCAATAATCTAGCCTCGCCCGGCTCGAACCAGCCCAACGGGGATCTACACCGCCTACCATACAGAGCCTTATACGGTGCCATCTGAATGTTGGACTGATAACTGTTGTTGTAGGCAAACTCCGTAAGTGGCAAGAACTGATCCCAAGAACCTCCAAACTACATCACACATGCATAGAGAATATCCTCAAGAATCTGAATAGTGCGCTCGGACTATCCGTCCATCTGGGGGTGAAATGCTGTGCTCAACTCCACCCGAGTACCCAACACATGCTGCACGGCTCTCCAGAACCGTGATGTGAACTGAGTACCTCTATCTGAAATGATGGAAATTGGAATACCATGCAAACGAACAATCTTCCGGATATAAATCTCAGCCAACCGCTCTGAAGAATATGTAGTACACACATGAATGAAGTGCACGAACTTGGTCAACCGATCCACAATCACCCAAATGGCATTGAACTTCCTCAAAGTTTGTGGGAGTCCAACTACAAAGTCCATGGTGATCCGCTCCAACTTCCACTCCGGAATCTCTATCTGCTGAAGCAAGCTGCCCAGTCTTTGATGCTCATATTTCACCTGCTGACAATTGAGGCTCCGAACTATAAACCCCACTATATCTTTCTTCATCCTCCTCCACCAATAGTGCTGCCTCAAATCCTTGTACATCTTCGCGACACCCGGATTGATGGAATACCACGAACTATGGGCCTCCTCCAAAATCAACTCCCGAAGCCCATCAACATTGGGTACACATATCTGACCCTGCATCCTCAATACCCTGTCATTACCAATGGCCACTTCTCTAGCATCACCATGCAGGACTTTGTCCTTGAGGACAAGCAAATAAGGGTCATCATACTGGCGCTCTCTAATACGATCAAACAAGGAAGACCGAGAAACCACACAAGATAGGACCCGACTGGGCTCCGAAATATCCAATCTCATAAATTGGTTGGCTAAGGCCTGAACATCCATCGCCATGGGCCTCTCTGCTGCTGGTAGATAAGCCAAACTCCCCAAACTCTCCACCCGGTGACTCAAAGCACCGGCCTTTCCCGGGTGGTACAAAATAGTGATATCATAATCCTTAAGCAGCTCTAACCACCTCCTCTGATGCAAATTAAGGTCCTTCTGCTTGAACATATGCTGCAAACTCCAGTGATCAGTGTAGATCTCACAAGAAACACCGTACAAATAATGACACTAGATCTTCAAGGCGTGAACAATAGCAGCTAACTCGAGATCATGGACGGGATGATTCTTCTCATGCACCTTTAGTTGTCGGGACGCGTAGGCAACCACCCTACCGTCCTACATCAATACCGCTCCAATGCCAATCCTCGAGGCATCACAATAGACAGTATAAAACTCCGAACCTGTAGGCAATATCAATACTAGGGCTGTAGTTAAAGGTGTCTTGAGCTTCTAAAAGCTCTACTCACACTCTTCCGTCCACCTGAACGGAGCACCATTCTGGGTCAACCTGGTCATAGGTGCTACAATAGATGAGAATCCCTCAACAAATCGACGGTAATAAGCCGCCAAACTAAATAAACTATGAATCTCTGTAGCTGAGGATAGTCTGGGCCAACTCTGCACTGCTTCCACTTTCTTCAAACCTTGATCCCTTCACTCGATACTATGTGACCCAAAAATGCCACGGAATCCAACCAGAACTCATATTTTGAGAACTTTGCATATAATTTCTTTTCTCTCAAAGTCTGAAGAACTGTACTCAAGTGCTGCTCATGATCCTCCCGACTCTGGGAGTATACCAGGATGTCATCAATAATGACAACGACGAACAGGTCAAGACATGGTCGGTACATTGTGCATCAAATGCATAAATGCTACTGGGACATTGGTCAGTCCAAATGACATAACAAGGAACTCATAATGACCGTACCGAGTCCTGAAAGCATTCTTTGGGATATCTGGCTCTCAAATCTTCAACTGATGGTAACCTGAACGCAAGTTAATCTTAGAAAATACTCGGGTACCCTGTAACTGATCAAATGAGTCATTAATACGAGGCAAAGGATATCGGTTCTTCACTGTAACTTTGTTCAACTGGCGATAATCAATGCACATACACATAGAACCATTTTTTTTCTTCACAAACAAGATAGGAGCACCAAAAGGTGACACACTAGGTTGAATAAAGCCCATATCAAGCAATTCATGTAACTATTCCTTCAACTACTTTAACTCAGGATGAGCCATACGATAAGGAGGAATAGAAATAGGACGAGTTCCCGACAACAAATCAATGTCATAATTAATATCTTTGTCAGACGGCATGCCTAGAAGACCAGCTAGAAACACATTAGAGAAATCCCTCACTATTGGGACTGAATCAACTGTAGGGGTATCAATATTGACATCTCTCATATAAGCCAGATACGCATCACACTCCTTCTCAACCATTCGCTGAGCTTTAAGAAATGAAATAACTCTACTGGGAGTGTGATCTAAGGTACCCCTCCACTCTAATTGTGGTACACTTGACATAGCCAACGTCACAGTTTTGGTGTGACAATCAAGAATAACATAATGGGGCGAACCAGTCCATGCCCAAGATGACATCAAAGTTTACTATGTTAAGCAATAATAAATCGGATCTGGTCTCAAAACCACTAAGAGCAATCAAACACGACCGATATACGCGATCCACAATAAGGGAATCTCCCATAGGAGTAGAAACATAAACAGGGGAACTCAAGAAATCCTAAGATATGCCCAAATGCGGAGCAAAATAAGAGAACACATAAGAATAAGTGGAGCCTAGATTGAATAGAACCGATGCATCTCTATGATAGGTTGGAACAATACTTGTGATGACAGAATCGGAAGCAATAGCCTTAGTGCGGGCAGGAATGGCATAATATCTGGTTTGGCCTCCCCCTCTAGGGCGAACTCTACCTCCCCGACCTCTACCTCTAGCTGGCTGACCAGGTGAGGTAGCAACTGGTGCTGTGATCATAGCCTGGGAACTTTGCGGAGCAAGCTGTGGCTGAGGAGTCTGTGGAGGTGCACCCCTCATAAGTTTAGGGCAATCCCTCACCATATGGAATGTGCCGCCACACTCAAAACAAGATCTGGGAGGGCGTGACTGCTATGAGTGGCTCGGGCTAGGTTTGTTGGACTGGCCACTGAAAGCACCCCATGCAGGAGGCACACTAGATACTGGAGGTGCATAATAATGCTCATGAGGTCTAGGAGGAGCTGGAATACCACTGGCTGCTGGAAGAGCTGAATGAACGGGGCGACTCATATAACCCCTATCATGACGAACTGCAACTGGGGCACGTGCACCGGAATAATGGCCCGACTCTCGAGACCTCTTGGCCTCTCTCTCCTCTCTATCCCGAGCAAGCATGCCCTCTACTCTCCTGGAAATGCTCACCACCTACTAATAAGCAATATCCATCTCTAGCTCCTGGTCCATGCTAGACCTGATGTTGGGAATGATCCCCTCAATAAACCAGCGAACTCTCTCACGAACTATAGAAACCAAGGCCGGTGCATGTCTAGCCAAGTCACTGAAACAGACAGCATACTCCAAAACAATCATAGTACCCTAGCGCAAATGCTCAAACTCCGTGTGCCATGTGTCTTTGAGGCTCTGAGGGACATACTCCCTCAAAAACATATCTAAAAACTAGGTCCATGTTTGGGAAGCTGCCTTAGTCGGACTGTCCAACTAAAAAGTACGCCACCACTTATAAGCTGCCCCTCGAAGTTGGAAGGCAGTAAAGAAAACCCCACTCAACTCTGCTACACCCATAGTGTGGAGGATACGGTGGCAGTCCTCCAGAAATCCCTGAGCATCCTCTGATGCTAGACCACTGAATGTAGAAGGCTTGTACTTATTGAACCTCTCAAGCTTCCGCTACTCATCCTCTGAAGCTGCTGCCCTATCCTTGGGCTGAACTGGGGCTACAGGCAGTACCGATATAATCTTTGGGATCTGATCAACCTGAACCCGCTTCTTTAGGGTGCTGGCGGTGGGAGTATATGCTCTTCCCCCGGCTTGAGATGTGGCTGTAGCAAGGGGAATCAACCCTGCCTGAGCTAAAGTGGTGTACATGCTCATGAACTGTGCAAGGGTCTCTTGGAGAACTGGAGTAGTAGTAGCAGTAGACATATTAGGTGCCTGGGCTTCGGCTAGAGCTGCTGGTAGGTCCTCTGTAACAGCTCGCGCAGGTGCTCTGGCTTCACCACATGCGCGTCTTCGGCCTCTACCTCGGCCCCGGTGGATCTAGCAGGGGGCACGTGTGCATGGTCATCTTCGGTAGCATGTGTCCTCACCATTTGTGAGAGAATAAAAGATAGAGGTTTATATTTTTGAATTAGTAATCTTGCACGACAAGGAATCAAATGTAGTGGAATTTTCCTAACAGTTATATAGCCTCTCGAAGATAACTATAGACGTCTCTGTACCGATCCGCGAGACTCTAATAAATCGGTTTGTGATTCATGACTCCTATGAACCTAGAGCTCTGATACCAACTTGTCACAACCCAAGTTCTCCTTCCATAAACTGTCGTGATGGAACCTAGTCTCTACGACTAGGTAAGCCTACTAAATTGCGAACATGAAATAGAGATACGAAACTAGCAATTAACAGGTAAATATGATAAAGGAGCTTAAAATACCCCTCCGCATATACAATAATAGCACTCTCAAACTGAATCATAGCACTTCCAAAATCCGGAATCTCATGAATCACAAGCTAAAGAAGTACATAGTGTTCTAACTCCAGAAGTCTAAACGAAGAAAAATACAAGAAGTCTATAACTAAAGGGAGAATAGAGAGGGACTTCTAGGTCTGCGGACACGGTAGATATACCTCGAAGTCTCTGGATCGCCTTGCCTCACAGATAGTATGGCTGAGTAGAAAAACTTGGATCTGCACACTAAAACATATGTAGGAAAGGGCATGAGTACCTGGTAAGTGCCAAGCCTAACTTCGGTCGAGTAGTGACGAGATCAGGTTAGGGCCCTACTGGTTATATATATATATATCAAGGTAAAAGCAGTAGGAAATATGGCAGTATGGTTACAATACTAACAGTCAATGAAAATGAAATCATAGAAAGAAATAATTCAGTACACAGAGATAGCAACAGGATGTCTCCCAGGATAACATCCCGTAGTCCCAAACGTAAATGTACAGAGGATCTCCCGGGATACCGTCCCATAGTCCAAATCATAAATGTGCAGGGGATCTCTCGGAATACTGTTTCGTAGTCCCAAAGTAAATATCCAGTACAGGGGGATCTTCCGAGATACCGTCCCGTAGTCCCAAATATAAATGTGTAGGGGGATCTTCCAGAATATCGCTCTGTAGTCCCAAATTAAACATGCAGAGGGGATCTCCCGGAATACCTTTCCATAGTCCTAAAGTAAATACATAGCCCAATCAATACACACAACAGTCTCAACAAGAAATATACAAATCTATTCAAGTTCATATCAAAGAGACAAGTAATTCCTACCCTAAACATGCTACACAGAGTCCAGGTAGGCAGTTAAAGCAGATAAGGCAGTTAAGGCATGTAAGCATGCTTTCCTACGCTAAATAGGAGGCTACATATACTACTATTGCACAATTTAAAAGAAAACATAGATATTTACTTAATGAAAACATGTTTTTTTAGCAATTAGTACATGTACGCACTCGTCACCTTATGTACATGGCATTCATAAAACAATAGTACCAAAATCCTAAGGGGAGTTCCCCCACACAAGGTTAGGCAAGCCACTTACCTCGAACCAAGCTCAAAAATCAATCCGATATCATGCTCTTGCCACAAGTATCCAACTCCGAGTGGCCCAAATCTAATCAAATCAATTACATGACGTAAATATAGCTACAAGCAAAGAATTTAACTTACGAATTTCAAGCTACGATGAGAAATTAGGAAAACGCCCAAAAATCCTCCCCGGGCCCACGTCTTGGAATCACGTAAAAGTTACCCATTTAGAACACCCATTCATTCACGAGATCACTCGTCCAAAAATTATTCAAATCCGACACTTAAAACCTGATCACAACCCAAAAACTCGATTGGGGAACTTTTCCCCCAAATTCTCATATTTCCACTCAAATTCCTTGATTAGATTGAGAAAATTACTATAGATTGATGAAATATAAACGAAATAGGGTTAGAAATTGTTACCCACTGATTTCCTCTTTAAAATCCTCACAAAATCGCTCTCTCCCGAGCTAAATATTGAATTTGGTGTTATGAACTTCAAACCCTCAAAATTTCCTATTTCTGCCCAGCGATTACCGCATCTGCAGTCATAGAGCCGCTTCTGCAGTCCCGTATCTGCGGAAATGCATCGCAGGTGAGAAAGCCACTTATTTGGGTTGTGGTCGTATCTGCAGTTCCGCACCTGCAGTTCCCTAGCCGCATTGCGGTTCCTGATGCCAAGCTCAAATTCCGCTTCTGCGGTTTACTCAGTCGCTTCTATGGCACCGCACCTGCGGTCCGAAATCCGCAGGCGCGAAAACTATAGGTTCAGCAACTTCAGAAGATGCCTAAGTCCAAATCAAGTCCGTTAAGCATTCGAAACTCACCCGAGGCCCTCGGGACCTCAATCAAACATGCCAACCAATCCTAAAACATCATACAAACTCAATCGAGCCTTCAAATCACATCAAACAACGCTAAAACCATGAATCACCCTCCAATCCAAACCTAATGAACTTGAATTTTTCAAAATTCTACATCCGATGCCGAAACCAACCAAACCAAACCACGTCTGATTGACCACAAATTTTGCACCCAAGTCATATTCAACACTACGAACCTACTCCAATTCCAGAATCAGATTCCAACCCCGATATCAAAATTTCACTATCGGCCCGAGACTCCAAAAATTCAACTTTCATCATTTCTAGTCTAAATAAGCTACGGACCTCCAAAACACAATCCGAACACGCCCCTAAGCCTGAAATCACCCAACATAACTAACGGAATCGACGAAATTCTAATTCGGAGTCGTCTTCATGCTACTCTGACTCCGGTCCAAATTTTAAGACTTAAGCTCTCATTTAGGTACAAATATCCCAAAACACTCCGAAACTCAAGATGAACCATCCCGACAAATCACAATAATAGAAATAGACACGGAGGAAGCAGTTAATAGGGGATCAGGGCATAAATTCTCAAAAAGACCGGTCGGGTCGTTACCGTTTGGGATACTCAGATTCTAAAACAGAAGCTTAAGTCTTAAGATTTGGATCATAGTTAAAACTGTATGAAGACGACTCTAGAATAGAGTTCCGTCAATTTCGTTAGCCCCATTGGGTGATTTTGGGATTAGGGGCGTGTCCAGATCGTATTTTGGAAGTCTATAGATGATTTAGGCAAGAAATGGCGAAAAGTCAAATTCTTGGAGATTTTGACCAGTAGTGGACTTTTTGATATCGAGATCAGATTCCAATTCTGGAAGTTGGAGTAGGTCCATAATGTTGATTATGACTTGTGTGCAAAATTTGGGGTCAATCAAACGTGGTTTGATCGGTTTCGGTATCAGTTGTAGAAATTTGATGTTTTAAGTTCTTTAAGTTTGAATTGGAAAGTAATTCATGATTTTAGCATTATTTGATGTGATTTGAGGACTAGACTAAGTTTGTACGGTGTTTTAGGACTTGTTGGTATATTTGGTTGAAGTCCCGGGGGCCTCGGGTGAGTTTCAGGTGCTTAATGGAATGAGATTTGGACTTAGACCATTGCTAAAGTTTCAGACATCTGGTGTTTTCGCACATGGGGTTTCCCTGCTGTAGGTGTGGGCTCAAAAATGCGGAAAAAGTAAGTGCATAAGTGGAATTGGTCAGCCAAGGCTGGGATCGCAGGTGCGAGGAGAATTCAGCATTTGCAATGCTCGCAGATGCGCTAGGGTGTTCGCAGAAGCGGTCAAGGACCGCAGAAGCGGTCAAGGACCGCAGAAGCGGTCAAGGACCGCAGAAGCGGTCAAGGACCGCAGAAGCGGGAGACTTTTCGCAAATGTAGATCTTGAGGACTTAAGTGATTTTCGCACCTGCGATGGATTTCCCGCAGGTGCGGTTGAAGGCTCGCAGAGGCGAGTTCGCTGGGCAGAAAAGAGAGGATTTCAAGGGTTTATGTCATTTTTCACCATTTGACTTTGATAGCTCGGATTTAGGTGATAATTTGAAGGATTTTCAGAGAAAGCTATTGGGTAATGATTCCTAACTCGTTTTTGGTTGTACTCCATTAATCTATAGTTGATTTTATCACTTAATTTCGGATTTAGGATGACATATTGAAAAAAATAGGTAGAAGTTCTTCAACTAAGATTTTGAGTTTTGATTGGGATTTTGACATCAGATTTTGATAATTTTGGTACGAATGAACTCGAGAGTGAACGTGTGTTCATAATTTGTGACCTTTACCCGATTTAGAGACGTGGGCCCGAGGAGGCTTTTTGGGCGATTTTTCCAATTTCTTACGTTAGCTTTGATTTCATTAGCTAGATTACTTTCTTGTAGCTATATTTATTTTATGTAATTGATTTTGGCTAGATTTGGGCCACTCGGAGCCGGATGTTCGTGGAAAGAGAATTGTTATGGATTGATTTGAGCTTGGTTCGAGGTAAGTGGCTTGGCTAACCTTATGTGGGGGAATTCCCCTTAGGATTGGTACTGTTTTAGATATGTGAGCGCCGTGTATGTGAGGTGACGAGTACGTACACAGGCTAATTGTTGTAAAACCCCCCGATTTTTACTGAGTATTAACCCGTTCTTCTTCTTATTTGAGTTATATCAGCATGTGTAGTAACTTGTTAGCTTAGAATAGCATGTCTACTTGCCTTAATTGCTTATCTGAACTCTGTGCAGCATGTTTAGTGAAATTCCTACTTTTCCTTGACTTGTGTTTCGTCTAAACTATAGGTTCTCTTGTTGTAACTGTTATTTCCATTGTTTGAGCTACATATTTACTTTGGGACTGCGGAACGGTATTTCGGTAGATCCCCTTGTTCTGCATATTTACTTTGGGACTGCAAAACGATATTCCGATAGATCCCCCTGCTCTGCATATTTACTTGGGAATATAGAACGGTATTCCGGTAGATCCCCCAGCACATTTACTTTGGGACTACGAGACGGTATCTTGGGAGATCCCCTATTGTTATCTTTGTGTACTGTGTTGTTACCTTTCTATGATATCATTCTTGTTAAATTTCGGTCTTTATTTTACAACGATATTTCATTCTATCTTGTTTTTATTATATATATATACCAGTAGGGCCCTGACATGATCTCATCACTAATCGACCGAGGTTAGGCTTGGCACTTACTGAATACCGTTGTGGTGTACTCATGCCCTTCCATGTAGATGTTTTTTGTGTGCAGATCCAGATACCGCTTATCAGCTGCATTATTAGTGAGGTGAGCCAGCTGTAGAGACTTCAAGATATATCTGACGCGTCCGTAGACCTTGGAATCCCTATCTACTCTTCCCCATGTCAAATGCTTCTTGTATTCTCTTTTATTAGACTCTGGAGTATAGAAATATTATTTTCTTTATGTAGTTTGCGACTTATGATATTCCGGGTTTTGGGAGAGTTTATGTACATTTTGAGAGTGATTATTGTATATGGCGAGCGGCATCTTAATTTCTTATTAAAATTTACCTATTAGTTGTTAACTTTTATGTTTTCATTTTATTTTTCCGCAAGTGTTAGGCTTACCTAGTCGTAGAGGCTAGGTGCCATCACGACGGTTCACAGAAGGAGAACTTGGGTCATTACATGGACCGACCCAGACCAGTATTAAATCGGACCGGCCCGGACCGATGGTAGGGGGCCGGGTAGGGCTGGTTTAGGGGGGTAAGGGGTTGGTACATTTACATTTTCCTTATCGATTAACCGGACCGATCAAACCTAGTTAATAAAAATCACTATTGAGCCGACCAGACCAGTTCAATGACTATTTTCTGATTTTTTTTATTTGACTGTTGGTAACAGTCAGCTTCCAATTTGACCATTGCCCAACATATATTTTGCAAGAATAACCCTTTTTTGGGCAATTGTTTTAAAAAATAACACTTTTTGTAATTACTAATTTAACCCTTTGAAAAACTATAAATACACCCCTCCCCCCTCTTCTTCATTTCTTCACTCATCTCTCATTTTTCAAACTCAAATTCTCAATTCAAGTTAAATTATTCCCCGTGCTTCTAGAGTGTGCTCATATATTTAGGAACACTTTGAGGTGGTAGAAGAAAATGAAGAAGTTCACAAAGTAAAGTGCAAGAACTGTGGTCGAATCTTAAATCTTCGTCTAAAGTAGGTGAGCACATGCTATTTAAGGAGGCATATTAAGAGTTGTCTTGAGCGTCCTCCAGAAATTCGTATTTAAGTTGATTTGAGATAATTTGTGTTATTTTAAAATTATTAGACGTATTTATGCTTAATGTTTTAGTTTGTTAGAATAATTTGAAGTATTATTATGCAATAAAAATTTGAAATGAAACTATGAAAGCCTTTGAAGTTTGATCCTTATATTTCAAGTTATTATAACACTCTAGTATCCAATATAAGATTTATACTATAAGTTATATTTTTTCCATGTTCATTATATTATCTTAAATTCGTAATGAATTTTTCAAATATAAGGGTTTTAAAGCCTTTGAAATTTATTCAAACACTCTTTTTATAAGATTATTTTTTTGTTTTATATTTTTACTTTATATTTATATAAATTGTGATAGTTATACAAAATACCAACAAAAAAGATCGGCCCGGCCTCTTAGACCGAAACCGTTTTGATTCAATATTTAACCGGATGGGCTCGGACCCATTAAACCCGGTATTTAACCGATCGGTCACTTTTTTATCGGCCTGGGCCGGCCAGACCCACCCCTTTGACACCTTTAGTATTAGTGTTGCTTACCTGACGGAGGATGAGGAAAGTTAAGGTTTTTCCTTCTAAGTGCCTGATAAAATATTCTAGCATCATCACCCAGGCCATACTAATGTGAAGCACATGTTCCAATCACATAAAGCCATTATGTTTTGTGAAGTGAAGCCTTTTCTACCAATTTATTTGATTTGTTCCTTAGAGCGAACAATACATGGCACGTGTGTGCCATCTATAGCTCCAATGAAAATTTTAAAATATGACCAATACATATCATCTTCTCTTATTTTAGGATTAATATCAGAAAAGGTTGGATCTTTTGGCTTAATAATATCCTTAGCCAATTTCAAACATGCTATCAAAACATAATGAAAATTTCTGCTAACAGTCTCTCTAGAGTGTTGGAATCATTCTTGAATCATTCGATTCCCTATGTCATGTCCGACCACCAGTAAAAACATAGCAGCCATCTCCTCTAGGGTCATTTTTCTTGTTGCTTTCAAATCTTATTGTTCATTTAGTGTTTTGCATAAGTCAAGAAATATATGTTTTTCCGTCCTAAACATCTCATAACATCTCTTATCATGCCCTTCAAGTATCTCATTGATGAAATAAAATCCTGTATGAGGAGAAGATTTGCATGGAGTTTTTAGACAAAAATTTAAATAATATTTTGATGCGAGAGCTACACTGAAAATTACCAAATCAAGTACATCATCATCGTCATCTACTTCATTTATAACAACTTTGTCAACATGCTCATCATCATTTATTGTGAATGACATATCTGTAAGAAAAAGAACAAAATAAAATTACTTGAATAACAATCTATATACTTATTATAAAAAAAATTAAATTAAAAAATCACCCAAGTACAACGATATAAAATTCCAATATTTCAAAATAAATATTAGTAACTTGAATAAAAGTCAAATATAGATTCCAATAACCATAAAGCATAACTAGAACAATATTTTAAAGCAAGTTTAAAGTTTCAATAACTAGAAAAAATAAAATACAGATAATAATGGGTAATATCATAAAATTTATTCTTTTTGAAGCTCAGACATCTTTTCCAACAACTGCAATTGTTACTCTGGATCTTCTTGTGCTAAAACTATTTCTCTCATTGGTTGCATGACTAGTAACACACTTGCTTTCCACCATGAATCGCTACTAACAATCATACCCGGTAAATTACGAACAGCATCCATTAAATACTTAATACTAAGCGAAGTGTCTTTTGACCCATATTCATTGAAGAGCGTGATTGTATAGCTTCAACAATTTTCTCTATTGATGATGTAATTCATAGACTGGTATTGAATTTATTTTTATCTTTTTCATTTATAGCAGTTGATGCTTTTATTTTGCTTCTCTCACCACTATCACTACCACACATTATTTCAATCACATTCGATTCTTCTGGATTAGTTTGTTCGAATCCCTTTTCTGTATTCTTTTTTATGCCATCAATATTCACAAACTCTTCATTGTTTATAGGAGTTCCAAACTCAAATGATTGTTCTGGTTGAAACCAACTGCTTCCTTGTATACCATCTGGTAACACTCCAGATGACGGAGCCCCCGCATGTTCACTGGTTACAACAACATCCTTAAAATAATACTTTATTAGTTGTCGATGTTGTAGGTATTTCTCTCTAAATTTCTCTACATTTGGATTCTCTTACAAATGTGAAGAAGAACAAGAGAATTTAAAATACTAAAGCAAAATAAATAAATCAAATTATGTTAAGTGAAAATTAAGTAGTAGAATTACAAGTACCTTTATTTTCCTATCCCACCAATCTACACTCGCTTGAATTGTTTTTTTATCGGGATCCCATCCTAAATCAGTCTCTTTTCCAACTAAAGTATCTCATTCTTTCCATGTACCTTCGAGGCTATCCCATTTGTTCTTCAACTTAACTTTATCATAGTTTCTTCCGATTTTGTCATCAAACCTTTGCACCAGATTAGACCATCCTAATCTACTGAAGTGAGTTCCAAGACGATTTTCTACTAAAATTTCTTCCCCACATATATTTAAAAATAGTTCTATGGTTTCTGTATCCCATTTAACCTTCTCAGAGTTGTTATCCAGTGTCATTTTCTTGCTCATTTTCTTTCATGCATTAAGAATATGTGGTTAATAATAATATTAAACAAATAGAGAACGATATCAAAAAAAGAAGAGAAAGAAAAATAAGAGCATCAAGGGAAAAAATTCAACTGTTAATCACTCATATTATTAGAAATCAGTGTTATCATTGGTACATGCAAGCGCGTCAAAAAAGAATAAAAATAAAAGTACATACTAGATATTGCGTATAATAAATTGGTACACTACAAAAAAACATATCTCATGAAAAAAGTACTTGTATTAGTTTTTAGTTTGTTATTTAAAGAGGAATAAGAGACAAAGAAGAAGAAGTCTATATATAGTGAGAGATAGGACTTTTCATTTTGCATAAAGTATTCAAGGAGATGAATCTATTAAAGTTACTGGGAGAATTATAGGAGATCTATTAATTTAGAGAAATAAAAAAATAAAATTAGTCAAAGAAAACATCAAAAACAAGAAAAGTCAAAAAAGAATTTGAAAGGTTACAAGATAATTCATTTATTTGATATCTTTAATTTTTAATATAATGGTAGAAATTAGAAAAAAGAAAAAGAAAGAAAGAACTAGTCCAAGCGAAAGAAGCAAAAACAAATAAAAAGATAAAAAATAAATTTGAAAAGTTTACATGATTCATGTATCTAATGGTAGAAAAGTTATACACGTATGCATATATAAAAAAAAGTCTTGGAAGAAGCTACATATATGGTAAAGATAGTTTTGTCTTGACTAAATTAATTTTCTGCTTCTTGGAAGAAGCTAGAATTTTGTACTTCTTCCCAAAAGCAGAAAAGCTGCTTCTGCTGTTGGCCAAATTTTTTTTTATTTTGGCCAAACACCTTAAATTTTTCAAAAAGTACTTTTGGCCCCCGAGAAGCTTGGCCAACACATGCTCTCAAATATGTGTAGATATCTGCTCCGCATCTCCGCTCGGTCTCCCAGTAGCCTCCTCAACTGGCTGACCTCTCCACTGCACCTTCACTGAAGCTATATCCTTTGACCTCAACCTTCTAACCTACTGACCCAAAATGGCCACTGGCTCCATATCATAAGTCAATTCACCATCCAACTGAACCGTGCTAAAATTCAAAACATGAGACGGATCACCGACATACTTCCGGAGCATAGAAACATGAAACACTGGAAGCACACTCGACATACTAGGTGGCAAGGCAAGCTTGTAAGCCATCTCTCCAATCTTCTGAAGCACCTCAAACGGCCCAATATACCGAGGGCTCAACTTGCCATTCTTTCCGAACCTCATAACACCCTTCATGGGTGAAATCTTGAGCAGTACCTTCTCCCCAACCATGTAAGCAACATCACGAACCTTCTGATCAGCGTAACTCTTCTGTCTAGACTGCACCGTGTGAAGCCAATCCTGAATCAATTTAATCTTGTTCAAAGCATCCTGAACCAAGTTAGTACCCAATAGCCTAGCCTCACCCGGCTCAAACCAACCTACCGGAGATCGATATCACTCATACGGAGCCATTTGAATGCTCGATCGGTAGCTGCTGTTGTAGGCAAACTCTACGAGCGGCAAAAAACTGATCCTAAGAACCCTCGAAATCTATGACATATGCGCGTAGCATATCCTCCAATATCTGAATAGTGTGCTCGGACTGTCCGTCCATCTGAGGGTGAAATGCTATATTCAACTCAACCTGGGTTCCCAACTCTCGCTGTACTTCTCTCCAAAACTGAGATATAAACTACGTGCCCCAATCTGAAATGATGGACACTGGCACACCGTGAAAGTAAACAATCTCACGGATATAAATTTTACCATCCGCTTTAAAGAAAAAGTAGTCCCAATTGGAATGAAGTGCGCGAACTTGGTCAGCCAATCCACAATCACCCAAATATCATCATACTTCCTCGAAACCCATGGGAGCCCAACTAAAAAATCCATGGTGATACGCTCCCATTTCCGCTCCGGAATCTCAATCCTCTGAGCAATCCACCCGGTCTCTGATGCTCATACTTTACCTGCTGACATTTTAGGCACCGAGCTACAAACCCCACTATATCCTTATTCATTCTCCTCCACCAATAATGTTGTCTCAAGTCCTGATACATTTTCGCGGCACCTGGATGAATGGAGTACTGCGCACTATGAGCCTCCTGGAGAATCAACCCACACAAACCATCTACATTGGGCACACATAGCCTGCCTTGCATTTGCAATACACTGTCATCTCCAATAGTAACATCCCTGACATCACCAAGCTGAACTGTGTCCTCAAGGACAAGCAAATGGGGATCATCATACTAGCGCTCTCTGATGCGATCGTATAAGGAAGACCGAGAAACCACACAAGCTAGAACTAGACTAGGCTCTGAAACATCTAATCTCATAAACTGGATGGCCAAGGCCTGAACATCAACTGCAAGTGGTCTATCACCAATAAGAATAAATGCAAGGCTACCCATACTCACTACCTTTCTACTCAAGGCATCGACCACCACATTGTCCTTCCCAGGATGATACAGAATAGTAATATCGTAGTCCTTTAGCAGCTCCAACAATATCCGCTGCCTCAAAGTTAGATCCTTTTGCTTGCACAAGTGTTGGAGACTCCGATGATCTGTAAATACCTCACAAGACACACCATAGATATAGTGCCTCCAAATATTCAATGCATGAACAATGGCATCCAAGTTCAAATCATGAATGGGGTAGTTCTTCTCATGGGTCTTTAACCGACGCAAAGCATAAGCAATTACTCTATCCCCCTGAATCAAGACAAAACCAATACCAATTCAAGAAGTATTATAATAAACTGATAAGAACCAGAAGCTGAAGGCAAAACTAGAACTGGAGCTATGGTCAAGGCAGTCTTGAGCTTTTGGAAGCTCTCCTCACACTCATTCGACCACCTGAAAGGAGCACCCTTCTAGGTCAATCTAGTCAAAGGCAATGTAATATATGAGAAACCTTCCACGAAGCGACGATAATAACTGGCCAAGCCGAGAAAGCTCCGAATCTCAGTAGCTGAGGACGGTCTGGGCCAACTGAACCGCCTCTATCTTTTTCGAATCCACTTTAGTCCCCTCACTAGACACCATGTGTCCCAAGAATGCCACCGAACTAAGCCAAAAATCGCACTTGGAGAACTTGGCATAAAGCTTCTCCTTCCCCAGTCACTGCAACATAATCCTCAAATACTGGGCATGCTCCTCCTGGCTACGTGAGCACGCCAGGATATCATTAATGAACACTATGAAAAATGAGTCAAGATAAGACTAAAATACACTGTTCATCAGATGCATGAACATTTATGGGGCGTTGGTCAGCCCAAAAGACATCACCAGGAACTTATAATGACCGTAACGAGTCCTGAATGTTGTCTTTAGAATATTCTAGTCCTTGAATCTTCAGCTGGTGATACCCCGACCTCAAATCAATCTTAGAGAATATCCTCGCTCCCTGAAACTGGTGAAATAGATCATCAATGCACGATAAAGGATACTTGTTCTTGATTATAACTTTGTTCAACTACCTAAAGTCAATGCACATTCGCATAGTACCTTCCTTCTTCTTCGCAAATAGAACTGGTGCACCCCAAGGAGACACGTTAGGCCTAATAAATCCCTTATTAAGTAGTTCCTAAAACTGCTCTTTCAATTCTTTCAACTCAGCCGACACCATATGGTACGGAGGAATAGAAATAGGCTAAGTGACCGACACCAAGTCAATACCAAAGTAAATATCCCTGTCAGGTGGCATGCCCGATAGGTCTGTAGGAAACATATTCTGAAAGTCTCATACCACCGGAACAGAATCAATAGTAGGAGTATTAACATCCACATCCCTCACAAAGGTCAAATAAGATAGACACTCCTTACTAACCATCCATTGGGCCTTCATATATGAAATAAATCTGCTGGGAACATAATTTGGAGAACCTCTCCACTCGATCCTTGGCAACCCTAGCATCGCAAACGTCACGGTCTTAGCGTGACATTCCAGTACATCATGATATGGAGTCAACCAATCCATATTCAAGATAACGTCGAAATCAACTATACTAAGCAATAAGAGATCAACTCTAGTCTCCAATCCCCCAATGGTCACTACACATAACCTATATATGCGGTCCACAACAATAGTATCACCTACTAGCGTAGACACATGAATAGATAAAACTAAGGACTCGTGGGGCATATCCAGATAATGAGCAAAATACGATGATACATACGAATAAGTGGAACCAGGGTCAAATAATACAGAAGCATCCATATGGAATACTAAGACAATACTTGTGATCACTAAATCTGAAATAACAACATCTAGCCTGGCAGGAATAGCATAGAGTCAGGCCTGACTGCCACCTGATCAGCCTCGCCCTCTAGGGCGACCTCTAGCAACTTGGGCACCACCCCGAGCTGGCTGAGTGGGTGGTGTAACTACTAGTGCTAGTACCATCGGCCGAGAACCCTGTTCTGGATCCCCACTCAACAATCTAGGTCAATCTCTTCATATGACCCAAGTCCCTGCACTCGAAATTACCCCTCCTCTGACGGAGCTGCTGCTTGAGGAACTGCCTGTAGAAACCTGAGCAGACGAGGCATGGTGAGAACTTTGTGCTGGTAGTACACTGAATAAAGACTGGCCTGAGCAAACACTATAAGAACCGTGGTTAACTGATGCACCATGATGAGCTGTACGAGTCGTCTAAGTGGGCGTATAAAGACGCGCCCTATTATGATAGGATTTCCCCCTAGAAGGAACACCACTTAAACCACCGAACTATGAGGCCTCTTGGCCTCCCTCTCCTCACGCTCTTGACTACGAATCATCTCTATCTGCCGAGCAATATCAATCACCTCATCAAACATAGCACCTGATACCCTCTCCCGAGTCATAAGCAATTGCAATTGATAGGTGAGGCCATCGATGAACCTCCTAATCCTCTCCCTTTCAGTGGGAACCAACCAAACTACGTGACGAGCCAACTTTGAGAACTTCACCTAATACTGGGTTACAAACATGCTATCCCAACGTAGCTGCTCAAACTGTTTGCGCAGGTCCTCCCTACGAGACTATGGCACAAACATCTCCAAGAAGAGAACGGAGAACTCACACCAAGTAAGTGGTGATGTACCAACCGGAATGCGCCTCTCATAAGCCTCCCATTATCTGAAGGAAGCCCTAGTAAACTGAAAAGTAAGTGAATGAGACCCCACTAGTCTTGAGAATGCCTGTCATGCGAAGAATTTGCTGGCACCAATTAAAAATGTCTTGGGCATCCTCAGACTCAGGCATACTGAATGATGCAGGCTGGAGTCTCCCAAACCTTTCTAGTCTCATCTGCTCATCATCAGTTATAATGGGACCCACTTGGGCCTGAGAAACTGCAACCGACTGGGCTGGTAGTAACCCCATTCTCTGAAGTCCCTACATCACCTGCTTTGGTGTACGGGCGGCGGGAGTCTGAGTACCTCCTCTGGCCTGAGAAGTGGATGCTACAACCGGAACATAAACCGTGCGAGCAAGGTTGGTGCACCTAGTCAAAATCTGAGCCAAAGCATTCTGAAGGCCTAGAATCACAATGGGCATAGCTGGTGCCTCAGCTGGCCCCACTATATCTGGTACATGCTCCTAAGGTGGAGCAATTGGTGGATCTGCAGGTGCTGCTCTAGCTGCTGTACGAGCTGCACCCCTAACCTTACTGTGACCCCAAACTCTCGTGGCCCTAGCCGATGTTACTGGTGGCCATCTATCCTGACCGGTAGCATGTGTCCTCACCATCTGTGAGAGAATAGAATAACAGAAGTTTAGTTACCAGAATCAGCAAATCCGCATGACAAGAATACAAGAATGTGATGTTTTCCTAAGGGTTCGACATCCTCTCGAAGATAAGTACAGATATCTCTATACCTATCTGCAAGACTCTATTAAACCTGCTCGTGACTCGTGAGACCTATTTAACCTAGGCTTTGAAACCAACTTGTCACGATCCAAAACCAACCAGTCGTAATGGAGCCTATCGTAGTACTAGGCAAGCCGACATCCCAAACATTTTCCAACACTTTGAATGAACAATATACTGAAATAGGTTTCAATAATTAAACTCTCATAATTGAATAAAAGACCATAACTAAATGTGAAAAATCCCAAAAACTAGGTTGTCACCAGTACATGAGCATCTATCTGTAACAATATAGTCTAGTACATTGTTTGGAAAGTAAGACTAAATACATAAAACTGAAAGATAGGGAAAGAAGGATCAAGGTCTGCGGACGCCAAGCAACTACCTCGATGATCTCCGAATAGGTAGACTCCACGATCAACAACCGTTGCGCACGAAAATGCTTGGATCTGCACACAAGGTGCAGGGTGTAGTGTGAGTACAACCAACTCAATAAGTATCGCAAATAAACAAGGCAAGTTAAGAGAAGCTTAATTTGTTGAGGTCACTAGTTAATTCAGTGCAATTGTGTCCCGTTTTTATTAACATAATACAACATTTAAAGCTAGCTCATAAGGCTTCGTGACACGAATATCTGCGTGTGCATGTGCATTGGTTCTTAAATACCCTGCTCAACAGTATTATGGCAAGTAGAGGAAAGAATCACATAAATCAGATAAATGATCAAGAAAATACAAGTTCCACACACTGCACGGGCAACTCACGTGCTAACAATAGAATCTCCATGGACAACTCACGTGCGACACAGACGACTCACGTGTCAATATCAATATATGGATCCGTACGGACAACTCACGTGCCAATAATATCAATACATGGATTCGTACAGATAACTCACGTGCTACACGATCAACTCACGTGCTAATTACATAATCTGCCCGGAATAGTCACATCCCAGTCCAAAATATCATATAGGAGCAATAAGCAAGTAAACAAGTATATAATGGAAGAAATACGATTCTCCTATCCCTGGACTGGTGTAAATAATATGCTAAAGTGCAGGAATGTGCAAAGTATGCTATCGTAGCTCAAACCGACAATTTCATCAATGAAAAATATTTATCAAGTTCGTTCAGGGATTAAACCTCTAAGTAGACTCATCATGGTTCAATTAGATCACATAAATTATTACCGCATGCTAGATATTGAAGCTCGAAGCTTAACAGTCATTTCTTGGCTTATAGAAGCCCGAGCAGAACCCAAATATGAATATACAATCTTGGAGCCTACACATGGGATCATCCCGACGCATGTGCACACCCAAAAGCACGTGGCTATTACAACACTTCAGGCAACTGGTGCCTTAACCCAGTTTAAATACGATGCTTACCTCAAGCAACTCGAATCACTCTGCTAGCAAGCCCTTGCCTTGTGAATCGGTCTCTGAACGTCTCGAATCTAGCCATAAATAATTTGATACATCAACACGAGCTAAAGAAATCAGTTCCATAAGAAAATACTAAGTTTTTAATAAAAAGTCAACTCTAAAGTTGGCCCCCGGGCCCACATCTTGAAATCCGATAAAGGTCGCACAATCCGGAAGACCATTCAACTACGAGTCCAACCATACCAAATTTACTAAAATCCAACACCAAATCGACCCCCAAATTCCCAATTTAAACTCTCCAAATCCGCCTTAACTCCAAAATTACATCTCAAAACCACACAATCTAGGTGGAAAAATCAATGGAAAAATATAATTATTGAGTAAATTTAACCACAAGTGACTTACCTCAAGAAACCCCTCAAAAATTCTCTCAAAAATCGCCTAATCCCGAGCTTGAAATGTTCAAAATGAAGAAAATCACGGAAAACTCATTTTTATTACACTGCCTAGGCCTTCTTGCACCTACAATAACTTACCCGCTTCTACAGTGTCGCAGAAATGACCCTTATCCCACTTCTGCGGGTTCCTTCGCTCCTGTGGACCATAATTCTACTCCTGTGGACTCGCCTCTGCGAGCCACACTACCGCTTTTGCGGACATAGTTCCCATTTCCATTTCCGCTTCTGCCTCCAATCACCGCATCTGCAGCCACGAAGGTGCGGAAATTCCTTCGCACCTATGATCACGACACAATCCCCTCAAAATCACATATGCGCTTCCCCCGCTCGCTCATGCGAGATCGCACCTGCGATCTCTACTCCGCAGGTGCGATTGCACCATAACTGATAAGCTTCAACATTCCGTTAACTATCTGAACTCCACCTGAGGCCCCCGAGACCTCAACTAATTATACCAACAAGT
This sequence comes from Nicotiana sylvestris, assembly GCF_000393655.2. NCBI lineage: Eukaryota > Viridiplantae > Streptophyta > Magnoliopsida > Solanales > Solanaceae > Nicotiana > Nicotiana sylvestris. The sequence goes on from NC_091060.1 coordinate 85,491,910, forward strand.
CCTAAATCTTGATACGAACTTAGTCGAGCCTTCAAATCACATCAAACAATGCTAAAATTTGGAATCGCACATCGATTCAAGCTTAATGAACTTTCGAATTTCTAACTTCTACATTCGATGCCGAAACCTATCAAATCACGTCCGATTAACCTTAAATTTTGTACACAAGTTACAAATGACACCACCGACCTACTCCAACTACAGGAACCCTAATCCGAGCTCAGTAACCACAAAGTCCACTTTTGGTCAAACTTTCAAATTTTCAACTTTCGTCATTTCAAGCCTAATTCCACTATGAATCTCCAAATCACTATCAAGATATGCTCCTAAGTCGAAAATCACCCAACTAAGCTAACAGACTATCAAAACTCCATTCTGGATCCATTTATACACAAGTCAACATCCGGTCAAGATTTTTAACTTAAGCTTCCAACCTTGAGACTAAGTGTCTCAACTCATCCGAAACCTCTCCGGACCCAAACCAACTACCTCGGCAAGTCACATAGCAGCTATAAAGTATAAAATGATCAGTAAATGGGGGAACGAGGCTACAACTCTCAAAAAATTGATTGGGTCATTACATATATCCAACACTATCGTCATTCCTAGTGTTCAATTGAATTTGTTTTGTTACTATTAGTATTGATTTGAACTTTGTTTGAGTTACTGTATTTATGGGCTATAATAATTTATTTATTATTCAAGAGTTTTAAGTCCAAATTTGAAAAAATACATTAAAAGATAAAACTTTGAAAAAGTTTAAGAAATATTTATAAATTACATTACAATAAATATTTATATGTATATAATATTTTTAAAAATTATATAAATGTACTATCGGGTTTGTTTGGTTTCGGTTTGACTTTTTTTATTTAAAACCAAACAAAACCATCTATGGTCAGATTTGTTTTCCAATAATAAACCAAATCAAACTAACCCATAACTGTTTTCTTCGGTTTGACTCAAATTACCGGTTTGATGTGGTTTATCTATTTTCCTTGTACACCCCTAGCTGTATGTATGGGTATACATGGACCAGGTTGGTTCGGTTTTTATTAAAACCAAACCAAACCAATTATATCGGTTTGGTTTCAATTGGTTCGGTTTTGTCAAATATTTCAGTTTTTTTAATACATGAATAATATGTCAATCTTACTTTATTAAATTTTTGATAAGTAAATATATGTTAAATAAAAATTTAAAAAATTGACAAATATATGATCTATTTTTTTTAGCAAATATACCACTAGGCAGGATGCCTAGTGGCTAATATATAAATAAAATCCCAAAATGGGTTCAAAGCTTACAAGATGTCCAAAACAAATAGAAGTTGCATGAAGCTACTAGCTACTAGAAATACAGAAAAGCTAAGGTCTAATGAACTAGCTATTACAACATGATAAGCTGAATGCTTCCTTCTCCTATTAGTTTATGTGAATCCAATTACCAATGACAAATACCAAGAAGCACCTATCAAGCTCTCACCAGGCGCCAGGGTATGCAGTCCATAGGCTAAAATGAATTCCAAAGAACTACACCATAGAATTGAAACCAGCAAAATCTTCCAATCTTCAATGTTGCTCCAATGTGATCCATTCAAATCAAGACAGTGTAATGAGTTTGTCATCTGCTCACTCATCATACTCACCATACATACTGCATTATCATCTCCAGAATGAGTGTGTGAACACACTAATACACTTGTAAGCTGACAGAAATTCCTACCAGAACCTTTGACGTGTTAGTCATTCTGAGCATTGCTAAACCACCCCCAGATTGAACATGAGAACATTCTAATACCACTGGGAAGTGATTCAACAATGTCCAGAAACACAACTGGACATGTTTAGGTAGTTCATTAGTATTTGGCCATATCAGAAGTAGAAAAACTACACCAACCTCAACCTACTTGTCAAATTCCTGTGCACTATTAAAGCACCTCCAGAATGAGCATGTGACCATGATAATACCACTGAAAAATACCTTAATAGCATACAGTCTAATACCAACCAAAAGAAGCAAGCAGGTAGGTGCAAAAACAAGCAATGTGAAGACATTAATCAGGTGCTCTTCTCTTGGCTATCCTAACCCTACGATTAGGTGTTTGTGACTTGTCTAAATTGATCAACTTCCTCCCTGCACTAGGCAATTTAGAGAATGAGTGAAACTCATATGTACCTGCAAAAGAAAAAACAATATTAGCTATAAAGTCTGTCATTGATTTGCCTTCTCTGAACACATGTTGAAAGATCACATTGAAGTTGTCCTTCATCTCCTTAATTCTCTTCACATATGGTGCAATTACCCAAGGAGGATTCCATTCACCTTATATCACCTTCTTCATCACCAACGAGTCAATCTCCAAGATGAGAGGGTGAAGATCATGCTCTACACAATATTCCAACCCTTGAAGAATAGCCTTAGCTTCAGCTACCACATTTGTTGTCACCCCCGGGTCTACTACCCAAGCATACACCACATCACCTTCATCATTCCTTACACAAAAGCCTAGGGAACTAGGACTAGGATTGCCCGGGTGATGCTCCATCAGTATTGCATTTGTACCAACCATGAAAAGGAAGCTGCCATGTTACTCTTCTAGTGATCAATATAGGTTTATAGCCTTAAAAGAATTGAATCATGTCTAGCCATAACAATGGAATATTAAACATACAAGCATACCTCACCCTTGACAATTGATGCAATGTCCTATGAATTCATGAGTCAACCTATTTGTGGACACTGGACCTCCATGTTTACCTATATTTCTTATCTTCCAAAGCTCCCAAGTAACGATAGCTGGTACTGCTTGAAACAATGGCTTTAATTTTGGAAAACATTGAGCGTACCACCAATGCCTTATAACCTGTTTCAATTGAACCAATGGCACAGTAATTCCAGCAACTCCTATGAATAAGTTCCATACCTTAGAGGCAGTAGGAATTGTGACTAATATGTGCTCAATATTAGATTCCTCTTGAGGCTGCTGATAATACCAACACCTAGACATCACCATTTGCCCTTGCCTCATCCACATGTCATCAGTTGCTATTTTTTGCCTCCACACTCTCCATAATAAGAAGTATATCTTGAATAAAAAACATTTAATCCACATTAACTTGAACTCCTGATTAGGATCTGCCCTATTCCTTAATATTTGCTAAGCACTATTAACACTGAACTTGTGTAACGACCCGACCAGTCGTTTTGAGCTTTTGCACTTTGCTCGCTAGTTTTCAGGCATGAATAGCCTCATGTGATATATTATGAATTATTTAGATCATCGGTTTTCATTTTCAGGGTAATCAAAATGAATTTGGAAGAACAGTTCTCAGTTTGAAGCTTAAAATTTGAAAGGTTTGACCAAGTTTTGACTTGTTAGTATATGATCTCGGATTGAAATTTTTATGATTTGGTTAGATTTGTTAGGTGATTTAGGACTTAGGAGCGTGATCAGAATGTATTTTGGAGGTCCGTGGAAAGTTTAGGATTGAATTGGCGAAATTGAAATTTTGGCGTTTTTTAGTTGATAGGTGAGATTTTGATATTGTGGTCGGAATGGAATTCCAAAAGTTGGAGTAGGTCAATTTGTCATTTGTGATGTGTGTGCAAAATTTTAGGTCATTCGAGCAAGGTTTGATAGACTTTTTGATCGAAAGCAGAATTTGGAAGTTTTTGGAATTCTTAGGCTTGAATCCGATGTAATTTTGGTGTTTTGATGTTGTCTTGACCGTTTCGAAGGTTGGAATAAGTTTGAATGATGTTATGGTTGGCATGATTGGTTGAGGTCCCGAGGGCCTCGGTTGAGTTTCGGGTGATTGAACGGATCATTTCACATTGGAAAAAGTTGCAGAAAAACTGTTGTTGGTGTTGCAAGTTTTTGACCTTCGCATTCGCGATGGATGTCCCGCATTTGCGAAGGGTTAGGATGTGAGGCAGTGGAGTTGGATTTCACATTCGCGAAGGTGGTCCCGCGTTCGTGAATGACTGAGGTCAGTGGTCATCGCATTTGCGAGGGTTTTCCACGTTCATGTAGAGGAAGTGGAATAGCTGGGACCCCAAGGCATTTGTTCTACGCGTTCGCATAGTAGAGGTCGCGTTCACAAAGAGGTGAGTCAGTTGTGCATCGCGTTCGCAAGAGGGTCCTCACGTTTGCGTAGAAGGAATTTTGGTCAGTGAAGCTTTGTGCTTCGCGAACGCGAGGGTGCTGCCGCGTTTGCGATGAATAAGTTAACTGGGTAGAATGTTTAAGTTCAAAATCGCGGGTTTACGTCCAATATTACAAAAACTATTAGAGAGCTTTGGAGAAGGTGAAAGTTGAGGAGATTTTCAGTGGAGAAATTGGGGTAAGTATTATTCACTCATATTTGGTTTAATCCCATGATTTAGTCTTGAATTTCATCATTTAATTTGAGAAATTAGAGTGGAAATTGGGAAAAATGGAGAAAAAGTTTGAGAATTTCTTTTGGGGATTTGAGGGGCCATTTGAAGTCCGATTTTGATGTTCTTGGTATGTACGAACTCGGAAGAGTGTAAGGATTCTATTAATATGATTTTTATCAGATTTCAAGATGTGATCCTTGGGGTCGGGTTTGGCCAATTTCGGGAATTTTAATGTAAATTGGTTTTCGAGTGAGCTTTGTTCCCTTAACATAATTTGATAGTACGAATCTATTTTTGGTTAGATTTGGAGCATTCAGAGGCCGAGTCGAGAGGCAAAGGCATCTCGGGCTAGAGTTTGGACCTGATTGAGGTAAGTAATAATTGTAAATATTTGTCCTAAGGGTATGAAACCCCGGATTTTATATCGTTGTGCTACTTTGAGGTGATACGCATGCTAGATGACGAGCGTGGGGTCGTGCACCGTTGGGGATTGTGACTTAGTCCATCCTGTATGATTGTTAAACCGCGTATTTGATTGAAAACTGTTTGATATCATTGTGTTTTGGAAAGTATTATCATGTTTTGGGCTGAATGCCATATTTGAGCCTCGTACCAACTATTTTGGACCCTTAGGGAATTTTTACTACTATTCCTCACTATTTTGAGTTCATATTTGTACTTAGTCATGCTGTATTCTACTGTTTTCATAACTCAGCCATATTTACTCTATTTTGATATTTTAAATGATATTGTGGGCTGAGCATCATGTTTTACTGTTTCCCGAGTGGCATGAGAGATTTCTGACTGAGTGAGGCCGAGGGCCTGTGTTGTGAGGTTATTATGGGATTGGGCTGCGTAGCACAGTAGTGTGGTACTAATTTATGATTATGAGGCTGAGGGCTTAATTTGTTACGCCACGAGGTGGCTTGATATGAGTCCGAGAGCCTGTTTGGTTATTCCGCGGGATGACTTGTTATTGTGCTTGGGCCGTAAGGGGCCCTTCCCGGAGTTTGTACACCCCCAGTGAGCGCGGGTACCCAGTATGAGTGATATGATGTAACTCGAAGGGCTGTTATTGTTTCATGTTGTTTCCTGAAGGGCTATTCTTGATTTATGTTTTCCCGAGGGGTGATTCTTGATTCATGTTATGCATGAGGGGTTGATTACGAGTGATTGTGAGGTAGCCCGAGGGGCTGGTTCTGTTCATATTATGCCCGAGGGGCGGTTTATGGTGCATGTTTTGCTCGAGGGGCTGTTTACGTTTTCTATCATTTATACTCACTATTTTATCACTCGTTTGAAACCATTGAAAGTTATTTTAAAAAGATTTTACTGAAACTAAGCTTGAGTTACGAGGTAAATGATTTGTGTACTGCTTTGGAAATGATCTACATTCGTTATAGTGTTATGACGTGGTTTACGTGTTTTCTTACTGCTCAACTTTTATTTACTCTTATTACTCACTAAGTTGGCGTACTCACATTACTCCATGCACCTTGTGTGCAGATTTAGGCATTTCTGAACCCGATAACAGGTGTTGATTGCTCAGTGGCAGAGTCATCGGAGTTAGCGAGGTAGCTGCCCGACGTTCGCAGCACTGCTTTTCTCTATCTTGTATTTCTTAAACTGTATTTAGTACATTTTTAGACTCTTTGTTATATTCAGACCTTAGTAGATGCTCGTGACTTGTATTCCACACTGTTCATTTGGACTAACATTATGAGATATATGATCAATTAAAGGCTTAAAATTGATTATTATTGATTAAATGGTTAATTCACGAGTTGTATTGGCTGGCCTAGTTTCACGATAGGCGCCATTACGACCGGGTCAGTTTTAGGGTCGTGACAAGTTGGTATCAGAGCCTAGGTTACATAGGTCTGACGATTCAAGAGTAGGTTTAGTAGAGTCTCGGGGATCGGTACAAAAACATCTATACTTACCTTTGGGAGGCTGCAGAAACTTTAGGAAAAACTTCACATTCTTGAATTCTTATCATGCGTCCTTGATTCAGCTTGAAATGTAACTCTTTGAATTCCTTCTACGCGTTCGTATGCTCACATGAGCGCTCGGTATCAGTAGTGCATCGACAACTTGTGATTCCCTGATCAAGGGGCGAGATGTGATTTTTGTGCGATGATGTTGGGCCAGTCTGGAGGACTTGAGGCTGGGTTTTGCCTATAGCTTGAGCATTGAGGCGTTGATTGTGTGAGCACATGCTTTTGGATTTGTAAGTCCGATAGTGCCCCTATTAGTGGGAGTGATGACTGGATGGCTATGTGATGAGTATGATGTGACTGCGAGATGTATGCATATGATTTGAACGAGACAAGAAGGGTCTGCTTGGGGGTAGTAAGAACTATCCGGTGCTTGATTCCCATCATGATTTCATGTATTGCCCGAGTTGTGGGCGTGTTGAAGGAACTTTTCATGTTGCCTAGTTGGGAAGTGAAGTAGATTTCACATTGTGATATGAGTTCAGACTCAAGAAGATTAAGTGACTGCGTAATGTTTATGACGGTAGAAGGGTATAAAGTGATGTTAGTTTGAGGCAAAACAGGTGGGTTATCTCCTACGGAGTGTTCTGAAGTTTGTGTGATCCTTTATGTTGTTTATTGGAAGATCTTTGTTAGCAGTGAAATATATGTGTTGCAATTTAAATTTGGGTCACCTAAGAGAGTCGGATTGACTATTACGAGGGTGAATGCGAGATTTGCAGAAGATTTAAAGTACTAAATGGTCTGTGTTTTACGAGCTTACGAAGGATTGAGTTTAATCTCACTATGGTATTGTGGTAGTAATAGAGTATATGCATTATGAGTCATTATGTGTTTTGATCTATGGCTTTGAGCCAAGTGGGGGAGTCTGCTGTTGATTAGCTGATTGCACGGTTATGTGCTATGTTGGTTTCAATTTGAGACGTATTGGTAAATCACTTATGGCTTATGGAGGTTGAGACCGATGATGGCTCGAGTAAAGGAAATTTAAATAAAGGTTATGTTATGATTTATGGATATATGAGAATCACAGAATGACTTGAGTTGTTATTGGTAAAGGATGTGTGGTGCATAGAACATGAAATTTCTTGGTTGCATTAAGGTGAGGTTACATTCTGTGGTATTAGAGTGCTATTGGAGAACAGGTCATCCAGTTCGTTTGATCAGTCTAATTGCGGTTTGAGTAGAGTGGATGACTCTCGAGAATGGTTCTAATGGGTCAAGATTTTACATGTAATAATTGGAGATTTTCAAGTTGTATATTTGGATAGAAACTGAGGGTTGCATTGGAGGGTGTCAAAACTCGTGGTATTTTTATATCATTATGGGATTCTATATATCAGTATCAGGAAGGTGAAGGTAATGGCCTTGGGTTCGCAGGGAGTCACTTCAGGGTAGGTATTTTGAATGTGGTGCATTTGGGACTATTTAAGAAAATATCCAACGACTTATGAGCCTTAGACGGTGTGGTTTTATGCTTGGGTCTCGTGTGGTGAGTCTAGGATGAGGAATTGTGGTGTTATAACAAGAAGAAGTATCAAGTTGAGGGTAAATTAGAAAGAACTTGGATAGATGGGATAGCTTGGTAGTAGGCCGGATCGACATGGTAAGGATATGATTAGTTCTTTGGGTGCTTATGAGGTAATGAGTTTCTACATGTGTTTCACAGCAATTCTCTTGAGTTTTAGTGGCCTGCGTATCTTGGTTGAGTTATAAGGATTCAGTCCTGACGGTTTAGTTTTGTGCAAATTGAATTCGGAGAGTTCTTGATGGTTTCTACCACGGTTAGAGATGTATATTTTCTACGAGCGTGAGGAACATGGGATGTGTAGTGATTTTCTTCTAGATGGGATCAATGGAAAGTTCTTATCTAGTGAGAACGTAGTTACTTGTGGCTCGGAAAGGGATATGAAGTTCTCATGTTTATCCTAGGATAGTATGGTATATGCAGTGTGTTGTATAAGATTGAGATTTGCATGTGTAAGGTCACTGTTCAGTTCTGAAAGGAAGGTCACAAATTCTTAGATAGCATGGACGGTTCAGATGACTAGATAAATGAGATCACTGATTGGTGTGGCTTGATGAGGGTATATATTTTAGCAAGGGCGATGTGTTTGAGTTGAGGATATTTCATTAGTATTGCGCCACTCTCTTGTTGGATCGACTGTTGATATTTGAGTTTGCTTGGTGGCACAGAAGAATTTTAGAAGTACCTCTCGTGGGATGTTGGGTATTAGAGGTGTGTTGTATATTCGGATGGTAGAGTTGGGATCGGATATGGTGATTCGCGTGCTGTATGGATTTGGAGATTGGGAGTTCTCATAAATAGGTTAGGTCGTAGTTGTGGACCACATATATCGGTCTTATGTGGTAACTATCGGAGGTTTGGAGACCCGAGTGGATCCTTATTGCTTAGTATGCTAGATTTTGGTGTGATATTGGGTATGGACTGGTTGTCTCTGTGTCGTGTTATTCTGGGCTGTTGCGCTAAGGCGGCGGAGTTGGCTATGTTGAGGATGCCACGGATTGAGTGGCGAGGTTCAGCGGATTATGAACCCAGTAGGGTGGTTTCATTTTTTTGAAGACCCAGCGGATGGCTGGGAAGGGTTGTCTTTCTTATTTGGCCTTCGTGATGAATGTCAGTGCAGAGACTTCTACCATTGATTCCGTTCCGGTGGTGAGGGATTTTTCAGATGTGTTTCCTACTGTTGGGCATGTCGCCGGACAGGGTTGTTCATTTCGGTATTGATTTGGTGCCATGCACCGTATCGTATGGCACCAGCGGAGTTAAATGAGTTGAAGAAACAGCTTCAGGAACTCCTTGACTAGGGGTTCATTGGTAGGCCAATATGGATGTGTGTTTTAACTCGAGTCGGCTTGGTTGACTCCGAGTTGTATTGTTGAGGGATGTATTGATTCGATTGTTATTGAACTTATTAGTGATCTGGGGAGATCTATAAGTTATCTTTCCGTGTTGAGAGACGTTAGGATTTGTTGGTTATAGGCACATGTGGTGCGGTTTTATTGGGGCTTCTCAGTGGAATTCGAGCGGGAAGAGTATTGGGTATTGCTCGGCGGATGGCGTATCGGTTGTATCCTTTCGGGTTTGTGTAATGTTATGTCAATTGCTTCGCCGTGGTTAAGATGATTTACTTTGGTTCTAGACATCACACTGCGCGTGGTTGTCGATTTTGAGCATAGTGACTTGAGGTGTTTCATGTGGACCAGTCTTTGGATAGGGTCGCGTATTGCAGCGAAGTTATGGGGAGGTATAACCTTTCGAGTTATATTCGTGTGTTCTATTTCTATGATGTATGACGGGTTCCCAGCATTGTGTTGTGGTGGTACTGGTGAGCTTGCAGTACAACTCTCTCATTTGATTCATTTTTCATGATTTGAGTACGTTCGGATTGTTGCTTATTGGTGTACGAATTGCACGAGTTGTGGCTTTAGATGGTATTAATGTGTCATGTCACTAGAGTAGTTGTGATTGGATTAGATGAGATCGTTGGGATCTAGAATGAATACAAACGGATTTGGTTTCAGCGTGTTGGAAGGATAATATCGATGTTCAGTTCAAAAATTTGCTATGGTCCTTGCCAAGGGAGAAGTGGTTTCATGAATGGTTGATCTGAGGAATGGTTATGGCTTTCTACGTGTTTATCTATCATTGGCAGCATACAAAAGTGTTGGAATGAGGCTTGTTTGATAAGAGATTTATTATTGGTATTCGGTTGTTTCGAGCAACTGCTGTGATTAGAACTTATCACTACGAGTGTTTGAGTTATGTGATATATCACGCAATTGCATCTGAGGTTGCAGGTATGGTTTGTTACAGCTTGTTCGGGCTTATTCAGAGTATAGATGTGAGATTCTGATCTTATAGATGATTTTAGAAGTGGAAATGTGGTTCTAAGGTTTATGGGCTAGGTTGGATTGTGAAATTTTAGTTACATGGTGTTGTCAGACCTATATGAGATAGGGTGACGTGGGATCACACCCGGGTATGTGCATGGTAAGGTTACACAGCGATTTGATGGTCTTCGGAACAACTGTGGGCACGTCGAGGACGAACGTATGTTTAAGTAGGGGAGGATGTAACGACCCGACCGGTCGTTTTGAGATTTTGCACTTCGCTCGCCAGTTCTCGGGCATGATTATCCCCGTGTGATGTATTATAAATTATGTAAATCACCGGTTTTGGTTTTCAGGGTTGTCAGAATGAATTTGGAAGAACAATTCTCAATTGAAGCTTAAAATTTGAAAGGTTTGACCAAGTTTAGACTTGTTAATATATAATCTCGGATTAGAATTTTTATGATTTGGTTAGCTCCGTTAGGTGATTTGGGACTTAGGAGCGTGATCGGAATGTATTTTGGAGGTCCGTGGAAGGTTTAGGCTTGAATTAACGAAATTGGAATTTTGACGTTTTCCGGTTGATAGGTGAGATTTTGATATAGGTGTCGGAAAGGAATTTCGGAAGTTGGAGTAGGTCCATTGTGTCATTTATGACGAGTGTGCAAAATTTCAGGTCATTCGGTCGAGGTTTGATAGACTTTTTGATCGAAAGCAGAATTTGGAAGTTTTTGGAATTCTTAGGCTTGAATCTGATGTAATTTTGGTGTTTTGATGTTGTCTTGAGCATTCTGAAGGTTGGAACAAGTTTGAATGATGTTATGGGATATGTTGGCATGATTGGTTGAGGTCCCGAGGGCCTCAGGTGAGTTTCAGGTGGTTGAACGGATCATTTCATGTTGTAAGAAGTTGCAGAAAAACTATTGTTGGTGTTACAGGTTTTTGACCTTCACATTCGCGATGGATGTCCTGTGTTCGCTAAGGGTTAGGATGTGAGGCAGTGGAGTTGGCCTTCGTGTTCGCGAAGATGGTCCCGTATTTGCGAAGGTCTGAGGTCAGTGGTCATCGCGTTCGGGAGGGTTTTGCCGCGTTCGCGAGGGGTTTGCTGTGTTCGCGTAGAGGAAGTGGAATAGTTGGGAACCCAAGGCATTTGTTCTACGCATTCGCATAGTAGAGGTCGCGTTCGCGAAGAGGTGGGTCAGTTGTACATCGTGTTCGCGAGAGGATCCTCGCGTTCGCGTAGAAGGAATTTTGGTCAGTGAAGCCTTGTGCTTCGCGAATGCGAGGGTGCTGCCGCGTTCGCAATGAAGAAAATAATTGGGTAGTATGTTTAAGTTCAAAATCGAGGGTTTAAGTCCAATATCATAAAAACCATTATAGAACTCGGGAGAAGGTGAAATTTGAGGAGATTTTGAGTGGAGCAATTGAGGTAAGTATTCTTCACTTATATTTGGTTTAATCCCATGATTTAGTCTTGAATTTCATCATTTAATTTGAGAAATTAGAGTGGAAATTGGAGAAAAATGGAGGAAAAGTTTGAGAATTTCTTTTGGGGATTTGAGGGGTCATTTGAGGTTCGATTTTGATATTCTTTGTATGTACGAACTCGTGAGAGTGTAAGAATTCTATTTATTGATGTGATCTTTATAGGATTTTGAGACGTGGGCCCGAGGGTCGGGTTTGGCCAATTTCAGAAATTTTAATGTAAATTGGTTATTTTCGAGTGGGCTTTGTTCCCTTAGTGTATTTTGATGGTACGAATCTGTTTTTGATTAGATTTGGAGCGTTCGGAGGCCGAGTCGAGAGGCAAAGGTATCGCGGTCTAGAGTTTGGACCGGATTGAGGTAAGTAATGATTGTAAATGTTTGTCTTGAGGGTATGAAACCTCGGATTTTACATCGTTGTGCTACTTTGAGGTAACACACACGCTAGATGATGAGCGTGTGGTCATGCATCGTTGGGGATTGTGACTTAGTCAGCCCCGTATGACTGTTAAACCACGTATTTGATTGAAAACTGTTTGATATCATTGTGTTTTGGAAAGTGTTATCATGTTTTGGGTTGAATGCCATATTTGAGCCTCGTACCAACTGTTTTGGACCCTTAGGGGATTTTTACTACTATTCCTCACTATTTTGACTTCATATTTGTACTTAGTCATGCTGTATTCTACTGTTTTCATAACTCAACCATATTTACTCTGTTTTGATATTTTAAATGATATTGTGGGCTGAGCATCATGTTTTACTATTGCCCGAGTGGCATGAGAGATTTCTGACTGAGTGAGACCGAGGGCCTGTGTTGTGAGGATATTATGGGATCGGGCTGCGCGGTGCAGTAGTGTGGTACTGATTTATGATTATAAGGCCGAGGGCCTGATTTGTTACGCCACGAGGTGGCTTGATATGAGGCCGAGAGCCTATTTGATTATGCCACGGGATGACTTGTTATTGCGCTTGGGCCGTAAGGGGCCCCTCCCGGAGTCTGTACACCCCGAGTAAGCGCGGGTACCCAGTGTGAGTGATATGATGTAGCCCGAGGGGTTGTTATTATTTCATGTTGTTGCCCGACGAGCTGTTCTTGATCCATATTTGCCCGAGGGGTAGTTCTTGATTCATGTTATGACCGAGGGGCTGATTACGAGTGATTGTGAGGTAGCCTGAGGGGTTGGTTCTGTTCATATTATGCCCGAAGGACGATTTATGGTACATGTTTTGCCCGAGGGGCTGTTTACGTTTTCTATCATTCATACTCACTGTTTTATCACTCGTTTGAAACCATTGAAAGTTGTTTTAAAAAGATTTTTACTGAAACTGAGCTTGAGTTACCAGGTAAATGATTTGTGTACTGCTTTGGAAATAATCTACATTTGTTATAGTGTTATGACGTGGTTTATGTGTTTTCTTACTGCTCAGCTTTCATTTACTTTTATTACTTACTGAGTTGGCGTACTCACATTATTCCCTGCATCTTGTGTGCAGATTTAGGCATTTCTCAACCTGGTAACAGGTGTTGATTGCTCAGTGGCAGTGTCATCGGAGTTAGCGAGGTAGCTGCATGACGTTCGCAGCACTGCTTTTCTTCCTCTTGTCTTCCTTAGACTGTATTTAGTATATTTTTAGACTCTTTGTTGTATTCAGACCTTAGTAGATGCTCGTGACTTGTGACACCCTGATGTCGGGCTTGTGTATTTATTCCGCACTGTTAATTTAGACTTACATTATGAGATATCTGATCAATTAAAGGCATAAAAATGATTGTTATTGATTAAATGGTTAATTCAGGAGTTGTGTCGGCTGAGCGAGTTTCACGATAGACGCCATCACGACCGGGTCGGTTTTAGGATCGTGACAACTTGCCTGAAGGGGTTGGCATCCAATATGGCCTATCCCAGTATTCCTCATTGCGGTCATAATGCACATTGGATCTAATATGTTTAGCAATTTCTTCATTGAAAGTTTGATCTAGCAACTCATCCCATTCTTCCCCAGGAGAATTTTCTTAGTAGCACATGATAGTTACTTTTTTAGTTGTCTCACAATAACTTTTCGTTGATGTACACTTTCAAGGTTAACCAAATTTAATAATTAAATATAAAATCAATATGACACCTAAATAATGATATGTTCTACAATATTTAATTTTCACTTATCGAAATACCACTTCAAATTTGAAAAAGATATAAGAATTTAATAGATCTTGACATATGAATATGAAAAAACAAAGAGATTAACACATTTCAATAACATTAGATTAGAAAGTGATCATACAACACATTATTTAAAGTTAATTAAAATGGAACATTTCATATTCTATTAAATATTACATCGCATAAGAGAATCCCAAATATTTCTAGACATTTTTTAATTTTTTTTATATAAAGTCTTATAAGTATATATAAAAATTATATATTTATATGTCAGTTTGATTCGGATTTTTTACTCAATACCAAACTAAATCAAACCAAACCTCATCCGTTTTTTATTCGATTTAGTGCGGTTTTCCAGTTCGGTTTGTACGCACGCCCCTAGTTGTATAAATGGCCAATTCTAAAATTCAAAGCAGAAAAAAGATTCAGACACTAAATTTGAGTTTATAGAGGATCATAGAAAGGTAGAAGAGATTAAAAATTAAAAAATCATAAAAAGAAATAAAAATAGTACGGTATAGCCAGTTTTCGGACTGGTCATTCAAAAATAGCCAGCATTTACCAAGTCAATGAAAAATAACTACTATTTTGCTGCAGCAGAGATCGGCCCAGCATAATATACTGGAGTTCGGTGCACCTGTGTATGAACTTCAGCATATTGTGCTTGAAAAGAGATCAAATGGTCACCATTATCTGCATCATTACTATTTTTCTAAATAATCTATGAGGAATACAAATTGTTCCTATGAATCATAATTGCCAGATCTTCCATAATAGAAAATGACAACAAATATGTGACAAAGCAAAGCACTGTCAAGTGTAAACTTGATAAACCTCAACACTAAAATAATCACCAATTATGTGAGCAAGATGACAACCAAATGCTGAATATGCAATCTAGTGCATAAGCACAGAGAACTTGGGTTTTGTTATCTTTTGTCTTGTTGGGTTTAGTTTGGGCTTCATATTTGGATTACATAGATAGAATCTACTTGGTGGATAGTGAATTTACAAGCCCACAAATAAATAATATCTCAAGATATTGAAAACTATAAAATAATTTAGAAAATACTTATAAATTAGATTTTAATGATTATTTTTTGTGTAAATTTTTTAAAATCTATTTATATATAATATCGGTTTGGTTTAGATTCGGTTTGACTTATTTTTTGTTAATATCAAACCAAACCAAGAGTGATCGGTTTTTTATTTTCCAACACCAAACCAACCAAACCAAACCATGAGTCGAATTTTTTCTTCGGTTTAACTTGGTTCGTCGGTTCGGTTTGACTTGATGGTTTGGCTTGTACACTAGTAGGATATCACTAATACCTTTTCACACTTTTGCCAAAAATGCAACCTAAACTTCTCAACATCTAACGTGGTCAATAATAAAGTTTCAACTCAACCGTTCATCGTTCATGGAGTTGATATCTTATTGGCAAGACTGTTTACTAAAGCCAAAGCGTTGCTAGTCACCTCCTTCACCTTCCCTACACGATCACAGACATTCAATTCAATGGCACGTCATCAGTAACATCCTCAAATCCATCGGTGCAAGTGTCCTCATTAGTTAACGCTGCACTCATCCATGTCTGAACGTTACTCATCTGAAACCTCAACGACTCGCTGGAGCCACCGAGCCTACGCATCTGACTCAATGAATCACGTATTTGGCCAACAGTGTCCCCGAAAATCGAGAAGCAATCATGGAGAGCAGCTACAACTTGTGGCTGCGCTCCATAGTCAGCTTCGCGGGATATGTTGGAAAAGAAAGCTGCCATGCGCTTGGCTTTGGCTAGGGTTACTCCGACGGCTACACGAGCTAGTCGAGCTGGATCTTGTTGTACTGCGGTGGCATAGTGATTAAGTGAATGGTAGCAGGTAGCAGGATACATGGTGGTTTTACAACTCGACCGGATATATTCTGTGTCAGCAGAGACAAATCCAGGATTTAGAGGTTGGGGAGCGGCAGCATCAGGAGCGATGGCAAATGATGAAAGTGTGGTAGGGTCAAGGAGAGCGAAAGAGGGGACAAGGCGGAGGTGGAGGAGAACGGCGGCGAAAAGGATGCAGAAGAGGGAAAGAGGACGTGAAGTTTTCATGGTTTATTGTGTTTAGCTCTTTTTTAAACATGCAGTAATTAAAGCATTATGAAGAGTCCAGCTTTGATCTCCTTTTTTGAGGCTGTCCTGTTTTTGGGCGAGCTGATATAGGCAATTGGTCTTGAGGGAAAATGACATTTCTATCCTAAGAACCATGTATAACGTGTATATTAAAATTATTCTGGAAATTAATTAATGACTGAAAATGGAAGCACTTAATTCCGACTTATTATAATTAGATGAAGGAGTCCACTCAAGTCTTGAGAGCTGTTATCTCTAATCCGCTTCAAAATATGCTTTATTAAACAAGTAATATAAGAGCTCTGCTATTATTAGTGGCTCTAATTGTTTTTTTAATTAATGCTTCAGTTTTGGTAAATAACGAACACGTGGAGTTAGTTACAATAAGATCTCATTGTTTTCCTTTTTCTGTTAGCACAACGAGTAAGTATATTGAAATGCTCTTGCGCATGGTAAATAATAAATTCGCGAATTCTTTTATATACTACTACTAAATATTAGTATACTTTTTCGTAATATTAAAAATTCACTTACTTGTGTTTTATTTAAATCCAACTGTTTGCCATCAATTCTTAACTTTAAGGACGTACGGCGGACTCTTAAGAAATAAATATATCATCTTTTCCTATTTTTAGTTTTTTTTTTTCTCAGGAATGGGTGGTTAGATGTTTGGTCGGAATGCAATGAGCTTTTTGTCGAAATACAATCATAGAGGAATAGTTTATTTCGTCAAATATATATATGGCCAAATTAATTAAAAAAGAAGAAGAAATACAATGAAATGCTATAGCCGCCAGTTTAGCATGCCGAGTGATGCAATCCAACCTCTCTCCTTTTATATTAAAAAATTTATCACTTCGAAGCGTGCAATTTAATTTGTTGGTGTAACTTTAAATTGGGTCCCTCATAAACCCATGCTCGCTTGCTTTTCAATATGTATCACGACCCGGATTTTCCAGTATCGGGAGTTGTGATGGTGCCTACTCATGAAAGTTAGACAAGCCGACTATTATAAAATCATTATCCTTTTCGTTAAACATGTTCGACAATTTAAAATAATAAGTGATTAAACAACGAAATAAATTAAATAACCGGAAATGCGGAAGACGAAACTTAATATTTCAACCAAACACTGCTACATAATTTGAAGTACAATGCTACCCAGAATTTGGTGTAACAAGTCACGGACTGTCTAAGAATACTACAAATAAGGTCTGAATGAAATATATAAGTCTGTTTCTAAATAAGTAAAAACAGAAGAGAAAAGATAGGAGGAGACGCTAAGGCCCGCTGACGCCTGCAGGACTACCTCGGGTCGCCTGAATAGCCTGAAGACATCACCCTCACTGCGGTCCAAATGCTCCGGTATCAGTATCTGCACACAGTGCAGAGTGTAGTATCAGCACGGCCGACCCTATGTGCTGGTAAGTGCCTAGCCTAACCTCGGCGAAGTAGTGACGAGGCTAGGACCAGACTACCAAATAAACCTGTATAGTTAAATCATATACAGCGGAAATAAAAGCAGATAATTACAACTAAAGTTGGGCGGGGGAATATATGCTGCGGAGAGTAACAGGTAACAACAGAATAATAGTAGAGAATGTAAGGAACGCCGTAAATGAATTACCAGCAAAAGATAAGGAAATAAGGTAAACAAGTACACATGTAGTACTGTTGAAGGCGTGCAACCCGATCCCATTTCATATAGTACCATTGCAGGCGTGCAACCTACTCCCATTTCATATATTACCGTTGCAGGCATGCAACCCGCTCCCATTTCATATATTACCGTTGCAGGCGTACAACCCGCTCCCATTTTATATATTACCGTTGCAGGCGTGGAACCCCCTCCTATTTCACATATTACCATTGCAGGCATGCAACCTGCTCCCATTTTATTTATCAATACCAATCATAAAAGAATCCCGGTAAGGGAACAATAGTATAACAACAACAGCCCGGCAAGAGAACTATAATGTAACAACAACATCCCGGCTAGGGAACAATAATATAAGAACAACATCCCGGCAAGGAAACAATAATATCACAACAACATCCCAGCAAGGGAACAATAATATCACAACAACATCCCGGCAAGGGAACAATAATATAATTCTCATGTGAGGCACGAATAAATCACAACGGAGTCATAAAAATTACAATACAAGACTCACGGGTATGCTTGACACCGACGTATAGATACTCGTCACCATGCCTATACGTCGTACTCCACAGTTAACACGTAGCAAATAAGACACAACTCCTAATCCCTCAAGCTAAGGTTAGTCCAAACACTTACCTTGATGCCACGAACACAATTCAAGCCTCAACTATCGCTTTACCTCTTGATTCCACCACCAATTCGCTCGTATCTAGCCATAAGTTACTTAACTATATCAATAAATGCTAAATAAGTCAATTCTAATGTATGAAAATAAGTTTTTCAATGTTTTTCCCAAAAAGTCAAAAATCGACCTCGGGCCCACATGGTCAAAACCCGAGGTTCGAACCAAAACCTGATTACCCATTCACCTAAATATATAATTTATTTTGAAATCGGACCTCAAATCGGGGTCCAAACCCAAAATTTGTTCGCATTGATCCATCCTTCTTCTTAACAAACAATACCGGCGCACCCCAAGGCGAGACACTAGGTCTAATGAAACCTTTTTCAAGCAAGTCTTGCAACTTCTCCTTCAATTCTATAAACTCAGGCAGGGCCTGCGATACGGCGGAATAGAAATGGGCTGAGTGCCCGGAGCCAAATCAATGCAGAAGTCAATATCCCTGTCGGATGGCATACTCGGCAGGTCTGAAGGAAATACCTCAGGAAACTCACGAACAACAGACACAAAATCAATAGAAGGAACCTCGGCACTAGAATCACGAACATATGCCAAATAGGCCAAACACCCCTTCTCGACCATATACCGAGCCTTCATATATGAGATAACACTACGAGTAGAATGACCAGGAGTCCCTCTCCACTATAAACGAGGTACACCCGGCAAGGCTAAGGTCACAGTCTTGGCATGACAGTCCAAGATAGCGTAGTAAGGTGATAACTAGTACATCCCCAATATGACATCGAAATCAACCATGTCCAGAAGCAACAAATCTACACAAGTCTCAAGACCCTCAATCACAACTATACATGAACGACGGACATGATCTACCATAATAGAATCACCCACCGATGTAGACACATATACAGGAGCAATCAAAGAATCACTAGGCATGACCAGATACGGTGCAAAATAAGATGACACATAGGAGTACGTAGATCCTGGATCAAATAGAACTGAAGCATCTCTACTACAAACCAGAATTGTACCTGTGATAACTGCATCGGAAGCCTCAGCCTCAGGCCTGGCTGGAAGAGCATAACATCGGGGCTGGGCCCCACCACCCTGAACTACATCTTTGGGATGACCTACTGCTGGCTGGCCTCCACCTCTAACGGCCTGAGCTCCACCTCTAATACCTCTACCTCCACCTCTAGCACCTCTACCCCCACCTCTAGCTGGCTGGGCGGGCGGTGGAACACTCGATGTCTGAACCATGGCACGAGAACCCTGGTGCTGAGAACTACTCGGTGCTCGAGAGCAATATCTAGCAATGTGCCTCGTGTTGCCACAAGTAAAATAAGCCCTCGGTTTTTGGGGCTGACGACCCTGAAAACTCTAAAGCGGCGGCGCACTAATACGAGCTGGTAGTGCACTGTAGGATTGTAGATCAGAATACTGCATATGAGAATCACGGCCACCTGAAGCACCGTGAGAAACCTGAAGTGCTGGCTGAAAAGGCCTAAGAGGATGGCCTCTACCATATGAATGCCTGCCTCCAGACGAGGTGCCATTGAATCTGCCTGAATAATGAGGCCTCTTGTTAGACCCCTAACTACCTCCCTGCGATAGAACCATCTGAACTCTCCTGGCCATATTGGCTGCCTCCTAAAAAGAAATCACTTCCCGTCTCCTTAGCCATCTGAAGTCGGATAGGCTGAATGAGCCCCTCAATGAACCTCCTTACTCCCTCTCTCTCAGTGGGAAGTATAAGAAGAGCATGATGGGCCAAATCAATAAACCTGGTCTCATACTAAGTAAAAATCATAGAACCCTGTTGAAGACACTCAAACCGCCTCCGATATATCTCTCTCTGAGTGACAGGAAAAATCTTCTCCAAAAACAACTAAGAAAACTGATCCCAAGTCAAAGCTGGTGACCCAACTGGTCTAGCCAAACAATAATCCCTCCACCAAGTCTTGGCGGATCCAGATAAGCGAAAAGTAGCAAAGTCGACCCCATTGTTCTCCACTATTCCCGTGTTCCTGAGAACCTCATGACAGTTGTCCAAATAATCCTGGAGATCCTCAGAAGCTTCACCGCTAAAAGTGGTAGTGAAGAGCTTGGTGAACCTGTCCAATCTTCACAAGGCATCGGCAGATATAGCTGCTCCATCACCGGTCTGAGCTACCACACCCGACTAAACTGCTCCAATTGGCTGAGCTGCTGGAGTCTGAATCTGGGGATCCATCTGCTCCGGAGTGCGAATAGCAGGAGTCTAGGCTCCTCTTCCATCCTGAGAGACGGCTAGTGCTACAAGAAGCAAGCCTTCCCAGGTGACACTCTCTATAAGGCCCACTAGACGGACCAGAGCATCCTAGGGTACTAGGGTAGCAATGAACCCCTCTGGGACCTGAGCTGGGCCCACCGGAACTGCCTGGGCCGGAACCTCATCATCAAACTCAACCTGAGGCTCCGCCGCTGGTGCTGTTGCTCTAGGCTAAGCTCTGCCCCTACCTCAGCCTCTAGCACGACCTTGGCCTTGCCCTCTACCCCTCGTGGGAGATGCTGCTGGGGGCTCGGGCTGCTGATCAGAGGATGAGGAGTTGCGTGTTCTCGCCATCTGCGATAGAACAAAGTAGAAATTCAATTAGCATTGAGAAACCAAACCGCACGACAGGAAAGAATAAATGTGAAGCTTTTTCCTAACTCTGTAGGCTCTGGGGGATAAATATAGATGTCTCCGTACCGATACCTCAGACTCTACTAAGCTTGTCCGTGAATTGTGAGACCTATGTAACCTAGAGCTCTGATAACAACTTGTCATGACCCGAATTTTCCACCCTCGGGAGTCGTGATGGCGCCTACTCGTGGAAACTAAGCAAGTCGAATATTATAAAATCATTACCCTTTTCATTAAACCTGTTCGACAATTTAAAATAATAAGTGATTAAAAAACGAAATAAATTAAATAACCAGAAATGCGGAAGACGAAACTTAATATTACAACCAAACACTGCTACATAATTTAAAGTACAATACTACCCAAAATTTGGTATCACAAGTCACGGACTATCTAAGAATACTACAAATAAGGTCTGAATGAAATACATAAGTCTGTTTTTGAATAAGTAAAAACAGAAGAGAAAAGATAGGAGGAGATGCCAAGGCCCGCAGACGCCTGCAGGACTATCTCGGGTCGCCTGAATGGACTAAAGACAACACCCTCACTGCGGTCCAAACGCTCCGGTCTCAGTATCTGCACACAGTGCAGAGTGTAATATCAGCACAACTGACCCCATGTGCTGGTAAGCGCCTAGCCTAACCTCGACGAAGTAGTGACGAGGCTAGGACCAGACTACCAAATAAACGTGTGCAGTTAAATCATATACAACAGAAATAAAAGTAGATAATTACAACTAAAGTTGGGCGGGGGAAACATGCTGCGGGGAGTAACAGGTAATAACAGTAGAGAAATGTAAGGAACGCCGTAAATCAATTACCAACAAAAGATAAGGAAATAAGGAAAACAAGTACACAGGTAGTACTGTTGCAGGCGTGCAACCCGATCCCATTTCATATAGTACCGTTGCAGGCGTGCATCCCGCTCTCATTTCATATATTACCGTTACAGGAGTGCAACCCGCTCCTATTTCACATATTACCATTGCAGGCATGCAACCCGCTCCCATTTTATTTATCAATACCAATCATAAAAGAATCCCGACAAGGGAACAATAGTATAACAACAACATCCCGGCAAGGGAACAATAATATCACAACAACATCCCGACAAGGGAACAATAATATCACAACAACATCCCGGCAAGGGAACAATAATATAATTCTCATGTGAGGCACAAATAAATCACAACGGAGTCATAAAAATTACAATACAAGACTCACGGGTATGCTTGACACCGACATATAGATACTCGTCACCATGCCTATACGTCGTACTCCACAGTTAGCACGTAGCAAATAAGACACAACTCCTAATCCCTCAAGCTAAGGTTAGACCAAACACTTACCTCGATGCCACGAACATAATTCAAGCCTCAACTATCGCTTTACCTCTTGATTCCACCACCAATTCGCTGTATCTAGCCACAAGTTACTTAACTATATCAATAAATGCTAAATGAATCAATTCTAATGCATGAAAATATGTTTTTCAATGTTTTCCCCAAAAAGTCAAAAATCGACCCCAGGCCCACATGGTCAAAACCCGAGGTTCGAACCAAAACCCGATTACCCATTCACCCATTCACCCAAATATATAATTTTTTTTGAAATCGGACCTCAAATCGGGTTCCAAATCTCAAAAATTTGAAAAACCTAAGTTTTACCCCAAAACATCCAATTTCCCCCATGAAAACCCTTGATTTTGAGTTGAAATCACGTGAAAATATGTTAAGGATTGAAGAAAATGAGTTAGAATTGATTTACAATCGATTTCGAAGAAGAGTTGCCTTTGAAAAATTGCCCAAAGATGTTTAGGTTTTGAGAAAGTTTGAAAAATGAGAAATTTTCGGCGAAGTTATGATTTACATAGGCGCAGGTATCGCAATTGCGATGATATGTTTGCAAATGCGAACTCGCAATTGCGGCAAAAGCTTCGCAATTGCGAAGGATGCCTAGCTCTTCTTATTTCGCAAATGCGAACCATTGGTCACAAATGCGGTGCCTGCTAAGGTCGCAATTGCGACATAATCTTCGTAATTGTGAAGGCTCCCTACCCAGTCTAGTCTTCGCAAATGCGATGGTTTTTTTGCAAATGTGAGCTCGCAATTGCGAAGCCTGCAGTTCCGCAACACATATCAGTTTTTCCCAAAGTTAAAAACGCTCTGTGGCCTATCCAAAACTCACCCGAGCCCCCGGGGCTCCAAATCAAACATGCACACTAACCCAAAAACATCATACAAACTTGCTCGTGCAATCAAATCATGAAAATAACATGTAAAACTATGAGTTAAACCTCAAAACTCATCATTTTTATCAAGAACACTTAAAGTTCATAACTCTTCAACCGAACGTCCAAATCACGTCAAATAGACTTCATTTTCACCAAATTTCATAGTTATCTTTCAAATACTTGAACAAGTTTGTACCGAGCTCCAGAACCAAAATACAGGCCCGATACCAATGGTTTCACACATTAATTCCTTCTTTAGTTCATAAATAATTCAGCAAAATAATTTCTTTCAAAAATTGATTTCTAAGGCTTGGGACCTCGGAATTCATTTTCGGGTATACGCCCAAGTCTCATATTTTATTGCGGACCTACCGGGATCGTCGAAACACAGATCCAGGTCCGTTTGCTCAAAATGTTGACCAAAGTCAACTATAATCAAATTTTAACTCTAGAAATGTCTATTCTCATATTTTCACTTAAAAACTTTCCGGATATACGTCTGGACCATGCACGTAAATCGAGGTGAGGTAAAAAGGAGGTTTTAATACCTCAAAATACAGGATTTGTTTCTAAAATAAGTGATGACCTTTTGGGTCATCACATCCTCCACCTCTCAAACAACTGCTCGTCCTCAAACGGACATAAGAAGGAAGTACCTAAGTCGGGGAAAAGATGGGGATAACGGCTCCTTATATCGGAGTTGGACTCCCAGGTCGATGCCTCAGCAGGCTGACCCCTCCACTGAACACGAACAGAAGGGAAACTCTTCGATCTCAACTGACGAACCTGCCGGTCTAGAATAGCTACCGGCTCCTCCTCATAGGACAAGTCCTTGTCCAACTGGACAGTGCTGAAATCTAACACGTGGGATGGATCGCCGTGATACTTCCGAAGCATGGACACATGAAACACTGGATGCACAGCTGATAAGCTCGGCAACAACCCAAGTCTGTAAGACACCTCTCCCACTCGATCAAGAATCTCAAACGGGCCAATGAATCTAGGGCTAAACTTGCCCCTCTTTCCAAATCTCATCAAGCCCTTCATAGGCGACACCCGAAGCAATACTCGCTCACCGACCATGCCAAATCTCAAACCTTGCGGTCGGTGTAACTCTTTTGCCTGGACTGGGCTGTACGAAGCCTATCCTGAATGATCGTGACCTTGTCCAAGGCATCCTGTACTAGATCTGTACCCAACAACTGAGCCTCTCCCAGCTCAAACCATCCAACCGTCTACCGACACCGTCTACCATATAAGCCTCAAAAGGAGCCATCTGGATACTCGACTGGTAGCTATTATTGTAGGCAAACTCTGCTAGAGGCAAAAACTAATCCCATTAGCCTCCAAAGTCAATGACACAAGCTCGGAGCATATCCTCCAAAATCTAAATAGTGCGCTCGGACTGCCCGTTTGTCTGAGGATGAAATGTTATGCTCAACCCAACCCGTATGCCCAACTCTCGCTGAACTGCTCTCCAGAAATGTGAGGTAAACTGCGTACCTTGGTCAGAAATGATAGACATGATTACACCATGAAGACGAATAATCTCCCAGATATATATCTCAGCTAACCTCTCGGAAGAATAGGAGACTACCACCGGAATGAAATGTGCTGACTTGGTCAGCCTATCAATAATAACCCACACTGCATCGAACTTCCTCTGAGTCCGTGGGAGTCCAACCACGAAGTGCATAGTGATACACTCCCACTTCTACTCAGGAATCTTAATTTTCTGGAACAAACCACCAGGCCTCTGATGCTCGTACTTAACCTGCTGACAATTCAAACACCACGCCACATATGCAACAATGTCCTTGTTTATTCTCCTCCACTAATAATGTTGTCGCAAATCCTGATAAATCTTAGCGGTGCCCGAATGAATAGAGTACCGGGAACTATGGGCCTCCTCTAAACTCAACTCCTGGAGCCCATCCACATTAGGCACACAAACTCAACCCTGCAGCCTCAAAACTCCATCATCTCTTAAGGTACCCTACTTGGCACCTCCGTGCTGCACCGTGTCTCTGAGGACACACAAGTGAGGATCATCATACTGCCGATCTCGGATACGCTCCAATAAAGAAGAATGCGTGACTGTGCAAGCTAATACAAGGCTGGGCTTATAAACATCCAACCTCACAAACTGATTGGCCAAAGCCTGAACATCCAAAGCAAGCGGTCTCTCACCTACCGGAATATAAGCAAGACTGCCCATATTGGCTGACTTCCTACTCAAAGCATCGACCACCACATTGACCTTTCCCGGATGATATAAGATGGTGATATCATAGTCCTTTAATAGCTCCTACCACCTTCTCTGCCTCAAATCTAGCTCCTTCTACTTGAACAAATACTGCAGACTCTTGTGATCCATGAACACCTCATATGACACGCCATATAGATAATGTCTCCAAATCTTTACCGTGTGGACAATGGATGCTAACTCCAAATCATGAACCGGATAGTTCTTTTCATAAATCTTTAACTGCCACGAAGCATAGGCAATGACCTTGCCATCCTACTTCAACACCACACCAAGTCCAATATGAGATGCATCATAATAAACTGTATATGGACCTCAACTTGTGGGCAAAACCTTCACTGGCACCGTA
Source organism: Nicotiana sylvestris (assembly GCF_000393655.2). NCBI lineage: Eukaryota > Viridiplantae > Streptophyta > Magnoliopsida > Solanales > Solanaceae > Nicotiana > Nicotiana sylvestris. Next base: position 85,517,735 of record NC_091060.1, read on the forward strand.
GTCAAAGCTGTCTTAAGTTTTTGAAAGATCGCCTCACACTCGTCTGACCACTTGAACTGGGCACCTTCTGGGTCAACCTGGTCATCGGGGTTGCAATAGATGAAAACCCCTCCACAAACCGACGATAATAGCCTCCCAAACCCAAGAAACTCCGAATCTCTGTGGCTGATGCTGGTCTAGGCCGATTCTTAACTGCCTCTATGTTCTTCGGATCTACCTGAATACCTTCTGCTGATACAACATGACCCAAGAAAGCAATTGAACTCAACCAGAACTCACACTTCAAAAACTTCGCATACAACTGACTATCTCTCAAAGTTTGGAGGACCACTCTCAGATGCTTCTCATGCTCCTCCCGGCTACGGGAATAAATCAAAATATCATCAATGAAGACTATTACGAACGAATCCAAGTAAGGCCTAAATACTCGATTCATCACATCCATAAAAGCTGCTGGGGCCTTTGTCAACCTGAATGATATCACCAAGAACTCATAATGCCCGTACCGAGTGCGGAAAGCTGTCTTAAGGACATCGAATGCCCTAATCTTCAACTGATGGTAGCCAGATCTCAAGTCAATCTTCGAAAATACCTTGGCACCCTGAAGGTGATCAAACAAATCATCAATCCTTGGCAATGGATACTTATTCTTGATTGTAACCTTGTTCAACTGCCGGTAATCTATACACATTCACGTTGATCCATCCTTCTTCTTAACAAACAATACCGGCGTGCCCCAAGGTGAGACACTAGGTCTAATGAAACCTTTTTCAAGCAAGTCTTGCAACTTCTTCTTCAACTCTTTCAACTCAGGCGGGGCCATACGATACAACGGAATAGAAATGTGCTGAGTGCCCGGAGCCAAATCAATGCAGAAGTCAATATCCCTATCGAGTAACATACTTGGCAGGTCTGAAGGAAATACCTCAGGAAACTCACGAACAACAGGCACAGAATCAATAGAAGGAACCTCGGCACTAGAACCACGAACATATGCCAAATAGGCCAAACACCCCTTCTCGACCATACCCGAGCCTTCATATATGAGATAACACTACGGGTAGAATGACCAGGAGTCTCTCTCCACTCTACACAAGGTACACTCGGCAAGGCTAAGGTCACAGTCTTGGCATGACAGTCCAAGATAGCATAGTAAGGTGATAACTAGTCCATCCCCAATATGACATCGAAATCAACCATGTCCAGAAGCAATAAATCTACACGAGTCTCAAGAACCCCAATCACAACTATACATGAACGATGGACATGATCTACCATAATAGAATCACCAACCGATGTAGACATATATACAAGAGCACTCAAAGAATCACTAGGCATGACCAGATATGATGTAAAATAAGATGACACATAGGAGTACGTAGATCCTGGATCAAATAGAACTGAAGCATCTCTACTACAAATCAGAACTGTACCTGTGATAACTGTATCGGAAGCCTCAGCCTTAGGCCTGGCTGGAAGAGCATAACATAGGGGCTGGGCCCCACCACCCTGAACTGCATCTCTAGGATGGGCTACTGCTGGCTGGCCTTCACCTCTAGCGGCCTAAACTCCACTTCTAATACCTCTACCTCCACCTCTAGCACCTCTACCCCCACCTCTAGTTGGCTGGGCAGGCAATGGAAGACTCGGTGTCTGAACCATGGCACGAGAACCCTGGTGCTAAGAACTACTCGGTGCTCGAGGGCAATATCTAGCAATGTACCTCGTGTTTCCATAAGTAAAATAAGCCTTCGGCTACTGGGGATGACGACCCTAAAAACTCTGAAGCAGCAATGCACTGATAGGAGTTGGTGGTGCACTATAGGACCACAGATCAGAATACAACATATGAGAACCACGGCCACCTGAAGCACCGTGAGAAACCTGAAGTGCTGACTGAAAAGGCCTAGGAGGATGGCCTCTACCATACAAATGCCTTCCTCCAGACGAGGCGCCACTGAATCTGCCTGAATGACTAGGCCTCTTGTCAGACCCCTAACCACCTCCCTATGATAGAACCATCTCAACTCTCCTGGCCATATTGGCCGCCTCCTGAAAAGAAATCACTCTCTGTCTCCTTAGCCATCTGAAGTTGAACAGGCTGAATGAGCCCCTCAATGAACTTCCTCACACTCTCTCTCAGTGGAAAGTATATGAAGAGCATGACGGGCCAAATCAATAAACCTGGTCTCGTACTGAGTAACAGTCATAAAACCCTGCTAAAGACACTCAAACTACCTCCGATAGATCTCTCTCTGAGTGACAGGATAATCTTCTCCAAAAACAACTGAGAAAATTGATCCCAAGTCAAAGCTGGTGACCCAACTGATCTAGCCAAACAATAATCTCTCCACCATGTCTTGGCGGATCCAGATAAGCGAAAAGTAGCAAAGTCGGCCCCATTGGTCTCCACTATTCCCGTGTTCCTAAGAACTTCATGAAAGTTGTCCAAATAATCCTGGAGATCCTCAGAAGATACACCACTGAAAGTTATAGTGAAGAGCTTGGTGAACCTGTCCAATCTCCACAAGGCATCGGCAGACATAGCTGCTCCATCATCGGTCTGAGCTACCACACCCGACTGAACTACTCTAATTGGCTGAGCTGCTGGAGTCTGAAACTGGGGAGTCATCTGCTCCGGAGTGCGAGTAGTAGGAGTCTGGGCTCCTTCTCCATCCTGAGAGACGGCTGGTGCTACAAGAAGCAAGCCTGCCCGGGTGACACACTCTATAAGGCCCACTAGACGGACCAGAGCGTCCTAGAGTACGGCGGTAGCAATGAACCCCTCTAGGACCTGAGCTGGGCCCACCGGAACTGCCTAGGCTGGAACCTCATCATCAAACTCAACCTAAGGCTCCGCCGCTGGTGCTGCTGCTCTAGGCTGAGCTCTACCCCTACCTCAGCCTCTAACACAGCCTTGGCCTCGCCCTCTACCCCTCGTGGGAGATGCAACTGGGGGCTCGGGCTACTGATCAGTGGATGACGAGGCGCGTGTTCTCGCCATCTGCGATAGAACAGAGTAGAAATTCAATTAGCATTGAGAAACCAAACCGCACGACAGGAAAGAATAAATGTGAAGCTTTTTCCTAACTCTGTAGTCTCCGGGGGATAAATATAGATGTCTCCGTACCGATACCTCAGACTCTACTAAGCTTGTCCGTGAATTGTGAGACCTATGTAACCTAGAGCTCTAATAGCAACTTGTCATGACCCGAATTTTCCACCCTCGGGAGTCGTGATGGTGCCTACTCGTGGAAGCTAGGCAAGCCGAATATTATAAAATCATTACCCTTTTCGTTAAACATGTTCAACAATTTAAAATAATAAGTGATTAAACATCGAAATAAATTAAATAACTGAAAATGCGGAAGGCGAAACTTAGTATTTCAACCAAACACTGCTACATAATTTGAAGTACAATGCTACCCAGAATTTGGTGTAACAAGTCACGGACTGTCTAAGAATACTACAAAAACGGGAAGGAATGAAATATATAAGTCTGTTTCTACATAAGTAAAAACAGAAGAGAAAAGATAGGAGGAGACGCTAAGGCCCGCTGACGCCTGCAGGACTACCTCGGGTCGCCTGAATAGCCTGAAGACATCACCCTCACTGCGGTCCAAATGCTCCGGTATCAGTATCTGCACACAGTGCAGAGTGTAGTATCAGCACAGCCGACCCTATGTGCTGGTAAGTGCCTAGCCTAACCTCGGCGAAGTAGTGACGAGGCTAGGACCAGACTACCAAATAAACCTGTATAGTTAAATCATATACAGCGGAAATAAAAGCAGATAATTACAACTAAAGTTGGGCAGGGGAAATATGCTGCGGGGAGTAACAGGTAACAACAGAATAACATTAGAGAAATGTAAGGAACGCCGTAAATCAGTTACCAGCAAAAGATAAGGAAATAAGGAAAACAAGTACACAGGTAGTACCGTTGCAGGCGTGCAACCTGATTCCATTTCATATAGTACCGTTGCAGGCGTGCAACCCACTCCTATTTCATATATTACTGTTGCAGGCGTGCAACCCGCTCCCATTTCATATATTACCGTTGCAGGCGTGCAACCCGCTCCCAAATCATATATTACCGTTGTAGGCATGCAACCCGCTCCCATTTCACATATTACCGTTGCAGGCGTGTAACCCGCTCCCATTTCATATATTACTGTTGCAGGCGTGCAACCCGCCCCATTTCACATATTACCATTGCAGGCGTGCAACCCGCTCCCATTTCATTTATCAATACCAATCATAAAAGAATCCCAGCAAGGCAACAATAGTATAACAACAACTTCCCAGAAAGGGAACAATAATGTAACAACAACATCCCGACAAGGGAACAATAATATAATAACAACATCCCGGCAAGGGAACAATAATATTACACAACATCCCGGCAAGGGAACAATAATATCACAACAACATTCCGGCAAGGGAACAATAATATAATTCTCATGTGAGGCACGAATAAACCACAACGGAGTCATAAAAATTACAATACAAGAATCACGGGTATGATTGACACCAACGTATAGATACTCGTCACCATGCTTATACGTCGTATTCCACAGTTAACACGTAGCAAATAAGACACAACTCCGAATCCCTCAAGATAAGGTTAGACCAAATACCTACCTCGATGCCACGAACAAAATTCAAGCTTCAACTATCTCTTTACCTCTTGATTCCAACACCAATTCACTCGTATCTAGCCACAAGTTACTTAACTATACCAATAAATGCTAAATGAATCAATTCTAATGCATGAAAATAAGTTTTTCAATGTTTTCCCCAAAAAGTCAAAAATCGACCCCGAGCCCACATGGTCAAAACCCGAAGTTCGAACCAAAACCCGATTACCCATTCACCCAAATATATAATTTGTTTTGAAATCGGACCTCAAATCGGGGTCCAAATCCCCAAAATTTGAAAAACCTAGGTTCTACCCAAAACACCCAATTTTCCCCATGAAAACCCTTGATTTTGAGTTGAAATCATGTGAAAAGATGTTAAAGATTGAAGAAAACGAGTTAGAATTGACGTACAATCGATCTGGAAGAAGAGTTGCCTTTGAAAAATTGCCGAAAGATGTTTAGGTTTTGAGAAAATTTGAAAATGAGAAATTTTCGGCTAAGTTATGATTTACACAGGTGCAGGTATCGCAATTGCGAACTCGCAATTGCGGCAAAAGCTTTGCAATTGCGAAGGATGCCTACCTCTTCTTACTTCGCAAATGCGAACCATTGGTCGCAAATGCGGTGCCTGCTAAGGTCGCAATTGCGACATAAGCTTCGCAATTGCAAAGGTTCCCTACCCAGCCCAGTCTTCGCAAATACGATGGGTTTTTCGCAAATGCGAGCTCGCAATTGCGAGCCAAGCTTCGCAACTGCGAAGCCTATAGACCTGCAACACACAACAGTTTTTCCCTAAGATCAAAACACTCTGTAGCCTATCCAAAACTCACCCTAGCCCTCGAGGCCCCAAACCAAACATGTACACTAACCCAAAAATATTATACGGAGCTCGTGCAATCAAATAATGAAAATAGCATGTTAAACTATGAATTAAACCTCAAAATTCATCATTTTCATCAAGTACACTTAGAGTCTATAACTTTTCAACCGGAGGTCCAAATCACGTCAAATAAACTCCATTTTCACCAAATTTTACAGTTATCATTTAAATACTTTAACAAGTTTGTATCGGGCTCCAGAACCAAAATACGGGCCCGATACCAATGGTTTCAAACATTAATTCTTTTCTTTAGTTTATAAATAATTCAGCAAAACAATTTCTTTCAAAAATTGATTTCTAAGGCTTGAGACCTCGGAATTCATTTCTGGGCACTTGAATGAGGGGACGAAAAATGAGGGGACGAAAAATAATATTGAAAAAAAAAATATGTTCAAACTCCAATTTAATCACTTGAAAAATAATTTGCATTGTTCTCATCAAAGATTCTCCTGTGAAGTACAATAGTTTTCTCATATCACTTTTTCCGATTGCTCTTTTAAGTGAATTGGCGAATTACAAGGTGATGATCACCATCAATGAAGAAAAGAATATAGAAGCAGTGTTAGAAATTAACAAGATAATTACGTACTGATCCGCTTAGTCAGAAACACAGGATTCAAATTCAAAGATGCCTTAATATTATTGAAAAAGATTAATTTGAATCAAAGTTATCACGACCCAGATTTCCCACCTTCGTGAGTCGTGATGGAGCCTACTAATATGAGCTAGGCAAGCCAAACCTTTATGTAATTACTTCATTAACTAATTATTTCTTTTTAACAAATATAAGACAATAACGTGGTGACAGCGAAAATTCAAATTTAAGCGGAAGACAACAATAAGATTTATGAAAAATGCATCTATTACAAATACTTAAGCCTTAACCACCCAAAATCTTGTGTCACAGTGTCACAGACTGTCTAAGAGATTACTAGATACAAAGTCTGAAGAAAATGACAATACACTGTTTCTGAATAAAAGGAAAATGAAACAGGAAATAGGAATAGAGGAGACGTCAGGGACTGCGGACGCCTGCAAGTCTACCTTGGATCTCCGCGTGGACTGAAGGTAGCCTCCACACTACGGTCCGAAAGCTGCTCCGAGATCTGCACATAGTGCAGAGTATAGTATCAGCACAACCGACCCCATGTACTGGTAAGTGTCTAGCCTAATCTCGGCGAAGTAGTGACAAGGCTAAGACCAGACTACCAAATAAACATGTGCAATTATATAATATACAATGGAATGTAAAGCCGAATAAACAAATAAAGATGAGAAGGAGAAACATGCTTCGGGGAAAACATGTAAAATAGAATATTAAGAGAACTATAAAGGAATCAAAATCCAACCACTACCAAGAATAAGGAAAATAAAGGCAGATTTCACTTTCTTTTCACATCTTACCGCAGGCGTGCAACCCGATCCCATTTCCTGTATCTCGTGGCAGGCGTGCCACCCGCTCCCATTTCATTTATCTCGTGGTAGGCATGCCATCCGCTCCCATTTCATTAATCATGTGGTAGGCGTACCACCTGCTCCCATGTCATTTTATCTGTGGTAGGCATACCACCCGCTCCCATTTTATCATATTTTGTGGTAGGCGTACCACCCGCTCCCATTTCATTATATCTTGTAGTAGGCATACCACCTGCTCCCATTTTATTATATCTTGTGGTAGGCGTACCACCCGCTCCTAGTTACAAGCCAACAATAATCACAAGGAATACCGGCAAGGGAACAAGAGTAATATAACAACTTCCCGGCAAGGGAACAATGATATTTCAACAAGATCCCAGAAAGGGAACAATACTATCAAAACAAACATCCCGTCAATGGATCACTAATATCAAGCAAACATCCCGACAAGGGAACAATGATGATAATAACATAGGAAGCGCAATAAACCACAACGGAGTCATAACAATTATAATACAAGACACACGAGCATGCTTGGCACCAATGTATAGATACTCGTCACCATGCCTATACATCGTACTCCACAATTAACATGTAGCAAATAAGACACAACTCCTAATCCCTCAAGCTAAGGTTAGACCAAACACTTACCTCGATGCCACAAACACAATTCACGATTCAACTATAGCGTTACCCCTTGATTCTATCACCAATTCGCTCGTATCTAGTTACAAGTTACTTAATTATGTCAATAAACACTAATGAATCAACCCCAATGCATGAAAATGAATTTTCTAAAGTTTTACCCAAGAAGTCAAAAATTGCCCCTAGGCCCACATGGTCAAAACCCAAGGTACGTACCAAAACCCGATTACCCATTCCCCCACGAACCCAAATATATAATTTGTTTTGAAATCGGACCTCAAATCGAGGTTCAAATTCCCAATTTTTGAAAAACCTAGGTTTTACCCAAAACACCTAATTTCCCGCACGTAAATCAAGGTAGGGTAAAAGGGAGGTTTTTAGGCCTCGGAACACTGAATTCACTTGCAACACAAGTGATGAACTATTAGGTCATCATATTCTCCACCTCTAAAACAACCGTTCATCCTCGAACGGACATAGGATGGAAGTACCTGAGTCGGAAAAAAGATGCGGATAACGGCTTCGTATATCAGATTCGGACTCCCAAGTCGATGGCTCAGAAGGCTGACCTCTCCATTGAACACGAACAGAAGGAAAACTCTTCGATCTCAATTAACGAACCTGCCGGTCTTTTACAGCTACCGGCTCCTCCTCATAAGACAAGTCCTTGTCCAACTGGGCAGTGCTGAAATCTAACACGTTGGAGCGATCGCCGTGATACTTCCGAAGCATGGACACATGAAACACTGGATGCACGGCTGATAAGTTTGGAGGAAACGCAAGTCTATAAGCCACCTCTCCCACTTGATCAAGAATCTCAAACGGGCCAACGAACCTAGGGCTAAGCTTGCCCTTATTCCCAAATCTCATCATGCCCTTCATAGGCGACACTCGAAGCAATACCCGCTCACCGACCATGAATGGCAAATCTTGAACCTTGCGGTCGACATAACTCTTTTTCCTAGACTGCGTTGTACGAAGCCTATCCCGAATAATCCTAACCTTGTCTAAGGCATCCCGAACCAGATTCGTACCCAACAACCGAGCCTCTCCCGGCTCAAACCATCCAACCAGAGATCGACACCGCCTACCATATAAAGCCTCATATGGAGCCATCTGAATACTCGACCGGTAGGTGTTGTTGTAGGAAAACTCTGCTAAAGGAAAAAACTGATCCCACGAGCCTCCAAAGTCAATGACACAAGCTCGGAGCATATCCTCCAAAATCTAAATGGTCCGCTCGAACTGCCCGTCCGATTGAGGATAAAACGATGTGCTCAACTCAACCCACGTGCCCAACTCTTGGTGAACTACTCTCCAGAAATGAGAGGTAAACTGCCTCGATCCGAGATGATAGACTCGTGCACACCATGAAGACGAACAATCTCCCGGATATAGATCTCAGCTAACATCTCGGAAGAATAGGAGACTGCCATAGGAATGAAATACGTTGTCTTGGTCAGCCTATCAACAATAACCCACACTGCATCGAACTTCCTCTGAATCCGTGGGAGTCCAACTACAAAGTCTAAAGTGATCCGCTCCCACTTCCATTCAGGAATGTCAATCTTCTGGAACAAACCACCAGGCCTCTGATGCTCATACTTGACCTGCTAACAATTCAAACACCGAGCCACATATACAACGATGTCCTTCTTCATTCTTCTCCACCAATAATGCTGCCACAAATCTTGATACATCTTAGCGGCGCCCGGATAAATAGAGTACTTGGAACTTTGGGCCTCCTCTAAAATCAACTCTCGGAGCCCATCCACATTAGGCACACAAACTCGACCCTACAATCTCAAGACTTCATTATCACCTAAGGTAACCTGCTTGGCACCTCCGTACTGCACCGCATCTCTAATGACACACAAATGGGGATCATCATACTGCCGATCACGGATACGCTCCAATAAAGAACAATTAGCGACCGTGCAACTAACATACGACTGGGCTCAGAAACATCAAACCTTACGAACTAATTGGCTAAAGCCTAAACATCCAAAGCAAGCGGTCTCTCACCGACCGGAATATAAGCAAGACTACCCATACTGGCTGACTTCCTACTCAAATCATCGGCCACCACATTGGCCTTTCCCGGATGATATAAGATGGTGATATCATAATCTTTCAACAACTCCAACTACCTCCTCTGCCTCAAATTCAATTCCTTTTGCTTGAACAAATACTGAAGACTCTTGTGATCCGTGAACACCTCACATGCCACACCATACAGATAATGCCTCCAAATCTTCAACGCGTGAACAATGGCTGCCAAATCCAAATCATGAACCAGATAGTTCTTTTCATGAATCTTCAATTGCCGCGAAGCATAGGCAATGACCTTGCCATCCTGCATCAACACCACACCAAGTCCAATGCGAGATACATCACAATAAACTGTATAAGGCCCTGAACCTGTGGGCAAAACCAATACCGGTGCCGTAGTCAGACCTGTCTTGATGTTCTGAAAGTTCGCCTCACACTCATCCGACTATCTGAATGGGGCACCCTTCTGGGGAAACCTGGTCATTGGGGCTGCGATAGATGAAAACCCCTCCACGAACCGACGATAGTAGCCTGCCAATCTCAAGAAACTTCAAATCTCTGTAGCTGATGCTAGTCTAGGCCAGTTCTTGACTGCCTCAATCTTCTTCGGATCAACCTGTATACCCTCCGCTGATACAACATGACCTAGGAATGCAACTGAACTCAACCAGAACTCACACTTCGAGAACTTAGCATATAACTGACTATCCCTTAAGGTCTGAAGAACCACACTGAGATGCTGCTCATGCTCCTCCCGGCTACGGGAATATATCAAAATATTATCAATGAAGACTATCACGAACGAATACAAATAAGGCCTGAACACTCGGTTCATCAAATCCATGAAAGCTTCTGGGGCATTTGTCAACCCGAATGGCATAACCAAGAACTCATAATGCCCGTACCGATGCAGAAAACTGTCTTAGGAACATCGGATGCCCTAATCCTCAAATGATGGTAGCTAGATCTCAAGTCAATCTTCGAAAATACCTTGGCACCCTAAAGCTGATCAAACAAATCATCACTCCTCGACAATGGATACTTATTCTTGATTGTAACCTTGTTCAACTACCGGTAATCAATACACATTTTTATTGATCCGTCCTTCTTCTTAACAAACAACACCGGCGCACCCCAAGGAAAAACACTCGGCCTAATGAAACCCTTCTCAAGCAAGTCTTGCAACTGCTCCTTCAACTCTTTCAACTCAGACGAGGCCATACGATACGGCGAGATAGAAATGGTCCGAGTGCTCGGAGCCAAATCAATGCAAAAGTCAATATCCTTGTCAAGGAGCATAACCGGCAGGTTTGAAGGGAAAACCTCAGGAAACTCACGAACAATGGGCACATAATCAATAGAAGGAACCTCAGCACTAGAATCACGAACATATGCCAAATAGGCCTAACACCCATTCTTGACCATACGCCTAGCCTTCACATAAGAGATAAAACTATGGGTAGAATGATCAGGAGTCCCTCTCCACTCTAAATGAGGCAAACCCGGTAAAGCTAAGGTCACAGTCTTGGCATGACAGTCCAAGATAGCATGGTAAGGTGATAACCAGTCCATTCCTAATATAACATCAAAATCAACCATGTCCAGAAGCAACAAATCTACACGAGTCTCAAGACCCCAAATCACAACTATACATGTATGATGGACTCGATCTACCACAATAGAATCACCCTCCAGCATAGACACATAAACAGGATCACTCAAAGAATCACTAGACATGACCAAATATGATGCAAAATAAGAGGACACATACGAGTACGTAGACCGTGGATCAAATAACACTGAAGCATCTCTATCACAAAACAGAACTGTACCTGTAATAACTACATCAGAAGCCTCAGCCTTGGACCTGGCTAGAAGAGTATAACATTGGGGTTGGGCCCCACTACCCTGAACTACATCTCTGGGACGGCCTGCTGCTAGCTGGCCTCCACCTCTAGCGGTCTGAGCTCCACCTCTATCACCTATACCTTCCACCTCTAGCACCTATACCCCCACCTTTGGCTGGCTGGGCGGCCTATGGAACACTTGGTGACTGAACTATAGCACGGGAACTCTGATGCGGAGAACTGCTCGAAGCTCGAGGGCAATACCTACCAATGTGCCTCGTGTCGCCATAATTAAAACAAGCCCTCGGCTGCTGGGGCTGACAACCCTGGAAACTCTGAAGCGGCGGTGCACCGATAGGAGCTGGTGGTGTACTGTAGTACTGCAGATCAGAATACTGTATCTAAGAACCACGGCCACCTGAAGCACCGTGAGAAACCTGAAGTGCTAACTGGAAAGGCCTGGGGGGATGGCCCCTACCATATGAATCCCTACCTCCAGAGGAGGTACCACTGAATCTACCTAAACGACAAGGCCTCTTGTCCGACCTATGACCACCTCCATATGACAGAACCATCTCAACTCTCCGGGCCACATTGGCCGCTTCCTGGAAAGATATCTCACTCCTAGTCTCCCTAGCCATCTGAAGACGAATCGGCTGAATAAGTCCATCAATGAACCTTCTCACCCTTTCTCTCTCGGTGGGAAGTATGACAAGAGCATGACGAGCTAGGTCGATGAATCTGGTCTCATACTGGGTAACAGTCATAGAACACTATTAGAGACGCTCAAATTGCCTCCGATAGGCCTCTCTCTGGGTGATGGGGAGAAAATTCTCCAGAAATAGCTGAGTCAACTGCTCCCAAGTCAAAACTGGTGATCCAGCTGATCTAGCCTAACAGAAATCCCTCCACCAAGTCTTGGCGGATCCAGATAAGTGATAAGTAGCAAAATCGACCCCATTGGTCTCAACTATCCCCATGTTCCTGAGAACCTCGTGACAGCTGTCTAGATAATCCTGGGGATCCTCAGTAGATGCACCGCTGAAAGTAGTAGTGAAGAGCTTGATGAACCTATCCAGCCTCCACAAAGCATTGGCAGACATAGCTGCTCCATCATCGGTCTAAGCTACCACACCTGGCTGAACTGCTCCAACTGGCTGAATCGCTGGAGTTTGAATCTAGGGAGCTACCTACTCCAAAGTGCGAGTAGCAGGAGTCTGGGCTCCTCCTCCGTCCTGAGAGACGGTTGGTGCTACATGAAGCAAACCTACCTGGGTGACACTCTCCAAAAAGCCTACTAGTCGAACCAGAGCATCCTGAAGAACTGGTGTAGCAATAAACCCCTCTGGGACCTAAGCTGGGCCTACCGGAATTGCTAGGTCCAGAACCTCATCATCAAAATCAACCTAAGGCTCTGCCACTGGTGCTGCTACTCGGGGATAAGCTCTGCCCCTACCTTGGCCACTAGCACGGCCTCGGCCTCGCCCTCGCCCTCTGACCCTCATAGAAGTTGCTGCTGGGGGCTCGGGCTGCTGGTCAATGCATGAGGAAGTGCGTGTTCTCGCCATCTGCGAAAGAACATAGTAGAAATTCAATTAGCATTGAGGAACCAAACCGCACGATAGGAAAGAATAAATGTGAAGTTCTTCCTAACTCTGCAGCCTCTGGGGGATAAATACAGACATCTCCGTACCGATCCCTGAGACTCTACTAAGCTTGTCTGTGGACTGTGAGACCCATGTAACCTAGCGCTCTGATACCAACTTATCACGACCCGGATTTCCCACCCTCGGGAGTCGTAATGGCGCCTACTAATGTGAGCTAGGCAAGCCAAACCTTTAATCTAATTACTTCATTAACCAATTATTTCTTTTTAACAAATATAAGATGATAACGTGGTAACAACGAAAATTCAAATTTAAGCGGAAGACAACAATAAGATTTATGAAAAATGCATCTATTACAAATACTTAAGCCTTAACCACCCAAAACCTGGTGTCACATTGTCATAGACTGTCTAAGAGATTACTATATACAAAGTCTGAAGAAAATGACAATACACTGTTTCTAAATAAAAGGAAAATGAAACAGGAAATAGGAATAGAGGAGACGTCAGGGCCTGCGGACGCCTGCAGGTCTACCTTGGATCTCCGCGTGGACTGAAGGTAGCCTCTACACTATGGTTCGAAAGCTGCTCCGGGATTTGCACATAGTGCAGAGTGTAGTATCAGCACAACTGACCCCATGTGCTGGTAAGTGTCTAGCCTAACCTCGGCAAAGTAGTGACGAGGCTAGGACCAGAATACCAAATAAACCTGTGCAAGTATATAATATACAACGGAAACTAAAGCCGAATAAACAAATAAAGATGGGAAGGGGAAACATACTTCAGGGAAAACAAGTAAAACAGAATATCAAGAGAACTATAAAGGAATCAAAATCCAACCACTAACAAGAATAAGGAAAACAAATGCAGATTTCACTTTCTTTTTACATCTTAATGCAGGCGTGCAACCCGATCCCATTTCCTATATCTCGTGGTAGGCGTGCCACCCCACTCCCATTTCATTTATCTCATGGTAGGCGTACCACCCGCTCCCATTCATTTGATCTTGTGGTAGGCGTACCACCCGCTCCCATTTTATTTTATCTTATGGTAGGCGTACCACCCGCTCCCATTTCATTATATCTTGTGGTAGGCGTACCACCCGTTCCCATTCATTATATCTTGTAGTAGGCGTACCATCCACTCCCATTTCATTATATCTTGTGGTAGGCGTAGCACCCGCTCCCAGTTATAAACCAACAATAATCACAAAAAATTCCGGCAAGGGAACAAGAGTAATATAACAACTTCCCGGCTAGGGAACAAAGATATTTCAACAACATCCCGACAAGGGAAAAATACTATCAAAACAAACATCCCGGCAAGGGATCATTAATATCAAATAAACATCCTGGCAAGGGAACAATGGTGATACTAACATAGGAAGCGCAATAAACCACAACAGAGTCATAACAATTATAATACAAGACTCACGGGCATGCTTGACACCAACGTATAGATACTCGTCACCATGCCTATACGTCGTACTCCACAATTAACATGTAGCAAATAAGACACAACTTCTAATCCCTCAAGCTAAGGTTAGACCAAACACTTACCTCGATGCCACAAACACAATTCACGATTCAACTATACCTTTACCCCTTGATTCCACCACCAATTCACTCGTATCTAGTCACAAGTTACTTAATTACGTCAATAAATGCTAATGAATCAACCCCAATGCATGAAAATGAATTTTCTGAAATTTTACCCAAAAAATCAAAAATCGCCCTCGGGCCCACATGGTCAAAACCCGAGGTTCGAACCAAAACCCGATTACCCATTCCTCCACGAATCCAAATATATAATTTGTTTTAAAATCGGACCTTAAATCGAGGTCCAAATCCCCAATTTTTGAAAAACCTAGGTTTTTCCCAAAACACCCAATTTCCCCCATGAAAATTCATTGGTTTTGAGTTGAAATCATGTTAAAAGATGTTAATGATTGAGCAAAAACGAGTTAGAAATCACTTACCAATGTTTTGAAGAAGAAAGATTATTTGAAAAATCGCCTCTTATGTTTTTGGGGTTTTGAAAAATAAAAAATAACTAAAAATCCCGTCTTAATATACTACTTTCAGCTGCCCTGTGCGGACCACACAGAATCAACTGCGGCCGCACAACTCCCATGTGGACTGCAGTGACATGCTTTAGTATTTTTACCATAACTTTCTTTAGAGATGTTCAAATTATGATTTATTTAGCTTTCTGGAAATTAGACACGAAGGGCTACCACTTTCGTTTTTGAATCATCTCGAAATTCATTGTAGATCAAAAGGTATAGGGTTTCGAAGTCGGACTAGTGAAATGTTCTTCACCGCAGATCGCACAGAATCTAGTGCGGCCGCAAAGCCCTCACCGCGGTCCACACAAAATCCAGTGCGGCCGCACAAGCCCCTCCGCGGCAGCATTCCTTTTTGTGCGGACCACACTGGTTTGTTCAGAGGCCTTCCACTTCTCTGAACCTGCAACAACTATGTTTTTAAGCCTAAGACATCCCAGAACCTACCCGAAACTCACTTGAAACTCCAAACCAAGTGTGCATACTAACTCAAAAACATCATATGGACCTACTCGTGCTATCACATCATCAAAATAACATGTAAAATCATGAATTAAACCTCAAAACTCAACATTTTCATCAAGAACTCTCAAAGTTCACAACTCTTCAATCGGAAGTCCAACTCACGCAAATAAACTCCGTTTTTCACCAAATTTCACAGCTATCTTTCAAATACTATAACAAGTTTGTACCGGGTTTTGAAACCAAAATACGAGCCTGATAACAATGGTTTCAAACATTAATTCTTTTCTTTATTTCTTAGATAATTCAGTAAAGCAATTTCTTTCAAAAATTGATTTCTAAGGCTTGGGACCTCGAAATTCATTTCCGGGCATACGCCCAAGTTCTATATTTTATTGCGGACCTTTCGGGATCGTCGGAACACGAATCTGGATCCATTTGCTAAAAATGTTGACCAAAGTCAACCATAATCAATTTTTTTTAAACTCTAAAATTTCTATTTCTCATATTTTCACATAGAAGGCTCTCCGGATATAGGTCCGGACCACGCACGTAAATCAAGGTGAGGTAAAAGGGAGGTTTTTAGGTCTCGTAACACTGAATTCATTAGCAAGACAAGTGATGACCTGTTGGGTCATCACAAAAGTTCGAAGAGATGCAAGTTCTTAAGTCATCATGGAACCTTTTGAGTGAAGTAACGTCATGTGTTTCATGTAACATTTGTGTGTATATATAAGTGATTATATTATTGACCGGTGAAACAAAAATTATAAATGTTTGAAAAATTGCGTGTTCTTGTTGATTTCTTCTTTCAAGGGGTAACATGAATAGAATCCACGCACATTATATAGGAAACTCCTATATAAGTGATTAGAATCCACTCTTATAAGTTAGACACAGTAAAATAGTGTGAAATGCTGCCGATGAAAATAAATTGTGGCTTCAAAATCTCTGATCTATGTTTTGCCTATAAGGCAGGAGTTGTCGAGTATCTCATAAGTTAGACAAAGTAAGTTAGTATAAAGTGTTGCCCATGGGGAATAAGCTATGGGTTCAAGGTCCGTTAGCTAAGTTTTGCCCGTGAGACATAAATTATAGAGTATTTCATAAATTAGACATAGTGACGTAGTATAAAGTGTTATCTTTGCCGCACAACTTATGGATAGCAAATTAAAAAAACAAACATATCTATATCTCTAAAAAATAAAGAACTCATAATATTTGTGTAATACATTCTACTTCTGAATTAACCATCTCCGCCGTGATTCGATCTATAAGGTAAAATTTTGCCTAAACAATGTATAAATATTATTTAGAAACTTCTCAATGTTTCCGAAATGGTGGAATGTCCCTTGAGCATAAGAAAAGCAAACAAGACTTGAAATCACCCAACACAATATTATTCATTAAACTTAGGTTAAGAAAAGCCTCCGCTGTTTCTCATGCCTTCTGCTTTTTGTCTTCCGCAAGGCTTTTATTTCTAGGATATTTTATTCCAATTATTATTCATTAAACTTAGAGAGGAGGCCAATTTCGCTCAAATTGGTTAAATAGGGTCAAATATTCAAACCACCGCTTAATGTATATATCCTATTTATGTACATCACTTACTTGTTTTTTTTGTATATATATATATATATATATATATATATATATATATATATATATATATATTAAAGCAAGAAAGTTTGCAATGTGATTAAGCTAAGTGGCAAGCTAATATAAAGTCACTTGGCAATTTAAAACAATATTTTTTATAGTATTTAATTTAAATTGAAATATAGGATATTTCTTTAATTTAAATAGAAAGATAGTAAATAAGATTCTTTTGAATCTGAATGGAAAGAAAGTTAAATTTGAATTGATTGATTAATTAATTAGGAAAGCTAACTAATAAATAAATGTTTCAATTCAAGCCAGAGGCTCAATGAGTGAGGGGAATTGTTCTAAATGATGACAAAGAGTTTTTTGAAATTTGAGTTCACAACGAAAACAACAGAAAAAAAAATGTATTTTTTTTACTAGAAATAAGACTAAAAAATCTAGGTTCGAACCCATAATCATAATTACCGAGTTGTTGGATCAAAACTTAACTTTCGTAACTGCCTTAAGTGATCAATAATGTTTACTTCTCTGTGTTCCCTAAGACGTTAATTCAATAGATTTAAGTATAACAAATATGAAATTAATATTTATATTATATTAGTAGTGATAACAGAAGAGAGAAAATATAAACTGAAGCATCAACTTGTATGGTGATTAATAAAGTAAAATTTGCTTTGGTGATAGAGCACTTTCTTCACCAATCAGTAAACTTTGTACACGGTAAAATCGGAGGATCCAATTTTCGATCATTGTGACGCATCGTAAGCACGTTGTCAAAGGCTCGAGGCTACGGTCGAGATTAACACCCGAAGGGCTATCGACGCCCGGCCTCGGGGCAATACAGATCAATGGTGATGGCAAAAAAGTGGAAAGTTCTCACGACGCGTAGCTAGAGCTGGCAAAGCCTAGTGGGCTAGTTCAGACACGAATCAAGGCTTTAAATGGCTGTACCAGCCCCATATCTTTGTAATAAATACATTTGTACTATGTTGGAATTCTCCCTCATATATAAAGGGGATCCTTGTCATTTTATAAGGGACCTGATGCTCAATATTGAATACACAAGAACATTCTCTCTATTCTGTAACATATTCTCTTGATCTCATTACTTGCATTTATTGCTTATATTCATTGTGTTCTATTTATTGTTCTTCATTTATTACTTGTTATTGGCCATAAAGAGCCGTCAT
This sequence comes from Nicotiana sylvestris, assembly GCF_000393655.2. NCBI lineage: Eukaryota > Viridiplantae > Streptophyta > Magnoliopsida > Solanales > Solanaceae > Nicotiana > Nicotiana sylvestris. The sequence continues at coordinate 85,536,143 of NC_091060.1, forward strand.
TGATTTATCATAGCTGTTAGTCATCCATCGACTAACCTCGGAAGGATATTGGACTCGACCTCGAGGGCCCGAATAAGCAAGCCCGAGGCCCCGATTATCAGCCATTCAGTTTGGTTATCACCTTGTTTTCAAGCTCTTATCTTGTTTCCAAGTCTTTCACTTAGCATCAATTGCCTAACAACTAGCATAAAAATAAATCACATATTTTTAGAACCACAAAATCAAATCTAATTGTAATTACCATTTTCAAGGTAAACAGTTTGGCGCCTACCATGGGGCTAAAAATAATAGTGATTATTTTCTTGCTGGTTCACTCCATAACGCAAGTTATCTTTCACACTTTTTCTTGTCCAAGATCTTTGATTTCAGGTCGAAATGTCTAACTCAGTGAATGCATATGAAAACAACGATCTTGACATAATGGTCTTGAGGACCACAGAGAGAGTGGTGTAGCTGTTCCAGGTATTGGCACACCACCACTAAACCCTGGGGACGTGCCAGAGCCAATTCCCGCAGATATGGTCTCACACGATGCCCTACACGTGGATATACGCTCCTATACTAACAGGCGTGTACGTCAAGGAGACCAACAAGAAGCTCTGAAAACCCCAACTAGGGAAGAACAAGAGGTTAACCTTCACGTTATTCTTGAAATGTTACAGGTACAACAATTGACGATTGCTCAACTGCAAAGTCACCAGAAAACTCCCAGCACGATAGCACCGGGAGTGGCTCCTCCAACGGAGCAGGTACCAGAAAGATCAAGTAACAATGGGTCGTTAGCCGACCCCGCCCTTGTAAAGATGCTCGAGGACCTCACTAAGAGGATCGAGTCGGGCGAGAAAAAGATAGAAGCCAACGATAAGAAGGTAGAGACCTACAACTCCAGTGTCGATCAAATTCCAGGCGCACCCCCGATTCTGAAAGGTGTAGATTCGAAGAAGTTTGTACAAAAGTCGTTCCCCAGGAAGCGGACCCAAAACCTATTCCGCGAGCTTCCGAAGTACAACGGAACCTCGGACCCCAATAAGCACGTCACTGCCTATACTTGTGCGGTGAAGGGCAACGACCTAAGGGACGACGAGATCGAGTCCGTCCTACTAAAAAGGTTCGGAGAGATGCTTTCAAAAGGGGAAATGATGTAGTATCACAACCTGGCCCCAAAATCGATAGATTCATTTTCCATGCTAGCAGATTATTTCATAAAGGCACATGCTGGTGCCATCAAAGTAGCTACAAGGAAATCTGACGTCTTCAAAATAAAGCAAAGGGAGAACGGGATGCTGCGAGAGTTTGTATCTCGCTTTCAAATGGAACGAATAGAACTACCACTGGTGTCCAACGATTGGGAGGTGCAGGCCTTCACTTAAGGTTTGAACGAGCGAAGCTCGATAGCTTTGAAGCAGCTAAAGCAGAACTTAGTCAAATATCCCGCCGTGACTTGGTCGGACATCCACAACCGATACCAATCAAAGATCAGGGTCGAGGACGACCAACTAGGAGCCCTCCCGGGCTCGGTATATCCTAACAGGATTCCGATAAAGGAGTCAAAGCCGAATAAAGAGAGATACCAACCATACATTGAAGATAGAAGAAAGCCCAAGGCGTAACATACCCCGTAATGACCGGAGGATGGACCGAGGCCAGAATCCTCGGGGACTTGTTAGCAGAGCTGGATTCGATAGGCACACAAGGCCGACGGAGATGCCCTGCTTGTCAGAATACAACTTCAACGTTGACATTTCAGACATCGTATATGCCATCAGTAAAATCAGAGACACCAGGTGTCCAAGGCATGTACAATCGGATCCTTCACAAAGAAATCATAACTTAATGTGTGAATTTCACACCACACACGGTCACAGAACCAAAGATTGCCGGCAACCCGGGAATAAGTAGCCCGACTACTTAGGAAAGGTCACCTCCAAGAATTCTTCAGCGACCGGGCCAAAAATCAGTTCTGGGAAAGAGAGGCGACCAAGAAAATTGAAACAAATGAGCCACAACATGTCATCCACATGATCTTAGGAGGCATCAATGCTCCATAAGAACCCAAGATCAGAAGAACAAAAATATCCATCACTAGAGAAAAGCAAACTCGGGGTTACATACCCAAGTATGCTCTCATATTCAGCGACGAGGACATCGAGACCTTGTCTCAGCCTCATAACGACGCACTAGCAATCTCTTTCCTTGTGAATACATTTCAAATTAAACGTGTACTTGTGGATCCAGGTAGCTCGGCCAATATTATCAAGTCGAGGGTGGTAAAGAAGCTCAGACTGCTCGACCAAATCATGCCCACCTTTTGATTCCTCAACGGGTTCAATATGGCGAGTGAAACAATGAAAGGGGAAATCACCCTCCCGATCAATGTGGCTGGCACAACCCAAAATGCCAAATTCCATGTCATCGAAGGAGACATGAGGTACAATGCCTTGTTCGGAAGGCCATGGATGTACTGCATCAGAGCAGTACCATCTACCCTCCATCAAATGATGAAATTCTCGATAAAGGATAGGGTAAAAACCATCTACAGGGAACATCATGCGGTAAAAGAGATGTTTGCGGTGCACGATGAGGCACCAACGCCAACACCTCCACCATCGAAGGAGCCGAAGGACAAGAAAATAGTGAGATAGTGATAACAAGCTACATTCTCAGCCATGCCCGACTAAACGAAACAAAGGACCGTACCGAGTCCTCATAACAAACGACTGAATCACATCAAGGTCCAAAGCCCGTCAGCACTAAGGTATGGTCGTCTCCCTTTTTCAGTTACATTTTATGCTAACCTGAATGCAGGTATCCGATCGAAATGGCCGAAATGCTTTCAAACTCAAAGGCCTTAGGTTCAAAAAGCATACGTTGTACTCTTTTCCTTCGACCGAGTTTTTATCCCAAGAAGGGTTTTACCGGCAAGATTTTTAACGAGGCAACATCTATATGCTACCTAAGGAAGACTCAACAAGTATTCAAGGCTTCTTTTGCAATCAACCTTCGAATACTGGGGGCATCCCCCTGGAAGTTCACCTACTCGAAGAAGCCAAGATCCTCTAAATGGGGTCTCGACAGGAAAATAATGTACCAAGCCAAACGATCGAACGAACCGTCTTCGTATAGAATAATCGAGCCCTTAATAGCGAAAACGTGTATACTTGTACCAAGTAATCAAAGAATACTTTCCAAAGCATTTCACATTTCAAGGAAGCTTGGTATTTTTGCAAAAACGGCTCCAGAGCCAAAAACGTCCCGAACACTTTAGGACTGGCATTAACAACTCGAAGCCGTATGACCCCCGGGTTCGAGCTTCAAAGTCGTAAGCCCTCAATGAGGTAACACCAAGATCACAAAATGGCTCCAAAGCCAAAAACGCCCCGAACACCCTGGACTGGCGTCGAAAACTCAAGGCCACATGACCTCCAGGTCGGAAACTCCGAAATCGTAAGCCTTTAATGAGGCAATACCAAGTTTACAAGTAATGTCTCCCGAGTCAAGAGACTTTTGATGACTTAGGGACTACCGCCGATTGCCACCCCTATCGACTCATCAAAAACCGAGGCCATAAGATCACATGCGGGCAGCCTCGGTCTCGTAAGACCTTTATAAGGCAACAACAAAAACTGTAAGACCTTAAGCAAGGGATGAACCACACTTGTACCAAGTGACCAAAATTGTAAGACCTCAAGCAAGACATGAACCATACTTTTACCAAGTAACCCAAACTGTAAGACCTCAAAGGCATGTAAAATTTGTAAGACCTTACAAAAGGTATAATACCGATCTTAAAGTTAAGGCTATATATCAAACTTGTAAGACCCCTAAAAAGGCATACCCTCGTTATAGATGCCGAAACTACTTCACTCGGGGATTGAAAGGCTCCGTCTAAACACAATGACTATGGTCACAAGGCTGTACCAGCTATCCGCATGATATTGGAGGAGCGTCGACACTCCCCAAGAATCTTTGATGAGAAGGACAAAAATATCCATCACCAGAGAAAACCGAACCTGGGGATATATTACCGAGGATGCCCTCACATTCAGCGAAGAAGACACCGAGACCTTGTCTCAACCTCACAATGACGCACTGGTAATCTCTTTCCTTGTAAATTCTTTTCAGATAAAACGTGTACTCGTAGATCCAGGTAGCTCAGCCAACATTATCAGGTCGAGGGTGGTAGAGTAGCTCAGACTGCTAGACCAAATACCCAACCATCGCTATAAAATCAAAGGCCTTTAATTACTTCGAAAATACTTCGAAAAGATCCGGTTAAACAGGCTACCCTCGACATAGGAAAAAGAGCTTTGACCATGTCAGCTCCAAACTATAGGCTTCAAGATACTCAGCATCCACCGATCCAAACCTCAAAGGTGCTCGATCATCGCCATATAACGACTCACAATCGAGGTTTTTATCAAACTGTCGAAGAGTAAGGCAAACACAATTTCAAAAGTCCTTGACGAGGAAAAAATAAAGCCTACTAGAGGTCGTACTGACCCAATGCATAAGAGCCACTGTCGCCAGCCCATACTAGAGGTCGTACCGACCCAATGCGTAAGAGCCACTACCACCAACACATACTAGAGGTCGTACCGACCCAATGCATAAGAGCCACTACCGCCAGCACATACTAGAGGTCGTGCCGACCCAATGCATAAGATACACTGCCGCCAGCCCATATAAAAAGGTCGTACTGACCGAATGCGTAAGAGCTTAAGGGCAAGCTTTGAATTTAAAAACTTAAGGGTCAAATGAGCTTGAGTCGAAACCCGACTCGGAGACTGAACCCAAAACAGTTAACTAAATATGCCTAAGAATAAAAGCATAAGAGCTCAAATGTCGGCTTATACTAAAAGGTCATACCGACCAAAGCGCGTAAGAGCCTACGGGCTAGCCTAATGAGCCTCAGGGCCATACTATAAATCTAAGGATTCCTTTTAACTTGAAGACCAATTCATCTAGCTAACGACTGACAAATATCAAGGCAAAAGGAAATGCATGAAAAATAAAATTGCGAGGCTTCCTTTTATACATGTATGCGAGAGAATACAAGCTTCATTTACAAAGTTCTTTGAAAGCACTATACACAAAACAAGAAAGGAAAGGCCTAATCTACGTCCCCCACGGGGACTATGGTCTGTCGGCCTCCTTCTCACCATCTTCGGCATCGGACAGAAGGAGCTTAGCACCACATTCTTCTGCCTCCGCATGATTTATCTCTTCCAAGAGATCGAAGCCCCTGACATGGATCTCCTCGAGGGTTTCCCTCCTAGACATACACCTGACATACTCATTATGCTGGCTCTCCTAGTCGAGGGCCCCTCTCAGCTTAGCTCGAGCGTCGATAGCGTCTCACAAATAGACGGCCATTTTTTGATCAACATTGGTTCTTATCCCTTCGGCTTCAGCCCGAGCATCTACAACCTTGGACTTCATCTTTAGAATCTCGGATTCGAGCCCAGCAATTATGCTCGTTCGGACCAAACTGTTTGCACAAGCATTCCAAAGTTGCACTTCGAGGGCGAAAGCCTTGGCCAAATCATCATTCTTGGCCGCAACTTGGGCATCTGCCTGAGCCTTTAGCTCGTTACACTCTAGTTTAACCCGACCAACTTCGCCCCAGAGTCGTTCCAGCTCCTCCGTTTTTATTCTTCAATTGGAATATCAGAATATTAATCTCCGAAAGCATAAGGGAGAGCATACATCGACAAGAAATAAAGGTTACCTGTCTTTCGAGATAGCTTTTGTAGTTCCGACTTTGGTCCACCTCGTATCGTAGGTGGTTCAACTCATCTCCCCTCTTCTTACAAAGAAGCTTGAGGGATTTCTCCCCATCTAAAGCTTTCCGCAACCTAGCTTCATGACTAAGCAGCTCAGACTTAAGCTTGCCAAAATCCTGTAGAAGGTGAGCTCAATAAGAAATGGAAAGCACGAAACAAAAAAACAAAAAAGAGGAGAGGGCATGCGCCGACTACGAAAAATCACTATGGAATTAAGCCACTGAGCTTCGTCGAAATTCGAGCACACATTTTCTGGCTTGGCCTCATCGGTCTTAGTAAAACTGCCCCCAATGGGAACGTGACCACCAGATGGCTCACTCGGTTCGCTCGGCCCTTGGCCTCGAATGTCCCTTGAAGGACCTTCGACGGGAATATGAGACGACGATGACAAAGAAACTAATTTTCAAAAAATAGAGGACTCGGAGGCTGCAACATCGACCTGTACATCTCTTTTCACCATCTGAGTAGGACTCGCCTCACTGCGAGCATCCTTGCCCTTCGAAGCTTCCTTACGTTTGTTATTAAACCTCGGTCCCAAGGTTGGCAATCTTTCCTCCTCCTCAAGGGGACACAACCTCATCTCGAAAAAACCTCCAACACCTGCGGCGGCAGAGTTAGTGCACTAAAAAGAAAGTACCTTTCTGAGGAAACAAGCCACTAAACACCTACCATGATGCTTTCCCTCCCATCTCCCCTTGGACAGGTCTCGCCATTGCCACTTATCATAAGTCGAGCATGCTGCCAGCTTACAAGACCATTCAGCCTGGTCAGGAACCTCGTCCGACATCCAAGGAATCGCTGAAGAAAATAAAATGAAAACATCTTTACGGAGCCCGCCTCCACTATGGACAAAGCGATAAAAACACAAGTGTACCACTTACATGTGAAATTCCATTTCTCAAGAAATGGCAGAAACTCTCCGGGGATAATATCGACTGTCCGTGCTCGAACAAATCAGCTCATCCACCCTCGGTCCTCGTCCTTCTCATCACTAACGACAAGGGACCAGGTGGATTGACGTCGCAGAGTAATCAAGCCCCGGTAATGCAAAGGCCGATATAGCCTAACGAGATACTAAGGGTGAATTCGAGCCCGACCTTATCCGCAAAATACCTTATCATCAGCACTATCTTCCAAAGGGATGGGTGAGCCTGTGCCAAGGTGACATGATACATTCTACAAAACTCAAGCACAACCCTGTCAAGAGGGCCCAACATAAAGGGGTGCGTATACAGGTTCAAAAACCCCTCGACATGAGCCATAATGCTTTCCTTCGAGGAAGGTACCTGCAACACCACCTCTCTCCCCCATCCGCAGTCATTTTTGACTGCTTCAAGATGTTCCTACCCTATTGAGGAAATAAATCTCGACGCATGTTCCCGGTAGCTCAGAACATTGGGAGGTTTCTCCAGCGTAAAGTTTCTCCTCGAGACAAAGCACCTCGAGGTCAGCTCGCCATACACCGGTGGTGTACCACCGACCAAGCGCGAAACAGAGGCAGAACTCTCCTCTCCTTGATGGATGGGTTTTGATGTAGCAGCCATGGCTACGGTAAGATAGAAAGAGGAAGATGAAAATTTGGGCGAAGGCTTTGAGTTAATGACGAGAGAACTAGCACAAAGAATAAAGGCTCTAAGAGAGGTATAGCTATTCAGAGTAGCGGAATCCTCAGTTAAGAGATGAGCAAATGCATATAGGGGAGAGCGATGGCTGTCCGCCTGTCCTAAAGACTAATTAATTCTGACCATGTCAGTACCACCTTTTTGGGAGATGTACCGGTGGGACCACCCCGGCCTCTTCACGACCGTGTCGCATAAATAATGCTATAATACAATGCCCAGGAGATGTTGAGACCCTGAGGATTTCTATTATTATAAGCATCGACCCCAAAGAAGATATCGACCTAATCTCGAAATGGCGCCCGATCTCGAAGGTCCCGATTGTCCCAAATATGGGCTCTTAAGAGTCAACACCAAAACTCGACGACTAAATTCTGTGTGGTCACCGAAAAATAAAGAATGCAAGGCTGAAAACAGAAAAAATTTCTTACATTGCCGAAAATGTGTTTATGAGGAGCACCTTTACAAGACTCGTTTCCCGGGAAATACATACACAAAAAGAAAAAAGAGAAGGAAAGGTGATGTAGGTCTACTCTTCACTACCACTGCTCTCCGAGCCATCTCTGGAATCCTCAGCCAAAGTGACCAAGAGTGCCAATTCTTCCTCCAAATCCCGGGCCTCCCCGATCTCGGCTGAGACATCGACACCTTTAACATTGCTTCCTCTAGGGCTTGCCTCCTTGCCTTTGCACGAGCGTAAGTGACAGTCCGAGCCAACCTCTGCCCGGCCTTCTCTAATATTTCTGGGGCTAGTGTATTCACAGTGGCAGCATCTTTCAGGTATGTAGTAGCATTCTCTTCGACCTCCGACTTGGCCGTGGATAGTGCAACAACCTCTCCTCGAGCATTTCGGAGAAGGTTCTAGGACAATGTTAACTCCAAGGCCATGACCTCATTTCGCTCCCTCAGTTCTAGGATCTCCGTGTTCTTAGTAGCAGCTTTATCCCGAAGTAGCCACGCAAAAGCATCCTTTTGCCCGATCTTTAAAGGAAAAGATAAGTCCGTAAGCATCAAATTATGAGGATGATGAACGAGTTTATGAATTCCAAGTTACCTGCTGGGAAAGGCCAGGTTTTTCTCGGCACACTCCTTCCAACCTCGCCCGGAGCCCACTCAGCTACTCCTCCTTTTGGGCAGAAGAGGTCTTCAACTCCTTTAACCCCGAGGCAAGACCCACGAGCTCCTTTCTCTGCTCATCTCGTAGTTTAGAGATAGCATGGTCATACATTTTCTTGGCCTACAACAAAACAAAGAGTCAAAAAATAGGGAGAAACACTTAAAGCAATAAAGGTATACGTGGAAAGGTTATCACCTGCAAGTGGAGCCTGTCCACCTCCTCGATAGCATGGGGAGCGTCGAGATTAATGTCTTCACTAACGCCATCAAGGAAGTTGTCAAGATCATATCCCCCCTCAAGAGGACCCCCCACGTTGGTAGCCTTTGGATCCCGAGCATTCCTGAATTTCCCAGGCGAGAATTGAGCACCCAAATTAAGTTCACCGAGGGCATCGATATCACTAAGGGGCAAATTTTGTCCCCTAGAAGCTCCGGGATCGGGCCCTTTGAAACCAGCAGTAACAGTCTCCTCGGCAGGGATTGCACCACGTCCGGACAGGGGTTCAAAAACTGTGTATGCACCCTTCTCGAGGAACTCCACATTAGGGGATCGCTCTAAATCGACCGTTCCCGATTCGGCGACCTTTGGCCCAGTTGCCTATGGGACATCTGCGCCCGACCTCATCCTTTGCACTAAATGGTACTCATCATCATCGTCATCTTCATCCCTAGTACTGGGACTTGCTCCGGAAGTTGAAACTAAGGTCATGGCAGCAGCTCGAGGCCTACGTGATTTAGGTTTCTTTGCCGCAGGGGACTCAACAGCCGCCTTTTTCTTCCTTTTCTTGCCCTTATCAGGCTTCAGAGCCTCTTCCTCACCGTCGGGAGGTGGTCTCATCAGCACCCCCTTACCAAGGCCTACGCATGTGTAATAATAAAAACTTGTCAACGCGAAAGAGAAATTGGAACATGCTATAGGCGACAACAAAATGGTACCATGATTCGTGGCCGGCCATTGCGTTTTAGTCAAGTCGGGCCAAGACCGCTCGAGAAATGGGAACGAAGCATCCAATTGCCTAATCCATCCCTGCAGATCCTGGACCACTTTAGGATACCAAGCGGTAGCTGCATAAACGAAGGGGAGATCATTTTTTGGAAGGAAGGTAAGAAGACATTAAAGCATGCTCGAGGGAGAGATACTTACGCTGTGCATTCCACTCCTCTAGGAATGACATCCTTTTGGTCGGGATGATGTCTGAGGTCCTCACTTGGACAAACCTGCTCATCCATCCTCGATCCTTGTTCTCATCAATGCTCGAGAAAAATGGCTTCGGGGATCAAGGGTGAAGCTTGATCCAACCTCGATAAAGTCGAGGGTTATACAATATGATAAATTGGTTAAGGGTAAAGGTCATACCCGCAACCTTGTTGGAGAAATAACGGAGCATGTAGAGTATCCTCCAAAAAGAGGGATAAATTTGGCTAAGCGTCACCCAGTATTCATGATAGAAGTCGAGAATAACCGGATCTATTGCCGGAGAAGAAGGGTTCGAGGAGTCGACAGGGCCCAAAGTTAACGGGTATGTATATACATGAAGAAAACTGGCCTTATGGTCCGTTATGCTCTCATTAAGGTTGTGGATCTCAACCAGCACTTTCTTCTCCCATCGGCAGTCCACCTGCACTTTGTCTACATCCTTCACAATGCTAATATACCGGGACACATGCTCGCATCGGCCCAGTGTAGATGAGGGTCTCTCAATGGAAAAGTCATTCACCGTGTTGAATTCGGTAAGGGTACATTGTTCAACGGTGGATATCACTTTGGGTTTGCCTTTGGATGTTCGAGACGAAGAGGCAGCATCCTCTTTTCAAGGCACTGTTTTTAGAGGTTCTGGCCATGGTGGTGGAAAGGCTTTTCTGAGAAAGTAAGTAAGGAATCAAGAATGGAAGAACGGGAAAGGGGATGTCCTTGGCTCTGAAAGCTTGAAGATGTTGTAAAAGTATGAGTTATTAAACGATTGAGGTATTTATAGAGGCCATATGGGCAGCGAAAAAGACGAACCAATAGCAGTTCGTGGGCTTCTCGATAGTTGTGTTGACGGCGACCCTCGCGCGACTTTTGAGTTGTAGCATTTAATGCTCTAATAGGTTGACATCATGGTAACAGTGCCTAAGGAGTAGAAGTTCGAAACCGTTTCCTATCACTTCGTTCTAGGAAATGCGGGGACTATCTGTATACGGTAAAATCGGAGGATCCAATTTTCGATCATTGCGACGCATCGTAAGCACGTTGTCGAAGGCTCGAGGCTACGGTTGAGATTCACACCCGAAGGGCTATCAATGCCTGACCTCAGGGCAATACAGATCGATAGTTATGGCAAAAAATAGGAAGTTCCCAAGGTGCGTAGCTAGAGCCGGTAAAGCCTAGTGGGGTAGTTCAGACTCGTATCAAGGGTTTAAATGGTTGTACCAACCCCATATCTTTGTAATAAATATAGTTGTACTATGTTTGGATTCCCCATCATATACAAAGGGGATCCTTATCATTTTGTAAGGGACCTGATGCTCAATATTGAATATACAAGAACATTCTCTCTGCTCTCTAACATATTCCCTTGATCTCATTACTTGCATTTATTGCTTATATTCATTGTGTTCTATTTATTGTTCTTCATTTTTTGCTTGTTATAGGCCATAAAGAGCCATCATTGATTTATCATTACTGTTAGTCATCCATCGACTACCCTCGGTAGGATATCAGACTCGACTTCGAGGCCCCGAATAAGAAAGCTCGAGGCCCCGATTATCAGCCATTCGGTATAGTTATCACCTTGTTTTCAAGCTCTTATCTTGTTTCCAAGTCTTTCACTTTGCATCAATAGCCTAACAACTAGCATAAAAATAGACCACATATTTTTAAAACCACAAAATCAAATCTTATTGTAATTACCATTTTCAAGGTAGACAAACTTAATGTTCAAATCAATCTATATCTATATATATATATATATATATATATATATATATTAAAGGAATAATTTATATTATGGCTAAGCTAAGTGGGCAGTGGCACGCTACTATAAAGTTATTTGACAATTTAGGATAATATTTAATTTAATTTAAAATTAAAAGATAATATTTTTAATTTAAAAGGAAAGATAGTAAATAAGATTATTTTGAATCTGAATGGAAAGAAAGAATAATAGTCTTATAATGATATAACCAACTACCTATTTTAATTAATGAGGTTTTGACCACACAAAAAAACTAAACTGGAAGATAAAAACAACACCCCTATCTTAACTCATTATAAAGATAAATATGGAGTTATTATTCATACATACTACGAGTACTACTACTCCATTCAGCTAAAATATAAAATAAAGATAAAAAATAAATGATACACAAAAATATTATTGATAAATTTAAATATTAATTTGAGCAGTAGAATAAAAAAATAGTGAATATAATTTTTATTATAAGAAAAAAAAAACTAAATTCATCTATTAATGGGAGTTGTGGACAATAATATGAACAACTCTAAGTTATGGGTAATGCAATAAATATATAATTAAATAATTTCAATAGTAGATGTATACATACTGATGAAACTTATTTGATCTTTGAGAAGCGAAAGTTTTTAAAATAATAATAAGCTAATTCATAGTATATAAATAAGATACACATATTTAAAACCGTTATAATAGATAAAACTAGAATAAATAAGTAATTGACATAACTCCGAGAAACAAATTAATTTTTTTTAAATATAATTTAAATTCTTATATAGTTAATTTAAATTGAAATTTAAAGGCGAACTTCCATATAAATGAAACAATTATATGAAATTTTAAAGTAGAGGGAATAATATAGAAAGAGGGGGTATAAAGATTGTGTGGGGAAATTGATACTTTTAATTAATTTAAAAATAAATCTATGTGTCTTGCTCAATTAGCATTTCAGTTTTGAGAATCAAGATGTGCGATGTATGTAGTTTGGAGTCGATACATTTAAAATAATTTTTAGAAAGAGAATGGTCACATAAATGCAGTTTGATTCGATCAATTTTTAAGCAACTCCAACAATGTTAGAAAGGATTTAATCAATCATAAATTTACACAAGAATAAAGGAACCGATGACATACATTTCTGTGGGGATAATATTTTAAACTATGAATCGACTCAGACATCAGCTAAATAAATATCAATTGTGTTGCCTTAAGGTAAACTTAATTATCTAATATTTTATAATTTATTTTATATCTCAATTGTTTGGAAGCCATACACACATTTTTATTTTTTCTATTAGTGCTAGCAGTTGCTACGCTAAAATAGATAAGAAAGGGAGGATAGATTCTTCTTTAATGGCTCAGGTATGGACTATGACTTTTTAGCCCGTTGTTGATATTTATGTTCTCTCAAATTGTATAAGCCAATTGATCGAGCAACTGATTGGCTCGATATATATATATATATATATATATATATATATATATATATTAGAATGAAATAGATTTGGATAGGGTAAACATATAGAGGAATATATTGCACTATTTGGAATTGCTATTTACACAAAATAAAGTAAATTACAAAAATTATAAGGTAAGATTCATTTAATTATGAATTACATGTAACAAAACTCATCTTATTTTAGTACATGTGCATGGTAGAAGAAAAATATTTAAGGTAGGTTTACATTTATTTAATTATAATATATTAATCTTAACTATATCCCAAAGGCATCATTTAAATTGTTAAAAACAAAGTGATTTTAATTTTGTGGTTAAAATTTAGGTGACATTAAAATTATTGAGCAAATTACGATCCAACTATTTTATAAGTTGGTAACTCCCAAAAGTTAGAATATATTGGTTGCTAATAAATTATCATATATGTATATATTAATTTGTCATTGTGTAATTTTAGGTTTGTAGAAGTTGATAATGATGTGAGAAGTTATTATGTTGAGATAATAATATAATATATTTTTATAATTTAAATTATGATATTACTAAATATATTTTTATTAGTTATTACTCTATATAGTATGACTTCACTCCGTTTTAATATATATGAGATAATTTGAATTGGCACGGAGTTTATGAACGAAAAAGAAGACTTTTGGAAACTTATGGTCCTAAAAGTTTTGTGGAGCCATGATATTTGTGTGAGTGTAAGAACTTCTCATTATATGTAAAATAGGTAAAATAAAAAATGTAAAGTTAAATTATTTTCAAATACAGAAATGTGTCAATCTTTTGAAATAGACTAATAAGAAAATATTTTATGTAAATTGAAAGGGAAGGAGTACTTATTTTTGAATCATATTGTATTTTTATTTGTTTGTATCACAGAGTATATGAGGTTATAATATTTAAGTTTATGTCAATAATTATTCATATAATTTGTTCTTTTTTATTTATAGAATTTAGCAGGATCATAATATTATCCGCATATTGTGCGGGTACTAATACTAGTTTGTGTATTAAGGCTAGACTTTTTTTTATTTAAATTATTATTATTTAAAACTAAACTAGTTTTTAAATAAAACAGAGATTTAACTTCTGTCCATCTCTATTAAAAAATATCAAACTCTTTAGATTCTTTTTCCATTTATAATTCATTATCAAACTCTTTAGTCTATCCTTTTGTAGCTTTGTGCTAGTCTAGTGGCCGCACCGAGCTATGATAGAGTGAGGGCATGTTCTCGGGGGGAGCGGGCGGAGCGGGGGGTAGAGGGTAAGGGTGGCAGGGGGTAAGGAACCTTTTAGGTTGAGAGTGGGGTCATGGAACATAGGGACTCTAACGGGGAAGTCTATAGAGTTAGATTAACATAGCTTGTGTCTAGGAGACTAGATGGGTGGGGAACAAGGCTCGAGAGGCGGATGGTTTTAAGTTGTGGTATTCAGGGAGGGTGAGAGGGAAGAATGGGGTAGGCATTTTAGTTGATAAGGATCTAAGGGAGCTAGTGATTAAGATTAAGAGGGTGAATGACAGGCTGATGATTAAGATAGTCGTGGGAGGGTATACTCTGAACGTAGTTAGTGCTTACGCGCCTCAGGTGGATTTGGACGAGGAGGTTAAAAGACACTTCTGGGAAGATTTGGATGGGTTGGTACGAGGTATACCGTCCACCGAGAAGCTTATTATACGGGGTGATTTTAAAGGCCACATTGGGAGGTCGCCTGGGGGACATGACGATATGTATGGTGGCTTCGATTTCGGAGATAGAAACGGAGGAGGTATTTCGCTGCTGGAGTATGCTAAAGCTTTTGAGCTGGTGATCGCTAACTCATGTTACCCGAAGAAGGCGGAGCACTTGATAACTTTTCGAAATGCGGTGGCCAAGACCCAAATTGATTATCTACTTCTCCGAAAATGTGATAGAGGTTTATGCACGGATTGCAAGGTCATCCCGAGTGAGAATCTTACAACCCAGCATATGCTTTTGATTATAGACTTAGAGATAAGGTGGACGAGGAAGAAGAGGGCTATGTCTGGTATACCTAGGGTCAGGTGTGGTGCATTGACTAAGGACAAGGCCCAGTAGTTGGGGGAGAAGTTGCCGGCTATGGGGGCCTAGAGGAGTAGCGGGGATTCGAGTTTTATGTGGTCTATGATAGCAAAATTGCATTAGAGAGGCGGCGAGAGAGGTTATAGGGGTCTCAAAGGGTTTTTCTGGTGGCCATAAAGGGGACTGGTGGTGGAACGAAGAGGTTAAGAGGAAAGTGAAAGCCAAGAAAGCGACATATTTGAAGCTTGTAGAGAGTATAGACGAGGGGCAGAGGAGTGCTAATAGGGAGGGGTATAAGAAGGCTAGAAAGGAGGCGAAGTTGGCAGGTACTGTAGCTAAGACCGCCGCATCGTTGTCTATACTAAAAAATTGGGGATAAAGGTAGGGAGAAAAAGTTGTACAGGCTAGCGAAGGTGAGGGAGCAGAAGGCTCGGGATCTAGACCAAGTGAGATGCATAAAAGATGAGGAGGGAAGAATTTTATTGAAGGGGGAACCGATTAGGCAGAGATGACAGTCTTACTTCCATAGGCTCTTGAATGAAGAGAGAGATAGGGGCATTATGCTGGGGGAGTTGGAGTACTCGGAGCGGCATCGAGATTTTGGGTACTGTAGACATATACGCGTGGGGGAGGTTATAGGGGCTATGCGCAGGATGAGTAGGGGTAGAGCGACAGGGCCGGACGAGATTCCGGTGGAATTCTGGAAGAGCGTGGGTAAGGAGGGCTTGGAATGGCTTTCTAGGTTGTTTAATGTCATTTTTAGGACAAAGAAGATGCCCAAAGAGTGAAGGCGGAGTATGATGATCACGTTGTACAAGAACAAGGGGGATGTCCAAAACTGCAATAACTATAGGGGTATCAAGTTGTTAATCTATACGATGAAAGTGTGGGAGAGGGTGATTGAAGAGAGGTTGAGGAGGTGTGTGTCCATTTCCAAGAACCAGTTTGGCTTCATGCCGGGACGGTCGACTACTGAGGCCATTCACATTGTGAGGAGATTGGTGGAGCAGTTTAGGGTGGTGAAGAAGGATTTGCGCATGGTGTTCATTGACCTGGAGAAGGCCTATGACAAAATCCCCAAAGAGGTTCTATGGAAACGTTTGGAGGCTAGAGGAGTGCCTATAACGTATATTAGGGTGATTCAGGACATGTATGATGAAGCTAAGACACGGGTTAGGACAGCAGGAGGAGACTCGAATTACTTTCCGGTTGAGATGGGGTTGCATCAGGGATCGACACTTAGACCATTTTTGTTTTCCCTGGCAATGGATTCTTTGACACTTCACATTAAAGGGGAGGTGCCTTGGTGCTTGTTATTTGCAGATGACATAGTCCTGATTGATGAGACGCGAGGTGGCGTTAACGAGAGGCTGGAGGTCTGGAGACATACCCTGGATTCTAAGGGTTTCAAGTTGAGTAGGACCAAGACAGAATACTTGGAGTGCAAGTTCAGTGGTTTTACCCAGGAGGCGGACGGGGATGTGAAAGTCGATACGCAAGTCATTTCCAGGAGAGATAGTTTCAAGTATCTGGGATCTATAATTCAGAAGGATGGGGAGATTGATAAGGATGTCACACACTATATCGGAGCAGGATGGATGGAGTGGAGGCTCGCTTCCGGTATCTTATGTGATAAGAATGTGCCATTGAGACTTAAGGGTAAGTTCTACAAGGTAGTGGTTAGACCGACTATGTTGTATGAGGCAGAGTGTTGGCCAATCAAAAACTCCCATGTCCAGCAGATGAAGGTAGCGGAAATGAGGATGTTGAGATGGATGTGTGGGCATACTAGGTTGGATAGAATTAGGAATGAAGTTTTTCGAGATAAGGTGGGAGGGGACCCTGTGGAGGCGAAGATGCGTGAGGCAAGGTTGATATGGTTCGGGCATGTTAAGAGGAGAAGCGCAGATGCCCCTGTCAATTTATGTGAGAGGTTGGCCTTAGGAGGTAAGAGGAGGGTAGAGGTAGGCCAAAGAAGTCTTGGGGAGAGGTGATCAGGCGGGACGTGGTGCAACTTGAGCTAACCGAGAACATGACTCTAGATAGAAGGGTGTGGATCTTGAAGATTAGGGTAGAAGGTTAGTAGGTAGTCGTGCGTCTCCCTTTGTCTTCTCTACCCCGATAGTATTAGCGCTAGTACGGTACCCTTTTTTCCTTAGTTTGCTATATTCGCATGTCTCGTTTCGTTGTCACTTGCCATTGGTATTTCCATAATTTGCTAGCCGGTATATAAAGATTATACATAATTTTACACATATTATATATGTATTATATATATATATATATTATATATTCACTTGCTATTTTTAATTTAAAAAGTTATGTGAATGGCTATTTGGGTTAATTCTTTATTATAATATGTATCTCATGGTAGTTATGTCAATCTGGCCTTAAGTGGATTACCGTCTTCATTCAATGGCTATAGAAATTACTTATTCCACCCGAAATAAAACAGTTGCTATGGCTTTGCGAGAGACTACCTACATCTATAGTTTTTTTTATCACGTAGATACTTTGAGCTGTATTATTTCCCATCACATACCTTAAGTGCATTTTATCATCACAATTTAGACCTCTTTGGATGAAAACTCTTGTAGGTAGTTTCTTTCATATCTCCTTGTATACAAAGTTTTAACATTTTAAGCGTATGTGAGATAGCCATATAACTTTTTTGTGCACTTATATATTGTTTACCTTGAAAATACGAGTAATAATTAAATTTGATTTGTGATTATAAAGATATGTAATTTAGTTCAATACCAATTAATAATCAAGAAATATAAAGTATAAATGAAAGAAATGAGCGGATCAAACCAGTGTTACAAGGCAGAATCGACCTCGAGATGGGTTAAGAGCAGTAAGGTAAGAACAATAAAGCAAGAAACAGTCAAGCTAAAGGACAATTCTGATAAACAATGAGCGAGAAAAGTAGGGTAGTATATTCTTTGCCAATCACTAGATGATGTTTACAAATGATTGAGGTCCCCTTATATAGGAGGGGAGCCCTAAATAAGGTACATTTTCATTTACTATAAAGAATCTTATTGGGACAGCTGTACCGCCTGGTACGAATTTATATTAATTCGTACAAATCTCTTCCGAAATATACGCCATGATCTTGGGGACGTGGCGAGAATCTTGTCTTTATGTAACAAACTCATAACGACAATATCTTGGAGTCGGTCATACTTGGCTCTGATACTCCTTGAACATTCAGGTCTTCGAGCCTCTTATTCTGCCTTCCAGCCCAGGCTTGGTCTTTATTGAACTTCTACCCTCGGTACGACGTCTTGAGCCTACTATGTCGGGGGCACCCGATTTCACCGTATACAGATAGTCCCCGCCTTTCTTAGAGTAAAATGATAAGAAACGATTTGAATCTCGATTTTTCGGAGCCCTTGATGATGACATCCTCCTCCTGATGTATGCGCTCGAAGTGACCGAGACGTCCCATCGGTTCATTTTCCCATAAAATTAAATGCACGCCAGTAATGGTCGGCCACTAGTACCACCGAACCGTCGCCTCTCATCTATAAATATGGGGTTCCTCTTTTTGAACTAAAAACTTTACCTCTTCATTGTACTTACTCTGCTTACTTTTTCTCTTCATCTATTTCTCTTCTCACTGCTTCTTACTCTGATCACTGGAAGATGCCAAGCTCCCGTAAACCACCAAGCTCTGCTACCGCCTGTATTCCTTAGTTTAAATCTATGACTAAATCTTCCAAAACAGTCTCCCAAAGGAAGAAAGCATCGTCATCTTCTACTTCCCGGCCGGTCAAACAAGTGGCACTGCCGGCTCTTCACGAAATCACCCCCCACCCTTGCGTGATAAAAAAGGACTTCAATGTTGAAAATACCACCGATATCCAAGGCCGATGCGAACATGTAACTTGGTACATTAGTTCAATATCAAAGAAGTACTTCAAAGCCATGAAAAAGAATTGTGGTTGGGGAGACGAGGTCGTGGTACAGATTCCGAGCCCGGAGAAGAGCATCACTACTTACGTGGAAGGGTTCTTAAGTGTTTACACTTACCCTTTCATGCTGGTTCCCTCGATCCGATAGTGATCGACTTTTGCAAAAGGTATAAGGCTACTCTCGGCCAAATCCATCCCTCTTTTTGGCACATTGTGATCATGTTGCGCTATTTTCCCAGCAAGGCCGAGGGATTGGAGCTTATCCTCAACCATCTCATTCGGTTGTATCAGCCTCAGCTATTTCGAGGTCTCATCAAGCTTCAAAGTCGATCAAAAAAAGACTTTTTTGCTAGCAACAACGAAGAAAAATATCGAGGCTGGATGAGCCGGTTTATTAGAGTGAGGACCTCGGATGTCATACCTACGGAGAAGATGCCATTCCCGGAGAAATGGAACTTTAATTGTAAGTGAAGTCCTTTTCCAAATACCCATTCATATTCTACTTCCACGTTTCATAATGTCTTTACCTCTTCTGCAGCTATTGCTTGGATGCCTCACGCGGTCCCCGACCTCGAGGACTGGGTTCGAAAGTTAGCTGCAACCTCCTCGTATGATGAGCGCAAATAGCGCGAATTATCGAGAGGAAAATGGGAGGCCAAACATCATGGTAAGTTCTCTTCTCAAGTTTTTTATATCTTTCCATTTTTAGTGATACCACCTCACTCATACTTATTTGTACAGGCATAAGAGATGTCTCTATAATGAGGACAACCTCGCCCAGGGAAGAGAGTGAGTCCCCGGTTTCGAAACTGGGGAAAGACAACAAAAGAAAAAGGGCTTTGAAGCCCGAACATTCCCAGGGTGAGAGGGCCCCTACTCGAAGGCCAAAGAGGAAGATTATCCATGTGGATTTGGATTCTGCCATCCAGCATCAGGAAGACGAAGAGAACTAAGGCGAAGAGTCTTCGCTGGTGTACCGAACTACGAAACTGGTCGAGACTGTCAAGTCTTCCAAAACTGAGACTTTGCCTCTCGGTGAAGAAACTTCAAAGAAAGACTCGGGAAAAACCCTCGAATACCCCAAGATCGAGATCATTCCCCCTCCTTCAATAAATATGCTGGAGGGGACAAGTTCTAAGAGGGCCGAAGCTAATCAGAACGCCCCGAGTGAGGCTTGAGGCCGTGAAAATAGTTCATTTACCTTCTCTACCATGTTACTCCGAGGAGGCAATAGAGGATGCGCGATCTTGCCAAATGCCAGTCCCGAGCAAGGTTCTCGAAGAAGACCCTTTTCAGGAATATTTCACTGGGGTTGATGATGTCGTTGACCTTAACGATGCATCCACCCTCTTTGAAGAAGCTCAGCATCTCTTCTCCCATGTAAGCACTAATTTTGTTGTTGCAAAAAATTCTTTGTTTTCTTCCCCTTCTGTGTTAACTGACATCTCTTTATCTTTCGTGTAGGTCGTTACCAAGTTCAGGGGCGAGAAGGGCCAATGTGAGGCCGGGCTCAAGAAATCTTCTAGTAAAGAGAAGGCCTTGAGGCTCCTCTGTATCCAAAAAGAGGAGGGGCTCAAGGATCTTCGGGATGACTTGGCCAAAGCTCAAAGAAACGAGATCGAGCTAGACGAGCATGTAAATGTGATTTTAATAGAGTACGGTCTTCTTGGCCTTACTTCAGAGGCTAACACTTTGATATATCAGCTACAACAAAAGTTGGAGATGATTGGGCAGCTCCGGGGCAAGGTTGATCAAGTTAAAACTGATTGCCACTAATGGAAAGAGAACATGGATCGACTTGATGCCGATAAAGAAGTTGTTACAGCCTAACTGGCCTCGGTTGAAACTCAACTCCGAGGCATTAAAGTGAATAGTCTGGCCCAGGCCAGGAAAATTGAGGAGTTAGAGGTAGAGCTTGCCAAAACCGGGGCCGAAGTTTCACAAGCCAAGGCTGAAGTTGAGAAGATAAAGGCTACAGCTGATAAGACCATCGCCGTATACTTAAGGGATGTCGAGGCTGTTCAAGCGGAGATGAGGGAGGCCTCCGACCGGGAAAATGGAGTAATGATTTGGCCAAATGCCAAGCCCGGAGGGAGACTCTCAAAGAAATCCATGCCCGAGGATTTGACCTTACTGAAGAAATAGCCCAAGCAAAGGCGCTGGAAACCGATGTCAGGTTTCTTGTTTCTTCTGATGATGAAGATGTTGTAAGTGGTTCTGAGGGCATTGAAGGTGAAGATGGATTCCCTGAGGAAGAGAAGGTTCCCGAAGATAGAGCTCCCGAGGATGCAGCTCTTGAGGATGTTTCTTCCGGGGATGTAGCCCCGAAATAGATTAGGTTCTTTTTTGTTTCTTTGTTTTTATGTAAGGGCCCCTCGTGGGCGTTGAAAATATATTTTGTAAATATATCTTATCAATATAAAGAACCTCTTTGCGTCATATTCGATTTATGTTGAATTCTGTTTCGTCTTCATTTGTGAAAAATTTGATTGTATAACTCTAATGATCATTCTGAATATTGGCTTTGAATCAGAACATAATAAACCCTTAGGTTTTTTATTGATCAATATAATACCCATTAAGGGTTTTGTTAATCCTTGAGCTAAACTTAAATTGATTTGATGCGAGCTCGGGATGTTAGGACTCTTGAGTCCGACTTGAGTGATAATTAGGTCTCGAACCCTATATATTTTGGCCCTTAGGCTCTTTTATATTAGCCCTTAAGCTCTTTTGGGTCGGCCCTTAGGCTCTTTAAGTTGGGCCAATTCGGCCTCTAAAGTGGCTATAATTTTTCTCTCTTTTTGGCTAAAAGACTTAGTGAAAATTTATCTATGCCTTAGCATGTGTTTTTTTGTACCTGTTGGGTTTTCCAAAGGTTTAATGAATCGGAACCTTGTAATTTGTTTGTGTGAACATAATCGAATACCTCTTGATGTTTTTTCTAAGGCTGACGTTATCAAAGCCTTTAAATGGTTCGAGGGCTGATTTTATCGAAGCCCTTTATCATTTGCTTTTGTCGAGGGTAGCCTGATTTAACCTATTTTTTCAAAGTGTTTGAAGGCCTTTAATTTATGGCGGAAATTGGACGTCTCCGAGCCGAATTATTTTGGCCATAGCCTTTTTATATGACCCTAGTCTTTAATATGGTTGTAGCCTTCAGGTATGTCTCTTGGACTTGTTTCGTGATAACCTTTCGAACTTGTTCAAAAGGTTAGTTCCCGAGTATGATGGCCTTGGCCTTTAAATCGAAGGGATGCCTCTTTGAGGTCTTATGAATTCAAGTTTTTGATAACTCGGATGTGCTGACTGTCGATGACAGTCCCCAAGTATTCGGGGTATATTTACATTCTGGCCCTTGGGCCATTTCTCGTAGAATTATAAGTGTAGAGCTCGTATGATAATAGATTTCTTTGAGACACAAAGTGTTTTGATAAAGAAAGAATGTTTCTTTGAATAATTGGTAAATGTGTACATGTCTTGCCATTGGGGCTCGACTATACTATATGGACATGGTTCATCTGACCGTTTAGCCCATTACAAAGTTTTCCTATCGAGACCCTTTTTGGCGTGAAGTATTTTCTTCAAAAATATAATCTCCGAGGGTGATGCCCCCCCAGTATTCGAGGTTGATTGAAAAGAAGCCTTGGATACAGTTGAGTTCTCCTTAGGTAGCACATAGTTATTGCCTCGTTAAAAACCTCACCGATAAAACCCATTTGGGACAAATCCCGATCTAAGGGAAAAAGAGTGCAACACATGCTTTAAAACCTAAGGCCTTCGTGTGAAAAGGTGCATTCGATAGCTTCGATCGAACACCTGCAATGGGTTAGTTTCAAATTCAAATGGTCAAAAAGAGAAAGTCATACCTTAGTAATAGTATCATTTGAGTAAAGATACGTTCCAATTGTGTGGCAGTTGTTCACCTTCCATTGTGCCAGGTTTGTAAGATCCTTTACTGACAACTCCGAGGACTCGGTACGGTCCTTCCCAATTCGAGCTTAGTTTACCTTCATTTGAGTTTCGAGTGTTGAGGGTGACTTTCCATAGAACTAAGTCCCCGATTCCAAAGTGTCAAAGGTTGGTCCTCCTATTGTAGTATCTCTCGATTCTTTGTTTCTGCGCGGCCATCCGAACAAGCGTGGCTTCTCATTTTTCATCTAATAGCTTGAGGCTAGTGTTCATAGCCTCGTGATTTGACTCATCCTATGCATGTCAAAACCTGGCGCTGGGTTCTTCGACCTCAATAGGGATAATGGCCTCGAAGCCATATACTAAAGAGAATAGAGTAGCCCCGGTACTTGACTTTGATGTTGTTCGATATGCCCAAAGGACATTGGGTAGAACTTCTCTCCATTTTTTCTTTGCATCGTCCAATCTTTTCTTTAGGTTTTGAATGATAGTTTTGTTGGTTGACACAGCATGTCCATTTCCAGTTGGGTGTTACGGTGTTGATAAGATCCTCTTTATTTTATGTGCTTCGAGGAACTCCATCACCTTGCTTCCGACGAAATGTTTTCCATTGTCACATACAATCTCGGCAGGCATCTGAACCGATATATGATGTGGTCCCAGATGAAGTCAATAACTTCCTTTTCTCTGACCTTTTCGAAGGCATGTGCTTCCACCCATTTAGAAAAATAATAAGTCATAAACAAAATAAATTTGGCTTTACCTGGGGCTATTGGTAGAGGGCCAACTATGTCCATTCTCCATTTCATGAAAGGCCACGGGGACAGGACTGGTGTAGTTTCTCTCTGGGCTGATGAATCATTGGTGCGAACCTTTGGAATTTATCACACTTTTTAATAAATCCTTAGTGTCTTTTTACATGTTATCCCAGTAATACACTGCTCTAATCATTTTGCGAACCAAAGACTCGGCGCTGCAGTGATTTCCACAAGTACCTTCATGGATTTCTCATAGAACATAATCGGTATCCCCTGGCCCTAAGCATACCGCCAATGGCCCATCGAACATTCTTCTGTATAATGTTCCATACCCATTTAGTGTGAACCTAGCAGCCTTGGTTCGTAGAGCCCTTGATTCTTTGTAATCCGAGGGGAGCTTTACATTTTTCAAATGATCGATATACTTATTTCTCCAATCCCAAGTCAAGCTCGTGGAATTTACTTCGACATGTCCTTCCTCGACCACGGATCTCGATAACTGGACAATAGTCCCCGGGACAATGTCATCATCTTTGACCGATGATCCCACATATGTGTGTGCATCGGCCTCACTATTTTGCTCTCGAGAAACGTGATCCAGGTTCCATTACTTGAAGCGGTGCAATGTCACCTATAGTTTGTCTAAGTACCTATGCATTCTATCCTCTCGGACCTCGAAGCTCTTGTTTACTTGGTTCACCACCAATCGAGAGTCGCATCTGGCCTCGATGACCTCTGCCCCCAAGCTCTTATCTAGCTTGAGACCTGCAATTATGGCCTCATACTTGGCCTCATTGTTAGTCAACCTTGAAGTTTTGACATATTGTCTAATTGTAACACCTGTTGGTGGCTTCAAAACAATGTTGAGCCTGGACCCTTTAACATTCGAGGCACCATCCGTAAAAATGGTCCATACCCTCGATGATGTACCCAATCCTAGTAGAAGTTCTTTTTCTACTTCAGGTACAAGGGTCGCCGTAAAATGGGCTATGAAGTCGGCTAGGATTTGGGACTTGATAGTCGTTCGAGGTTGATATTTGGTATCGTACCCGCTTAATTCGACTGTCCACATGGCCAATTAACCCGACAGTTCGAGCTTATGCAAAACACTTCAGAGAGGATAAGTGGTTAATACACATATGAGATGACATTGAAAACATGACTTTAACTTTCTAGATGCGCTGATTAATGTAAGTGCTAAAAACTTACCTAATGAAATGCCAAATGCACATTTCTCGGGATTTAGCTTCATGTTAAATTTTCGGAGAATCTGAAATGTATCAGACAGGTGTTGAATACAATCCCCTGCTTATTGTGACTTAACCAGCATATCATTTATGTAGACTTCCTTGGTTTTCCCTAAATGTTCTTGAAACATTTTGGTCACCAACCTTTGATATGTGGCTCCAACGTTTTTGAGGCCAAATGGCATTACTTTGTAATAGTAAGTCCCCCTGTCTGTTATAAATGAAGTTTTTCCTAATCTAGGGGATCCATTTTGATTTGGTTATACCCTGAATATGCATCTAAAAAACTTAACAATTCATGTCCTGTAGTAGCATCAATTAGTTGATCTATATGAGGTAATGGAAAAGAATCTTTAGGACAAGTTTTGTTTAGGTCAGTATAATCTACACAAACTTGCCACTTACCATTCTTTTTTGGTATTACTACAGTGTTAGCTAACCAATTTGGATATTTTACCTCGCAGATAGACCCAAATTTTAAAAGTTTTTGCACCTCATCTTGAATTACCTGATTTTTAAAAGATCCTTGCTTTCTTTTCTTTTGTTTGACAGGTGGATATGATGGATCTTCATTTAACTTATGAGTCATTACTTCCGGAGGTATTTCTATTATATCAGAATGGGACCAGGCAAAACAATCCACGCTAGTTTTCAAGAATTCAGTCAACTTAACTTTCATTTCGTGACTTAGGTTGGCCACACTGTAGACTTTCCTTTCAGGCCAATGTATGAATAGTTCTACAACTTCCAACTCTTCAATCGTCATTTTGATGTTTTCATTTTATTTCGGTTCTTGGATGGAATCGGGCCTCGAGTCTATATCTGTCCGCCCGTATTCAGTTGAGACTTGTGTTGCAGCATCCTCAACTAGATTCTACAATTGCTATTTTTTTCGTTTTTTGTGCTTGAATCTGCTACGGAGTTGATGCTCCTAGATGTCTGTTGATCACCATGGATTTGACGTATTCCCCATTGTGAAGGGAATTTAATTACTTGATGTAGAGTAGATTATACAACATTCATTTCGTGAATCCATGGTCTACCGAGAATCATATTATAAGCCATATCCATCTCTACCACCTAAAATTTCGTATCTTTGACAACTCTTTTTGCGAATGTTGTGAGTATTACCTCCATTTTGTTACCACGCTTAAATTGTCAAAGCCAGATAAAGTATGCGCCTTGGGTACCAGCTTATCTTCAGCTTGCATTTCATTTAATACTCTTATAAAAATGATGTTCACGGAGCTACCTAGATCAATCAAAACTCGTTTCACATTAGCGTCATGTACAAGTAGAGATATTACCAGTGCATCATTATGTGAAGTTAGTACGCCATCTACATTTACATCATAAAAGAGACCCCAATTTTTTGTGTGAACCAATTTGTTTAACCAAAAATTGGGATTTCGGTCAAAGCTTATTTTTAGAAGAACTCGAGTTATTGATAATCAAGTAGAAATAGGAATAATTGATGTAAATAATAACTGAATAGAAAGCAAAGTAAATCAGTACATTCCAATAGTATTCTGTGTCTTTACAAATGTTCATTCCTCACCTTTTATAGCTATTTCTAAGTAATACGTTTTTCTCCTTTCATAATGGAGTCATTATGGACAATTAATGGTATTTAGTGTAACATTATAATTGGTAATCATAACCGATTCAATACAGGTTCCATAATATTTTCCGTAATTAATGCCTATTAATTACCAATAATATATATCTATACCCTTTTTGCTATTTAGGTTCATTCTTCCGATGCGACTTCTGAATATCAAGAGGTTCGAGCACATATCCTTTCTGATTTTCTTGGATCTCTGCCCGTGCCTACTGAAGCTCGTGCGTCTTCAAATATTCTTCGCCAACTGTCATTCTTTTACCAGTCCACGTGTCATGACATGTCACCTCATAATTAATTTTATACATGAACTTAATTTTTCCCAATACACTGAGAAAGGTAATTTATTTCCAATTCGATGGTAGTGTTTTACTATTTCTTGCACTCATGATTTATTAACAATTCTGATTTTAAAAGATTAAAAGCCAAAAAAGTAACAACAAATAATAGAGAATTTAGTAATCGAGAGGTATGCTTGATGATTGGTGATGAACCGGAGACAACCATATTAAGCTTGGGAATGTTGGAGATTAAGTTGTCATTATATTGAACTAGATATATGTATACGGTGAAATCGGGTGCCCCCGATTTAATAGGCTCAAGACGTCGCACCGAGGGTAGAAGTTCGATAAAGACCAAGCTCGGGCTCGAAAGCAGAATAAGAGGCTCGAAGACCTGAATGTTCAAGGAGTACCGGAGCCAAATATGACCGACTCCAAGATATTGTTGTTATGAGTTTGTTACAGAAGGACAAGATTCTCGCCACATCCCCAAAATCATGGCGTAAATTTTGGAATAGATTTGTACAAATTAATACAAATTCGTACCAGGCGGTTATGCAGTTATCCCAATAAGATTCTTTACTGTAAATGGAAATGTACCTTATTTAGAGCTCCCATCCTATATAAAAGAGACCCCAATCATTTGTAAGCATCATCTAATGATTGGCAAATAATACGCTACCCTACTTTTTGTGCTTATTGTTCATTAGAATTGTCCTTTAGCTTTACTGTTTCTTGCTTTATTGTTCTTACCTTACTGCTCTTAACCCATCTCGAGGTCACTAGGTTCGAGGTCGATTCTATCTTGTAACACTGGTTTGATCCACTCATTTCTTTCATTTATACTTTATACTTCTTGATTATTAATTGGTATTGAACTAAATCACATGTCTTTATAACCACAAATCAAGTTTAATTGTTACTTGTATTTTCGAGGTAAACAGTTTGACGCCCACCGTGAGACTAAAGATAATAGTGATTATTTCATTATTGATTCTCATAACACACGTTATTTTTATACTTTTTTTTTGTCAAGAATTTTTTATTCTCAGGCTGAAACATGTCTAAATCACAAAACGCACCTGTTCATGACAACGAAGGTCTTGAGTTCCACGAATAAAATGATAACATAGTTTCTCCAGGGGTCGATGTTCCACCAATAAACCCTAGGGAAGTGCCAAATGTGGAACCAGTGCATGTTAGTTCACACAATGCTTTGAATGCAGATCTGTACGTAGGGAAGTCAGATCTGGCGGCCAGAGAATGCAAGGTGTAGGAGATGGAGGAATCAACCTCCAAGTTATATTCAAGATGCTACAAGATCAATAGATTGCCATTGCTCAACTTCAAAGTTAAAATAAAACTCCAAGTGTAGCCGAACTAGAGATCACTCGACATACTGAACCGGTGCCGGAAAGATCAAACGAAAATGGCTTAGGACTGACCCCACATTATGAGGATTCTCGAGGAACTCACCAAGAGGATTGAGTTCGGAGAAAAGAAGATTGAGGATAATGACAAAAAGGTGGAGACTTATAACTCCCATGTTGATTAAATACTGGGGGCACTCGGTCTTGAAAGGTTTGGATGCCAAAAAGTTCATACAAAAGGCGTTCCCTTCGAGTGCGGCTCTGATGCCCATCCCCAAGAAGTTCCGTATGCTTGATATACCAAAATATAACGGGACAACTGACCTAACGAGTATATTACATCATACACTTGTGGGATCAAAGGAAATGACTTGAATAACGACGTCAGCGAATCAGTATTGTTGAAGAAGTTTGGGGAAACATTGTCGAAAGGATCCATGATTTTGTATCACAACTTGCCTCCGAACTCTATCGATTCATTTGCTATGTTATCATACGCCTTTGTGAAAGCACATGCTGGGGCCATAAAGATGGTGACGAGCAAATCAGACGTCTTTAAATAAAACATAGGAACGATAAGATGTTAAGGGAGTTTGTGTCCAGGTTTCAGATAGAGCGAATGGAACTACCACCAGTCTCGGATGACTGGGCAGTACAAGTTTTTATGCAGGGTTTGAATGAAAGTAGTTTGATTGCGTCTCGATAATTAAAGCAGAATCTGATTGAGTACCTAGTTGTGATGTGGTCAAATGTACATAATCATTACCAGTCGAATATCAGGTTCGAGGACGACCAGTTGGGAGCCCTCTCGGGCTCAGTTGATCCTAACAGGCTAGCAGCTAAGCCCCCGAGGGATAAAGATAGGGAATCAAGATCCAACAAAAAACGATATCAGCCATATATCAATCGGAGAAATAATGGTTTGGATCGTAATGCTCCTCATAATGATCGGAGAAACGATCAAGGTCAAAGATCTCGGGGACTCATGAATAAGAATGGGTTCGATAAACATACCGACCCCGCGGAGGCACCTCGATTGTCAGAGTATAATTTCACTATAGATGCATCAGGGATTGTGTTAGCTATTGGAAGGATCAAAGATACCAGGTGGCCTAGGCCTATACCAACTGATCCCTCTCAAAGGAATCCAAACTAATGTGTAAGTATCATGGCACACATGGCCATAGAATCGAAGACTGCAGGAAGCTAAGGGAGGAGGTAGCTAGTTTGTTCAACGAGGATCACCTTCGAGAATTTCTTTAGTGATCGAGCTAAGAATCGCTTCAGGGAGAGAGATACAAACAGAAAAATGAGCAGGAAGAACCACAACATGTAATACACATGATTGTTGGCCGTGTCGATGTCCCACAAAGACCTATATTCAAATGCACCAAGGTGTCGATGACAAGAGAAAAACAGACTCGGAGCTATGTGCCCGAGGATGCCCTATCATTTTATGACGAGGAAGTAGAAGGCATATCTCAGTCACACAATGACGCCCTGGTAATCTCTATTATTTTAAATAAAATTCAAGTTAAATGTGTTCTAGTGGATCTAGGTAGCTCAGCAAACATAATCAGATCGAGGGTCGCAGAGCAGCTCGACCTGCAAGACCAAATTGTACCTGCATCTCGAGTCATAAATAGTTTCAACATGGCAAGTGAAACAACGAGGGGGGAGATCGTCCTACCATTAAATGTGGCTGAAACCATTCAAGATACGAAATTCCATGTCATTGAAAGCGACATGAAGTATAATGCACTTCTCGGGAGGCCATGGATCCACAACATGAGGGATTACCTTCAACCCTTCACCAGATGATGAAATTCTCAATAGAGGATGGTGTGAAAATGGTCTATGGAGAACAACATGCTGCAAAGAAGATGTTTGCAATCGAGGAAGTGACTCCGGCACCAATGTCTTCGACCTCAAAAAAATCGAGGACCAAAGATAAGCAAGCGACCAAATAACAATCACCAATCCCAGTCTCGATCGAGCAAGAGGAGCAGGTAATTGAGGAGGAAGAAGAAGATTTCCTTATTCCTCAAACCTTCGTTGTTCCCGAAGAGTCGAACGCAACCAAATCAGTGGTCGAGGAACTGGAACAGGTCATACTGATCGAGCACATGCCCGAAAAAAGGTATACCTGGGAACGGGGTTAAACCCCGAATTCACGAAAAAATTCATTCAATTTCTATCGATAATATGGATTTTTTTGCTTGGTCCCATCTAGATATGACAGGGATCCCACCAGAAATAACAACACACCGGCTAAGCATCGACCCCGGGTTCAAACCGATGAAGCAAAAGAGAAGGTCCCAGTTTGAGGTGAAAAATGCATTCATAAAGGACGAGGTAACTAAACTTCTTAAGATAGTGTCTATTCGGGAATTAAAATACCTCGAGTGGTTAGCCAACGTGCTCGTAGTTCCATAAAGGGAAATAAACTTAGAATGTGTGAAGATTATAAAGATTTAAACAAGGCATGCCCTAAAGACATTTTTCCATTGCCTAACATTGATCGCATGATCGATGGCACAGCCGTCCACGAGATTCTAACCTTTATCGATGCCTGCTCCGGGTATAATCAAATTCAGATGAACCCGGAGGACCAGGAGAAGGCCTCGTTTATCACTAAGTTTGGAACATACTGTTACAATGTAATGCCCTGCGGGCTAAAAAAATGTTGGAGCCATATATCAATGCCTAATTAACAAGATGTTCGAGGAACAGATAGGTAAAACGATGGAAGTTTACATTGACGATATGTTAGTTAAGACCCTGTGCATAGAGGACCATTTAACTCATTTACAGGAAACATTCAAAATCATGAGGAAGTACAACATAAAGCTCAACCCTAAAAAATATGCCTTCGTAGTTGGCTCGGGCACGTTTCTTGGCTTCATGGTATCTAATCAAGGAATAGAGATAAACCCCGATAGGATCAAGGCCATCAAATATATCACCATCGTGGATAGTGTGAAAGTCGTGCAAATACTAACAGGACGAATAGCCGCCTTGGGTCGATTTATTTCGAGGTCATCGAATCGAAGTCATAGGTTCTTTTCCTTGCTCAAAAAGAAAAAGGACTTCGCATTGACCCCAGAATGCCAGAAAGTCTTAGAAGAATTGAAGTGATACCTATCGAGCCCACCTTTTTTTCACACCCCGAAGGTAGATGAAACGCTTTACCTATATTTGGTAGTGTCCTAGATAGCAGTAAGTGGAGTACTAGTTCGAGAAGAGCAAGGTGCGCAATTCCCTATTTATTATGTAAGTCGAACTCTGGGAGATGTTGAAACTAGATAACCTTACTTAGAAAAGTTTTTCTAACAGTGTCATTGAAGTAAATCCCGTGAAGATTAAAGCTATTGACGAAATTCCTAATATACTTACAAGTAAAAAAGAGGTACAGAGATTGACGGGAAAAATAGCAGCATTGGGAAGATTTATTTCCAAATCATCCGAAAACTGCTTTAGGTTCTTTTCAGCTCTAAAAAAGTAGGATCAGTTAAAATGGTCAGAACAATGTCAGCAAGCGCTCAAAAATTTGAAAGTATACGTGTTAAATCCACCGTTGCTTGCAGAACCAAAAAATGGGACGAAATTACTTATCTACCTTGTTGTTTCAGAAGTAGCGGTGAATGCTGTTTTAGTTCGTGAAAACCAAGGTACATAGTCGCTAATTTACTATGTTAGCAAGTCATTATTATATGCTGAGACTCGATATCCTCATCTAAAAAAACTTGCACTTGCATTAATTATGGCATCTAGGAAATTAAGACCTTATTGTCAATACCACCCCATCTCTGTAGTAACTGCTTATCCCCTGAGTAATATATTACATAAACACGAGTTATTAGGTAGGTTAGCCAAGTGGGCCATAGAATTGAGTGAATATGACATTACATATCAACCTAGAACTGCAATAAAGTCACAGGTGTTAGCAGATTTTGTGGCCGATTTTAGCCAAGGGATGCAACTAGAAGCAGAAAAAGAATTACAAGTATTCAACGTGTCTAATCCAGGAACTTAGATTTTATTCACTGATGGTTCATCGAATGTAAAAGAGGAAGGTCTAGGAATTGTTTTGGTACCACCTACGGGTGAAACCATACGACAAGCCATAAAATGCCACCCTGTTACTAACAATGAAGCAGGGTATGAAGCTGTGATTGTAGGTTTAGAACTGACACGAGAGCTTGGCGTAGAACAGGTTGTAATCAAAAGTGATTCGCATCTCGTAGTTAACCAAATGCTGGAGACTTATATATCCAGAGAGGCAAGAATGCAGCAATACGTGGAAAAGGCATGTGATCTGGTTAGGCAATTCCAAACATGGAAAGTTGTACAGATACCAAGAGAAGAAAATGTTAAGGCAGACGCCCTAGCTAATCTTGCATCTGCGACAGAAGTGACAAATGATGAAAATGCTTTTGTAATTCATTTATTTCATTCATTACTTGATCAAGACAAAAATGAGGTAAACTTCAACAATTTAACTTGGGATTGGAGAAACGAGATTGTCGCATTTTTGCATTATGGTATTGTCCTTGAAGATAAGAAAAAGACTCAAGCACTTCGAAAAAAGCTACTCGGTACTGTTTAAAGCAAGGCAATCTTTATCGTAAAATGTTCGGTGGCCCCTTAGTAAGATGCCTCGGACCTTATCAAACAGAGTATGCGATGAGAGAAATACATGAGGGGCATTGTGGAAATCACGCGGGAGGAAGATCCTTAGTGAAAACCATAATTAGAGCCGGTTATTATTGGCCCAAAATGGAACAAGACGCGGAAAACTTTGTGGCTAAATATGACAAGTTCCAAAGATACGGTAACAATATGCATAGACCTGCAGAATTATTACATTCGGTCATTGCACCATGGCCTTTTATGAAGTGGGGGATGGATATTATGGGACCACTTTCACAAGCTAAAGGCAAGGTAAGATTTTTGCTAGTACTCACTAATTACTTTACTAAGTGGGTAGAAGCTTGTGCTTTTAAATAGGTACAAGAAAAAGAGGTCAGAGATTTCATTTGGTGAAATATCATATGCCGATTCGACGTACAAAAGGAAATTGTATGTGATAACGACCCGCAACTTATAAGCGAACAAATCACAGAATTTTTTCAAAGTTTGCAAATTAAAAGGATTACTTCAACGCCTTACCATCCGGTGGGTAATGGACAAGCTAAATCAACGAATAAAGTCATTATCAACAATTTGAAGAAAAGGTTGGAGGAATCCAAAGGCAATTGGCTGGAGGCGTTCCTTGGTGTTTTGTGGGCTTACCGCATAATAGCAAAAACAAGTACGGGGGAAACTCCGGTCTCACTTGTAAACGGAGCTGAAGCCTTGATCCCAGTCGAGATAGTGGAGCCAAGCACGAGATATACACAAGCAATTGAGGAGTCAAATGAAGAAGAAATGCAAATAAACCTAGATTTACTTGAAGAAAGGAGGGAAGCTGCACTAATAAGGATTGCAGCGCAAAAACAAGTTATGGAACGATACTATAATCGGAAAGCTCATCTCAGATACTTCAAGATTAGGGACTTCGTACTCAAGAAGGTTTTCCAATCAACGAGAGCAGCTAATGCGGGAAAGTTAAGTCTAATTTGGGAAGGACCTTATAAGATTCACGGTATCGCAGGAAAAGGAGCGTACGAATTGGAAACAATGGATGGCAAGATTCTACCTTCACATTGGAATGATGTTCATCTGAAGAGATACTATTTCTAAGAAAAGGAAATATCCATGGGCAGGTACCCTCATTTTAAAATTTTATTTTTGAATTGTTAAAATTTTACTAACGATTTTAGATGATAGACAAAAAGCTAACCCAAACTAAGTGATGAATCACGACCTGCAAGACACGTGGAAAAAAATACAAATTCCCGATCTAGGGTTACAACTATTCTGATAAAAAATTTAATGGGTTAAGCAGTCTTCATCTAAAATCGTACTTCTGAGTCCCGCATGTTTTTCCTTTTCAGGAAAAGGACTGCATGGAAGGAGTAATCAAGTGCTCGAGATTTCATACTTGAAAGCTCAAACACTTGGGGGACTATATAATATACATAGGTCATATGTATAAAGAAGGCAAAGAAGATTGAGTGCAAGTTAAATTCAAGTCAAGCCCAAAAGTCTACTCATCAAATATATCAAGTGCAGAGCAAAGTAACGAGCCAATAACACAAGCCAGTCAAAAACCTTCATATAGATTATGATGTTTAGGTTAAAGGCAATATTTAGTCATGGGTATAAAAAAACCTTGGATTTTATTTCCTTTTTTGCAAATCTGTTCTAATGAAAATAGTTACGAAAAGTTATAGAAGATATTGAAATACCTGTAAGATGTTACTTAAACTTGACAAAGTTCAGATGAAAACTTTATCAAAGTTATTTCAAGAAACATGTGCGTTACTATTTCTTTTTCGTATATTTACACCGTTATGAAGTTGAGACGTCTTTTCATTAAGTGTCGAATATAAAAAGGGCCTTTTTTTTATAAATTCATGTTTGATTCAGATATCCATGAAGTTAATAAAGCATTTTTTAAAACAAAAAATGCAAAAAGGATAAGACAAAATCCCACAAATTAACAAACAAAACCTTAAATACAAAGGCAAAAAAAAGAGCAAAACAGAAGATCAAGATAATTAAGTCAAACAAAAACTTCATAGTATTAAGTTTAGACTAAGTATAAACTTAGTCATAAACTGATTGTCATTTATACAAAATGCCCCGAAAAGGTCTGGGGAATTGCTATTTCCAAAAACCAAACCCCCAAATGGGACCAAGGGTAAAACCACCTAGAAGAAAAAAAAGGGAAATTACACTTCACAAACTTTCACTAAGGGGAAGAAGAAGGATCTAAAGCGGTATCATTAGCAGCAGAAGGTTTGGGTTGACTTGAAGGAGCTGGGGCATTCACCGTACCCATATCATCTTCAACATGCTCAGGAGTGTCAGCAAAGGGAGATTGAAAATCTTGGCCTTGCTGAGTTTTTTCAATGGTCTCCTTTATTTTGGCTAACTCACCACCCAAGTTGAAACCCTCTTAGCTAGCCTCCACAAGGGTATCGTGGCGTGTGTTTAAAATAGCCAAAATGACTTCACTAACAGTCTTGTCCTCAAGAATCTCATAGTCTCTCTCCCACTGATCGATCTCGTTTCTGAGCTTTTCATTCTCAGCCAAGGCAGTATCATAAGAAGATTACAGAGGAGCAAGTGAACTCTCTAATGAACTGATCTTATCAGAAGACTCACGGAGATCTTCTTGGGTCTGAGTAAGTGTTTGCACGAGTTCGCCGGCGTAAACCTCTTTCTCGCTTAGCAAAACCTTCAATCCTATAATATCTTCACTGACCTTAGAGAGTTGCTCAGAAAATGATGTCTCGAGGAGATTTTTGTCCTTATCATCTTGATTTGAGGAAGCCTTCTCAACTGCTAACTCTGAAGTCAAAAACCTTCAACTGCTGCTCTAAGGTGCACTTACTTTCTTCTAGCATTTCCACATCAAGTTGAAGGCTTTCATATTGTTCTTTCCAGTTGTCTGCTTCAATCTGATAATCATGCATTAACTGCTCCGTATGAGAAACCCTCTTCATCATCTGTGTGCCAACGAGGTTGATCTAAAAAAAAGGGGTAAGAACCTTAATAAAAGAAGGATGTAATAAATTGTGAAAAGTAACAAATACCTTTAATGATGACTGCACTATGTCATTCATCCAAGTCAAAGAGTTGTGACTCTCGAGCTTGGATTTCTCAACTGGACCAATCAGAGGTTTCAACCACACATCAGCCCGACCTGACTTTCTCAAAAGATTACCATCGGTAGGAACCTCGATGATAATCTGCTTCATAGCTCCACTTCCACTCGAGGAACCAACCTCAGTATGAAGGACAATAGTAGGGGGAACTGTGGAAGAAGTCAAAACAGCTTGGGGCGGAGCAGCAACGGTAGCAGTTACAACTGGTAAAGAAAACGTCACAGTAATAGACATGGTAAATGAGGCAAGGGGTACTTCATTAGAAACTAAACCCAAATTATCACTATCAAACCCACGAGAAAAAAACTGATCATCAGAGTCACGAGCTGCTACAGGAGTGTCATCGTTAGAGCTCACCAAGGTGGCTTCAACAAGCTCGGTTATGGGAACAGAATGGGGAGGAGTTGCTTCATCATCTGAAAAGATGCGTCTTCTGGCCCGCGGCCTTTTAATCAAGGAACTTCCATCCTGTTCTTCTTCTTCTTCTTCTTCAGAATCCTAGGTCATATCGGCCTTCCTTTTCAATGAAGAACCCAAGATTATCTCTTGAGCTCTTTACAAAGAAACTCTGGAATCTACGACAACATCAGCACTAATACCTCGAATGGGAAATCCTGATAAAAATAAGGATCAAAACAAATTTTGAAGAAAGGGTAAATAAAAATATGAAGAAGAGATAAGAAAAGCTTTTACCATGAGTTTTCACCTTCCAACAAAACCTATGCGACAGGTTTTTCCAAGATCTACCTTCCATTGGAGCAACATTCAATAACTTTCCTACCCAACCACGGAAATTAGGAATCTCATCAACAGTTCCCATGGTTGCTGGAAAAGAGGAAAAAGTTAAACAGTAGCGAGAAAAATAAAGAGAAAATATAGAAAAAGTTGTAAAAGGAAAACTTACGTGCAAAATTCCACTTCTCAGGAAATGGAACATTTTCTTCACCCACTAAACCACTATTAGGGGCAGCAACAAACCTGGCATACCAGCCACGGTCGTTATCATCTTCTGGGCTAACTAACACTCTATTACTTCATGCTACTAAAGTGAAAATCCCATGCGGAAAAGTTTAGGGGAGTAGAAATGAATCAAATGGAAGAAAGTAAAAGGAAAATTAGCCATATTTGTTAAATTCCTTAAGCATGTAACAACCCTCCACACAATGGGGCCATTCTGTCCTAAACAAATGTCGAAACAATGACAGAATTTGATGATAACAGGATCAATGGGGGGTTTAAAATTCAGTGTAAAAGGGTATGTATACACAAAAAAAAATCCGGTCAAGTAAGATGTAATCCTTTGGTTCGCATTGGGAATTATAATGGGAAAATCATGTCTCCAGTGGTAATCCCTATGAACAACAGAGATCATACCTTTGGTGATTTGAGATGGATAAATATCAGCACGATCTAAAGAAGACACACAAGAAACTTGGTTTCTGATTGACTCTCTATCAATGTAAAAAGATAGTTCAGCAGGAACAATTTCATATACCAAAGGCTCATGAAGGGGTTCATTAGAATCTTAATTTCTAGATGAAGATCTATGGGAAAGAGAACCCCTAGTTCTGGAAGGTGAAGTAGAACTCACATGAGGTATAGAAGAGCCTCGTATCAATGAAGACCCTAAACTATGAAGTCTTCTTCCTCTTCTGCTCCTAACAGGAACAAGAGGAAGGTCATCAACAATGGGGACTCTTCGAGGGTTAGGGTTTGAAGAAGACATAGTAGTACGAGGAAGAAGAAAACAATAAGTGAATATTCTAAACTTTTTATGAGAAAGACAAAGGCGAAAACTATATTTATACTCAGAAGCAACCGTCAAAGGAAAAGGTGTAATGATGGAAATGTCATGATGGAAGATGTCGCTTCGTAATTGAAGAAGCCGTAAAAAGCCCTAAAAGACGCTGAAAAGTTGCAGAACCAATCAGAAGATGCAACGCATCACGAGCATTAAATGTAAGTGACATATGAAGCATCAGTTCCAGAGAAGGAATAATGGCGATAAATATTCCAGCTTTTTTGAGATCCACTTCCCAAATATTCTATTTATGAATAAATGGCAAGTGGAGGGACTATCTGTATTGGGAAAATTAAGTTCATGTATAGAATTAATTATTAGGTGACATGTCATGACACGTGGACTGGTTAAAGAATAACAGTTGACAAAGAATAGTTGAAGAGGAACGAGCTTCAGCAGGAACGGGCAGAGATCCAATAAAATCAGAAAGGATAGGTGCTCGAACCTCTTGATATTCAGAAGTCGCATCAGAAGAATGAACCTAAGTAGAAAAAGGGGTATATATACGTATTATTGGTAATTAATAGGCATTAATTATGGAAAATGTTATGGAATCTGTATTGAATCAGTTATGATTACCAATTATAACCTTACATTAAATGTCATTAATTGTCCATAATGACTCCATTATGAAAGGAGAAAAACGTATTACTTGGAAATAGCTATAAAAGGTGAGGAATGAACATTTGTAAAGACACGAAATACTATTGGAATATACTGATTTACTTTGCTTTCTATTCAGTCACTATTTACATCAATTATTCCTATTTCTACTTGATTATCAGTAACTCGAGTTCTTCTAAAAATAAGCTTTGACCGAAATCCCTATTTTTGGTTAAACACTGAGGAATTCATGGAAATGCAAAGCCTTAGTTTCAGGTGAAGCTACAACTAAGAGAGGTACCCAGGAAGATCGAGGATATGAAGGTGGGGCTTGGTATGCAAGTCATCCCCAAGATAGGTAGTTTCAAGTACCTTGAATCTATTATACAAAGTAATAGGGAGATTGACAAAGATGTCACACATTGTATCGGAAATAGACTCTCTGTTCTTCCAGGGGTAGGGGTAAGACTGCGTACATCTTACCCTCTACATCCCCCACTTGTGGGAAACTATTGGGTTTTTTATTGTTGTTGTAGAAAGAAATAAACAACGAAAGTCAATCAAATCTTATGAAATAGATAGAATATTTTAAAAAAAAAAACAAATACACATACCTTGGTCTCCATCTTGAAGTTTCCTGTTCTTAAGGGAAGAAAAGAGAATGAGGAAAAGGAAGGATGAAAGATATTTACCTGATGTTTTAAAGAAATGTTTTATGTCCATGATCATGAAGTTTTCCTCACAATGATGTTCTAATGGGAGAAAACAAAGTGGGAAAAACAAAATTGGTCCTCTGTTAGGATTATAAAAAATAAATTTAAGGATTATATACTTAAAAGGAATAGGATTTGGTAGAAGACACAGAAAAAACACACATTGAGGTTGTCAAGTGCGAAGAACCCTAAAACGATTTACAGAAATGCATTAGAACCCCCTAAACTATACACATTTTGAAATTCTTATTCAAAAAATTAGGTGGTTTATTGTTTACCCTAAAAATTAAGTAACAATTAAACTTGTAATATGGTTTTAAGGATACGTGATTTCACTTAATACCAATTGATTAACTTAGAGATAAATGATGGGAATTGACAAGAATGTAAAACAAACCAATGCTTGGACAATGCCCTCAAGCTGATGAACCCTCGAGAGCAGTGAAGTAAGAATAGTTAAAGAGCAGTAAGTTGATGAACAATAGAGAAATATTATATTGCCTTGATCTGTATGAATGTAAAGTATTTACAAATGATGGGACCCCCTTTATATACTGGAGGAATCCTAATTATAGTATAATTCTAATTACGGAAGTAAATCCCATGATTGACACAAATAAATTCCCTTGATTTGATCCTTTCCAAGATTTCTACTATGATCTTCGATCGATTACGGATATTTTGCATGTTCGTTACCGCATTCTGCTTGAAGTCAGTCATACTTAATCTTGATCGTTGTTGGCCTCGGTCTCAGTGGACACTTTGATCTTTAGAATTGATGCCCCGCCTTTGAGCTCGGGTTCTGATTCATTACGAGTCTACCCCTGATGCAACTCCCTTGTCTCGATCAAATAGTAAAATTGGGTAGGCCCGATTTTGACCATATACAAATAGTCCCCTCATTTCTTGGAGTGTAATGAGAAAAAACGAACCGAGCCTTCAATTTTGTACCTCGACCAATTATGATGTCAGCCCTGTGACGTAAGCGATGGAGGTAACTGAACCGTCGCGTCTGCACAGTTCTTAAGATCATTAATTAGTGCCAGATGATGGTCGGCCACTAATGCCTTTGAATCTTAATCTCAAAAATTATAAATAGATCCTCTTCATAATTTTCTCAAACTTTACTTTCTAAACTTCTCTTAATTTTCAAAGCTTTCCTGCTTCCTTCAAGTTCCTCAATTCTACAGATTATTTACATCTCGTTTGCCAATCCTCTATTAAAACAACAAACTTCATCTTCTTCTTTTTTCTAAACTCACAGAGAAATGGTGAAGACATCTAAATCCGTTCCCCAAAAGGAAAAAGTTTCTTCGTCGCGACCTACCGGCTACAAAACGCTGGTGGAGCCACACATCGAGGAGTCTATTCCGGGGTCATACGATCTTACCTTCAATTTTAAAGTTGAAAAACCCTTGTCGGTCCCTGGCCATTGTGAACCAATATCGAGATACATATACTCGATAACCGAAGGTGATCTCGAGCAGGTGAAAAAAAAATGCCACAAGGAAAACAAAGAGGTGGTGATTCCTACCCCGAAGAGGACATCACCACTTACGTAGAAGGGTTCCTAAGTGTTTACACTTACCTTTTTACGTTGGGTCTCGTTGATCCGGTTATCCTCGACTTCTGCCGCCAATACCTAATATTTCTTGGCCAGATACACCCTTCATTTTGGCGCATTGTTATCTTGCTCGATTCTTTGTGAGAAAGGTTGAAGGGATGCCATTTACCCTCAACCACCTCATTATACTGTATAGCCCCCGTCTCTATTGGGGCGGATTAATAAGTCTCCATCGCCGAGCCACAAATGTATTATTCTCGAGTATAGACGAGGGCAAGGATCGGGGATGGATGGGTCAATTTGTCCGAGTGAGGACCTCCGATATAATTCTGAACCTCAAAACTTGGGCTCGGAAGCTGGCTTCGACTTTCACATATGTTGAGCGCTCGTGGCGCAATTTAGCGAGGGGCCAATGGGAGGCCAATAATCATAGTAAGATTATCCGATATTCTTTAGATGCACTTTTCTAAAAGGTTTCTTTTTATTTGTACTTGATTCCCTTTTATGCAAGTCTCTAGGATGTTGCTAAAATGAGGTCGGCCCTTCCTGGGGAAGAGGAGGCCCCAAAACCGGCTAAGGATAAGAAGAGGAAAAGGGTCTCGCCTTTAGATACTCCAAAGCCTAATAAAATCAAGGATCGCATGTCAAAGAATGACTCCACCTCTCTGTCTGCTGACGTAGCCCAAAAACTACAAGATGAAGAAAAGGAGGGAGAATATGTTGACTATGAGTTGGTGGCTCGAAAGAGGGGAAACGTCGAAGCTTAAAAAGTAGTTGAGCCAGTGATGGTCGAGGAAGCTCATCCTTGGGCCGAGAAGATCTCAGAAGATGGTCCGAGAAAAGTCCCAGATTCATCGGGGGCTGAAGATGTCTCTCATCATGACGAATAATCGACGAGTGTGCCTATCCACTGTGATGAACAATCGGCGGGTGTGCTTGAAGGTTATGATTTTGAGGCCCTCCGAAAAGGAGAGAGTGCCCCAAGTGTCTTTCTTTGGGAAATTAATATTGATGATTCGTCGCCCCTCCCAACAATTTCTGAAGGGAAATTTCAGGAGGCCCAGTCAATGGAGACCCTCGATGTGGGAACGACCCACGAAGGGGATGGCTTGTTTCGTGGATACTTCACGGGGGTCGATGATGTTTCCGACCTGGATGCACGATCATTTTCGGTGAGGCTGAGCGACTCCTGAACCAGGTAGATTTCAGCCCCGATTATCGGGTTTATGCTTGCTTTTATTTCCTTTTGTCTGATTTCTTTCCTTTCTCCACAGGCTGTGACGTTTCATTGGGAGGCATATTTGAAATCCTGAGATGAGCTGAACCGGTGCAAG
The DNA here is from genome assembly GCF_000393655.2 of Nicotiana sylvestris. NCBI lineage: Eukaryota > Viridiplantae > Streptophyta > Magnoliopsida > Solanales > Solanaceae > Nicotiana > Nicotiana sylvestris. The sequence continues at coordinate 85,578,017 of NC_091060.1, forward strand.
GTCTATCTCAAAAGGCTCACGGAGGAGAGAAACGCCCTCAAACTCCGTTATGTGCAAAAAGAAGAGGAAATCAGGGACCTCCAAGCTGAATTAGCAACAACTCATAAAGAGTAGACTGATCTCATCGAGCAGGTAAAGTAAATTTTTGGGATCTTGTCATATCAATTTGATATGGCAACTAACATCTAGATCCTGCAGGTTCAGTAGAAGGCTAAAAATATTGAGTAGCTTCGCAATGAGGCTAAGATGAAAGAGGCAGAGAAATTTGGGGTGGAAGCAGAACATGGACCGCCTCGCCTCAGAGAAATATACTACTCGAGCCCAGCTATCTTCGATTGAGCGTCAACTCCAAAGCATGAAGGAAGATCTTGGCCCGAGCCAAGAAAATTGAAGAGCTCGATACTTGGTTGGCCGTTGAGCTTGCAAAGGCCGCATCTGTAGCTGAAAGAGTAATGGCCGACGCAAGGGAGATCGTTGACGTCTATCGAGCCGATGTTGAAGCCACTAATGCTCGAGCAAAGGAATTTCCGATGTTGCTCAGGTCCGATTAGCCTGCATTGCCGAGCATGCTAAGTGCCAGTCTCGAAGGAAGACTCTCGAAGAGATTCATGCTCGTGGCTTTGACCTCATGACCGATATCAAGAATGCGAAAGTGCTAGAAGCCGAAGCCAAAGCTTTTCTCTCTGATGATGATGACTCTGGGAGTGCGAGCAGATCCGAGAGCAGAGAAAATGAAGATGAAGCCCGCGAGGAATATTAGGCAATTAGAATTTTTTTCTTCTTTTTTGGATTTTTGTGTAAGACCCTGAGTGGTCTTTGTAAACACTTTAGCATATATGAAAGATCCTTTTTATTTTCAATTCGTCTCTAATTTCTATTTCGTGAAAACTTTGTTTTGCTTTTGCCTTATGATAATTCTGATATACTTTAGGTCTTGTGAAAAATTTGACTCACTTCGTTGCCTTGTGAAAACTTTGTTGAAATTAAATTACTATAGTTTCTATAGTTGAGTGAGTACTTGCTCGAACTCGGAGTAGAAAAATCCCTTAGGTTTTGGTTAGGCGAGGGCAGTTCCTCGAGCTTGACAATGTAATGGCCCTTAGGCTCTTGAATCTAGCCGATATGGCCTCAAAATAGTGGTTTTTTCCCTTTTTCGGCTTAAAAGTTTAATCATATAAAAATTTATTATGCCTTAGCATAAGATAGATTTGTACCCATTTGGGTTCAGTGCTATTGAAAAACTTTATTATGCCTTAGCGTAAGTTTGTTCAATTTGGTACCTCTTAAGGTTTTCGAGGGTTGATGTTATCGAAACCCTATGTAAATTTGCCGAAGGTAGCCTATTTTTAACCAATTTTATAAAAGTATTTGAAGGCCTGTTTGATTACGGAATTCAGACGTCTCCGAACCGTGTTAGTTTGGCCGTAGCCTTTAACTTAATATTTGCCTATTGGGCTTCTTTCTTGATTATACTTCAAATTTGTTTGAAGTATCAGTCCCCGAGTGGGGTGGTCGTGGCTTATAAAATTGAGGAGGTCTTAAGGTGTCGAAGTTTGATAATTCGAGTATGTCGATTTTCGGATGGTAGTCCCCGAGTACGGGGTTAATTGCTCGAGCTTTAATTACGATTGGCTCTTGAACGAGTTTTCATAATAAATCATAAGTATGAAATTGTAAAGTGGAAATCTCACTAAGTCATGGAACATCTAATAAGGAAAAAGTACTTCTTTCAATAGATCATTCATGCATATATGTTTTGTCATTAAGGCTGGGACAATCTACATGGGCACTGTTCGTTTGACCGTTTGGCCCTTTACAAAAAATTTCTATCGAGACCCTGTTGACATGAGGCATTTACCATAACATCCGAGGGTGATGACCCTCCGTATTTGAGGTTGATTGTAAAGAAGCCTCGGATACTGTTGAATTGTCCCCAAGTAGCACATATAATTGTTGCCTCGTTAAAAACCTCGCCGAAAAAACCCATTTGGGATAAAAACAGATCTAAGAAAAAAAGAGTGCAATGCGTGCTTTAAAACCTAAGGTCTTCGTGTTGAAGAGCTTCTCGACGTCTTCGATCGAACACCTACAATAAGTTAGTATCAAATACAAATGAAAAGGGAGAATGTCATACCATAGCAATAATATCGTTTGAGGAGTGATATGTTTCGTTTGGCAATTGTTCACCCTCCATTGTGCCAAGTTTGTAAGACCCTTTTTCGATGACATTGAGGACCTGATATGGCCCTTCCCAAATTGGGTCGAGTTTCCCTTCATTTGGGTCTCGAGTATTGTGGGTGACTTTCCTTAGAATTAAGTCCCCGATACTAAAGTGGTGAAGATTGGCTCTTCGGTTGTAGTATCTTTCGATGCTCTGCTTTTGTGCTGCCATTCTAACGAGGGAGACTTCCATTTTTCATCTAATTATTCGAGGCTTGTGTTCATAGCCTCATAATTTGACTCCTCCGTTGTATATCAAAACCTGACGTTAGGATCCCTGACCTCGATTGGGATCGAAGCTTCGGCGTCGTACACTAGGGAAAATGGCGTTGCCCCTGTGCTGGATTTTGACGTTGTTCGGTACGCCCAAAGAACTTTAGGTAAAACTTATCTTCACTTTTCCTTAGCATCGTTCAATGTTTACTTTAGATTCTGAATGATGGTATTGTTTGTTTCTTTGGCTTTTCTGTTCCCACTAGGATGATATGACATCGACAATATCCTTTTTATTTTGTGATCCTCGAGGAACCTCGTTACTTTCCTGCCGATAAACTATTTTCCATTGTCGCATATGTGATGACCTGACCAGTCATCTCATGAATTACCGCTTTGTTTCCCCTATTTCTACTTCTTTATGCTTTGTTTATCCATGTCATATGGTATCGAGTTGGTCAGATCGAGTTCGGAAAGAATTTGGTAATAGTTTGAGACACTTAGTCTCTTTAGAGTGAGTTTAAGTTGGAAAAGTCAACTGGATGTTGACTTGTGTGTTAGAGGGATCGGATGTGAGTTCCAATGGTTCGGTTAGCTTCAGGAGGTGATTTGGGACTTAGGAGCGTGATCGGAATGAGTTTTTGAGTTTCGGAGTAGATTTAGGCTTGAATTGGCGAAATTGTATTTTTGGCTCTTTCCGGTTGATAGGTGAGATTTTAATATAGAGGTCGGAATAGATTTCGGAGAGTTTTAGTAGTTATATTATGTCATTTGGGACGTGTGTGCAAATTTTTAGGTCATTTGGACGTGGTTTGGTCGGGTTTTTGAACAAAAGTCAAATTTAGAAGTTTTAACAAACTTAGGCTTGAATCCGATGTGTTTTGGTCGAGTTGATGTTGTTTGAGGTGTTTTGAAGATTGATACAAGTTTGAATAAGGTTTTGAGATATGATTGTGCCTTTTTTTGAGGTCCCGGGGGCCTCGGGAGAGTTTCGGGTGGTCAATCGGGCCATTTCATGAAGTTGGAACCTGTAGAAAAATTGCATGTTAGTGCTGCAGAAAATGACCTTCGCGTTCGCGAGAGGGTCCTCGCGTTCGCGAAGGGTCAGTTGAGGAAGCTGGAAATTTAGCCTTCGCATTCGCTATGGAGGCTCCGCGTTTGTGAAGGGCTGGATGTTTGTGCATTGCGTTCGCGAGGAGGGGAGCGCGTTCGCGTAGAAGAAATTGGTCAACTGGGTTGAAGGTCGAGTTGTTCATCGCGTTCATGAGAGAGGGAGTGTGTTCGCAAAGAGTAAGTCTTAGGAACCATCACGTTCATGATAGTCATGTCGCGTTTGCATAAGAGGATTTTTGGTCAAAGTTAATTTGTGTTTCGCGAAGCGAGGCTTTGACCGCGTTCGTGAAGAAGGATTTCAGGCCTGGGCAGAAGGTTTAAAAGGTCGTGTTGTTCGCGAATGTGGGGTTTATTTCTTCCATTGTTGGTCGTTTTTTGAGCTATTTGAAGGAGATTGAAGAGGGATTCAAGGGGAAACACTTAGAGGTAAGAATTTTGGACTTAAAACTCGATTCTATTATGAAATCTACCTAATAAATCATAGAATCTAAGCCTAAAATTGAGGAATTAGGGCTTTAAATTAAGAGACTTTAAAATGAGAATTTGAGGGGTCATTTCGACTCCGATTTCAGTGTTCTTGGTATGTATGGACTTGTGGGAGGATAAGGATTCTGTTGATGTGATTTTTATCGAGTTTCGAGACGTGGGCCCAGGGTTCGGGTTTGGCCAATTTTGGGATTTTTGGTATTATTTGATTATTTTCGCTTGAGCTTTGTTCCCTTAGCATATTTTGATGTCATGATTCTTATTTTGGATAGATTCGACGTGAGTGGAGGCCGATTCAAGGGGAAAGGTGTCGCAAAGTAGTATTTTTACCTGTTTGAGGTAAGTAACCATTGTAAATCTGGAACCGAGGATACAAACCCCGGTATTTGACTTGTTTGATAAATGCGGTGACGCACATGCTAGGTGACTAGTGTGTGGGCGTGCACCGGTAGGGATTGTGACTTGGTCCGTCACGTAGTGACTATTAAGCCACGTATTTGATTTGGAATCTTATATTATTCTGTACTTTAGTCATTTATACTCTATTATGGGTTGTATGCCATGTTTGGGGCCTTATGCCGACCTGTTGAGACCCTTAGAGGCATTTTTACTGTTTTTCCTCACTTTACTTGTTGAAAGCATATCCTCAGTCATGTTACCTGTTTAAATGTTTAAAACTGATTTTATCACTCCACTCTAAATGTGAGGACTGTTCGGACTGAGTTCCCTAATTTCTACTGTTGTGCTCGAGAGGCTGTAAGGTTAATGACTGAGAGAGGTGAGGATATTTATATATGTGTAAGTTATGGATCGGGCTACACGCCGTAGATATACTTATATGGATCGGGATACACGCCGCAGCGATAGATATATTGGATCAGGCTGCGTGTCGCAGCAATATGACACTTGGGCTATAGGAGCCCCTCCGGAGTCTGTACACCCCCAGTGAGCGTAGTCGACTATAAATTATGGATCGGTCTACACGCCGCAGTGGTTACTATGATTTCTATTATTATGAGATATTAGTGATTCTGAGTGCTGAGAGTGAGTACTGAATGATGAGAGTGAGTCATGAGTGACTGAGAGGCTGCCTGAGAGGCCATATTCTGAGTGGTACCTTGCCCGAGGGGCCCAGTTATGATATTTTCACTGATTTCACTCTTCTTTTAAAAACAAGCCTCTCTTGGAAAAATCTCTAAGTATATGATTTCAAGTGTTTAAACTGAACTTGATCATTTTACGACAAAACTGGTTTTAAACTGTGAAGTTGATCTGTTATCCTGTTGTTTATTCAGTTATATGATTTTTAACTGCTCGTCACTGCTTTCATACCTTATTTGATTTAGTTACTTACTGAGTTGGCATACTCACGTTACTCCCTACACCTTGTATGCAGATCCAGGTGCCCGAGCAGCAAAGTGAGGGTCCTCAGCTGATCCAGAGTTGCCGGAGATTTCAAGGTAGTTGCATGGCGTTCGCATTCCCGTTTTCTCCTTCTTATCTTGTTCTTTTCATATTTTCTCGACCTATGTTGTATCAAACAGTCAGTTATGTAGTAGAGGCTCTAGACTCATGCCACTAGATATTTGGGGCTGTGTAGTTTCATGTTTATTTGACTTTCGCTTATATTTTGTTATTTTTAAACACTTATTATGGAAAGTTGGTATTTAAAACTGTGTTAGAAAAATGGTTTTATAAAAGGATTTGTCGTAGTTAATGGTTTGGGTTGGATTGCCTAGTAATGTGATAGGCGCCATCACGATCGAGTATTTGGGGTCGTGACAAGTTGGTACCAGAGCCTAGGTTACATAGGTCTCACGAGTCATGAGCCAGTTTTGTAGAGTCTCCCGGATCAGTATGGAGACGTCTGTATTTATCCTCGAGAGGCTGCAGAACCTTTAGGAAAATCTTCATATTCTTGGAATTCTTGTCGTGTGAATCTATTGATCTGAATACTAAACTTTTGTTGTTCCATTCTCTCACAGATGGTGAGTTCACATGCTACCGCGTAGGGTGGACGACCACTAGTACCACCAGTTGGGGCCACTAGAGGCTGAGGATGCGGTCGCGGTCCTGGTAGGGGCAGAGCAGCTAGGGCAGCACCTATAGATCCACCAACTGCCCCAGTTCAAGATCAGGTCCCAATTGTGGATGCTACAGTAGCACCAGCTCATGCACCAGGTGTGCCCATTATGATTCCAGGCCTTCAGGAGGCTTTAGCTCAGATCTTATCAGTGTGTACCAATTTGGCTCAGGCAATTTCAGTTACTACGACCGCAACTACTTCTCAGGCCGGGGGAGGCACCCAGACTCTCGTTACTCGCACACCTGAGCAGGTTGTGCAGGAACTCCAAACACCAGAGGTACCTCCAGCCCAGCTGGTTGCACCAGCTCAGGAGTTTGTGGTACTAGTTATGTCGATGACGAGAAGCATCGACTAGAGAGGTTTGGTAGACTCAAGCCTCCGACTTTTAGCGGTGCACAGGGCAAGGATGCCCAGGGGTTCTTGGATAAGTGCCAAAGGATGCTTCCTATAGGGGGTATTCTAGAGACTAGTGGTGTGGCTTTTACCACCTTTCAGTTTTTCGAGGATGCCTTCACTTAGTGGGAGGCGTATGAGATGCATAGGTCTGTTGGTGCAGCGCCCCTTACTTGGAAGCAGTTATCTGTTCTCTTTCTAGAAAAGTATGTGCCACAGTCTCGTCTAGAGGAGCTACGCAGGCAGTTCGAGCAGCTGCGTCAGGGAGAGATGATTGTGACACAGTATGAGATGCAGTTCTCTAAGTTAGCTTGTCATGCGGTCTGGTTGGTTCCGATAGATAGAGAGAGAATTATGAGGTTTGTTGATGGTCTCACATATCTGCTTCGGATTCTCATGACTAGGGAGAGGGTGACAAGTGCTACTTTCGAGGAGGTTGTTGACATCGCCTGTGAGATTGAGTCGGTTCGCTGCCAGGAGCGGGATGAGAGGGAGGCCAAGAGACCTCGGGGATCTGGTAGCTTTAGTGGTGCTCCTTCAATGGGTCAGTTCCAGCAGGGAAGAGGTCGTCTATTCAGACAGGTTTATTCAGCTCGCCCAGTTTATCGTGGGGCATCGTCGGGTCATGGTTTCCACAGTTCTCATCAGGGCCACTCATCACTTAGTGCCCTTCTAGCCTAGAGTTCATCTCGTGCTCTATCAGTGCATGGTTCTTCCATGCCAGGTCCTTCTACTGGTCATTCCAGTGCCAGGGGTTCCCTTCAGTCCCCATATCTAGCACCGGGGAGTTGTTAAGAGTGTGGAGAGTTTGGGAATATGAGGAGGTAGTGTCCTTGTCTTCCTAATGGTCAGTCTTAGCAGAGGGGTAAGCCCTCGACTTCTGCTCCAGTTACTTCATCAAGCACCCAGCCATCTAGGGGTGGAGGTCAGTCAACCAGGGGTCGCCCTAGAGGGGGAGGTCGATCAGGTGGGGGTCAGGCTCATTTCTATGCACTTCCAGGTAGACCCGATGCTATTACTTCTGATGCTGTTATTTCAGGTATTATTTCAGTCTGCCACAGAGATGCTTCTGTATTATTTGATCCTAGTTCCATCTTTTCTAATGTGTCATCATACTTTACCCGTTATCTGTATACGCCCCGTGAGTCTCTTGTTTCACCTGTTCATATATATACTCTAGTGGATGATATAGTTATTGTAGACCGTGTGTACCGGTCGTGTGTGGTGACTATTAGGGGTCTGGAGACCCGAGTGGATCTTTTATTATTGTGTATGGTGGATTTTGATATCATTTTGGGCATGGACTGGCTATCTCCGTGTCGTGCTATTCTGGACTATCATGCCAAGACAGTCACATTGGTTATACCGGGTGTGACACGGATTGAGTGGCGAGGTTTGAATGATTATGTTTCCAGTAGAGTGATCTCATTCTTGAAGTCCAACGTATGGTTGGGAAGCGGTGTCTTTCGTATCTAGCCTTTGTGTGGGATGTCGGTGTAGAGACTCTCAGTATTGATTCTGTTCTAGTTGTGAGGGATTTTCCCAATGTGTTTCCTGCAGACCAGACAGGGATGTTGATTTTGGTATTGACCTGGTGCCGGGCACTCAGCCCATTTCTATTCTGTCGTATCGTATGGCACCAGCGAAGTTGAAGTAGTTGAAGGAGAAGCTTCAGGAGCTCCTTGATAAAGGGTTCATTCGGCCTGGTGTAATACCTTGGGGTGCGCCGGTTCTATTTGTGAAGAAGAAGGATGGCAATATGAGAATATGCATTGATTATAGGCAATTGAACAAGGTAACAATTAAGAACAAGTATCATTTGCCTCGTACTGATGATTTATTCGACCAGCTTCAGGGAGCAAGAGTGTTCTCCAAGATTGATCTCCATTCAGGTTATCACCAGTTAAAGATCAGGGACTCGGATATTCTTAAGATAGCTTTCAGCACCCGATATAGTCATTATGAGTTTTTGGTGATGTCTTTTGGGCTGACCAATGCACCAACAACGTTCATGCATTTGATGAATAGCATGTTTTGGCCTTATCTCGATTCATTTGTCATAGTCTCCATTGATGATATTCTAGTGTATTCGTGTAGTCAAGAGGAGCACGCAAAGCATTTCAGAGTTGTGTTGCAGAGATTGAGGGAGGAGAAGTTTTATGCAAAATTCTCCAAGTGTGAGTTTTGGCTCAGTTCAGTGGCTTTCTTGGGGCACGTGGTGTTCAACGAGGGTATTCAGGTTGATCCGAAGAAGATAGAGGCGGTTCAGAATTGGCCCAGACTGTCCTCATCCATAGAGATTTGCAACTTTCTTGGTTTGGCAGGTTTTTATCGTCGGTTTATTCAGGGATTCTCATCCATCGCATCGCCCTTGACCAAGTTGACTCAGAAGGGTGCTTCATTTGTATGGTCGGATGAGTGTGAGGAGAGCTTTCAGAAGCTCAAGACAGTTTTGACCACAGCTCTAGTGTTAATTTTGCCATCAACTTCAGGTTCATATACCGTATATTGTGATGCTTCGAGAGTTGGTATTGGTTGTGTTTTGATGTAGGAGGGTAGAGTTATTGCTTATTTTTCTCGTCAGTTGAAGCCCCATGAGAAGAACTACACTGTTCATGATTTGGAGTTGGCATCCATAGTTCACGCATTAAAGATTTGGAGGCATTACTTGTATGGTGTGTCTTGTGAGGTGTTTACTGATCATCATAGCCTCCAGCACTTGTTCAAACAGAAAGATCTCAATTTGAGGTAGTGGAGGTGGTTGGAGTTGCTTAAGGATTATGATATCACTATATTGTACCATCCGGAGAAGGCCAATGTGGTGGCCGATGCTTTGAGCCGAAAGGCGGTGAGTATGGGGAGTTTGGCATATATTCCAGTTGGGGAGAGACCTCTTGTAGTTGATGTTCATGCCTTGGCCAATCGGTTCATGAGGTTAGATATTTCGGAGCCCAGTCAGGTATTGGCTTGTGTGGTTTCTCGATCTTCCTTATATGATCGCATCAGAGAGAGCCAATATGATGATCTGCATTTGCTTGTCCTTAAGGACAGGGTTCAGCATGATGATTACAGAGATGTGACTATAGCTGATGATGGAGTGTTGAGGATGCAGGGTCGGATTTGTGTGCCCAATGTGGATGGGCTTCGGGAGTTAATTCTGGAGGAGGCCCATAACTCGCGGTATTCCATTCATCTAGGTGCTGCGAAGATGTATCAAGAGTTAAGGAAGCATTATTGGTGGAGGAGAATGAAGAAAGACATTGTGGGATTTGTAGCTCAATGTCTCAATTGTCAGCAGGTGAAATATGAGCATCAGAGACCGGGTGGCTTGCTTCAGCAGTTGGATATTCCCAAGTGGAAGTGGGAGAGGATCACTATGGATTTTGTTGTTGGACTTCCATGAACTTTGAGAAAGTTCGATGCTATTTGGGTGATTGTGGATCGGCTAACCAAGTTTGCGCACTTTATTCCTATGTGTACTACTTATTCTTTAGAGCGGTTGGCAGAGATCTATATCCGGGAGATTGTTCCATTGCATGGTGTCCCAGTTTACATCATTTCAAATAGGGGCACTCAATTTACTTTGCAGTTTTGGAGGTTTGTGTAGCGAGAGTTAGGTACTCAGGTTGAGTTGAGCACAGCTTTTCACCCTTAGACGGACGGGTAGTCCGAGTGCACCATTCAGATATTGGAGGACATGTTGCGTGCTGGTGTCATTGATTCCGGAGGGTCTTGGGATCAGTTTCTACCGCTTGCAGAGTTTGCTTATAACAACAGTTACCAGTCGAGTATTCAGATGGCTCCGTATGAAGCTTTGTATGGGAGGCGGTGTAGATCTCCAGTTGGTTAGTTCGAGCCCGGTGAGGCTAGGCTATTGGGGATAGACCTGGTGTAAGATGCTTTAGAAAAGGTGAAGGTGATTCAGGAGAGGCTTCATACAGCGCAGTCGAGGAAGAAGAGCTATGCTGATAGGAAGGTGCAGGATGTGTCCTACATGGCTGGCGAGAAGGTTCTGTTGAAGGTTTCACCCATTAAGGGTGTTATGAGATTTGGGAAGAAAGGGAAATTGAGTCCTCGGTTCATTGGGCCTTTTAAGATGCTTCGGAGGATTGGGGAGGTGGCTTATGAGTTTGCTTTGCCACCCAGCTTGTCGAGTGTGCATCTGGTATTTCATGTTTCTAAGCTCCGGAAGTATATTAGGTATCCGTCTCATGTTCTGGATTTCAGCACGGTTTAGTTGGATGGTGATTTGACTTATGATGTGAAGCTAGCAGCTATTTTGGAGCCTCAGGTTCGAAAGTTGAGGTCAAAGGATATAGCTTTAGTGAAAGTGTAGTGGAGAGGTCGGCTCATGGAGGAGGCTACCTGGGAGACCGAGCGGGAGATGCAGAGCAGATATCCTCACTTGTTTGAGGCTTCAAGTATGTTTTCTGACTCGTTTGAGGATGAACGTTTGTTTAAATTGGGGAGGATGTGACAACCCAGCTAGTCATCTCATGAATTACTGCTTTGTTTCCCCTATTTATGATTCATTATGCTTTGTTTATCCGTGTTATGTGGTATCGGATCGGTCGGATCAAGTTCGGAAAGGATTTGGTAATGTTTGAGACACTTAGTCTCTTTAGAGTGAGTTTAAGTTGGAAAAGTCAATTAGATGTTGATGTGTGTGTTAGAGGGCTCGGATGTGAGTTCTGATGGTTCAGTTAGCTTCGGGAGGTGATTTGGGACTTAGGAGCGTGATCAGAATGAGTTTTGGAAGTTCGGAGTAGATTTAGGCTTTAATTGGCAAAATCGAATTTTTGGCGATTTCCGGTTGATAGGTGAGATTTTGATATAGGGGTCGGAATGGAATTCCGAGAGTTACAGTAGTTCTGTTATGTCATTTGGGACGTGTGTGCAAAATTTCAGGTCATTCGGACGTGGTTTGGTCGGGTTTTTTTATCAAAAGCGGAATTTAGAATTGTTTAGAAACTTAGGCTTGAATCCGATGTGTTTTGGTTGATTTGATGTTGTTTGAGGTGTTTTGAAGATTGGTACATGTTTGAATAAGGTTTTGGAATACGTTGGTGCCTTTGGTTGAGGTCCCGAGGGCCTCGGGAGAGTTTCAGGAGGTCAATCGGGCCATTCCATGAAATTAGAACCTGCAGAAAAATTGCAGGTCAGTGCTGCAGAAAAATGACCTTCGCGTTCGCAAGAGGGTCCTCGCGTTCGCGAAGGGTCAGTTGAGGAAGCTGGAAATTTAGTCTTTGCGTTTATGAGGGAGGCTCCACGTTCGCGAAGGGATGGATGTTTGTGCATCCCGTTCGCGAGGAGGGGAGCACGTTCGCGCAGAAGAAATTAGTCAACTTGGTTGGAGGTCGAGTTGTTCATCGCGTTCGTGAGAGAGAGAGTGTGTTCGTGAAGAGTAAGTTTGAGTAACCATCGCATTCGCGATGGTCATGCTGCGTTTGCGTAAAAGGATTTTTTGTCAAAGTTAATTTGTGATTCGCGAACGCGAGGCTTTGACTGCGTTCATGAAGAAGTATTTCAGGCCTGGGCAGAAGGTTTAAAAGGTCGTCTTGTCCGCGAATGTGGGGTTTATTTCTTCCATTGTTGGTCGTTGTTAGATCTATTTGATGGAGATTGAAGAGGGATTCAAGAGGAAACATTTGGATGTAAGAATTTTGGACTTAAAACTCGATTCTATTGTGAAATCTACCTAATAAATCATAGAATCTAAGCCTAAAATTGAGGAATTAGGGCTTGAGATTAAGAGACTTTAAAATGAGAATTTGAGGGGCCATTTGGACTCCGATTTGAAAGTAACCATTGTAAATCTGGAACTGAGGGTACAAACCTCGGTATTTGACTTGTTTGATAAATGCGGTGATGCACATGCTAGGTGACGAGCGTGTGGGCGTGCACCGGTAGGGATTGTGACTTGGTCCGTCCTGCAGTGACTATTAAGCCGCGTATTTGACTTGGAATCTTATATTATTCTGTACTTTAGTCATTTATACTCTATTATGGGTTGTATGCCATGTTTGGGGCCTTGTGCCGACCTGTTGAGACCCTTAGAGGCATTTTGACTGTTTTTCCTCACTTTACATGTTGAAAGCGTATCCTCAGTCATTTTTACCTGTTTAAATGTTTAAAACAGTTTTTATCACTCCACTTCTAAATGTGAGGTCTGTTCGGACTTAGTTCCCTAATTTCTACTGTTGTGCCCGAGAGGCTGTGAGGTTAATGACTGAGAGAGGTTGAGAACCTAATGGTGAGGATATTTATATATGTGTGACTTATGGATCGGGATGCACGCCAAAGCGATACTTATATGGATCGGGCTACACGCCGCAGCGATATATATATTAGATCGGGTTGCGAGCCGCAGCGATATGACTCTTGGGCTGTAGGAGCCCCTCCGGAGTGTATACAACCCCAGTGAGCGTAGTCGACTATAAATTATAAATCGGGCTGCACGACGCAACGGTTACTATGATTTCTATTATTATGATATATTAATGAGCCTGAGTGCTGAGAGTGAGTACTGAGTGACGAGAGTGAGTCACGAGTGACTGAGAGGCTGCCCGAGAGGCCATATTCTGAGTGATACCTTCCTCGAGGGGCCCAGTTATGATATTTTCACTGATTTCACTCTTATTTTAAAAACAATCCTCCGTTGGAAAAATTGCTAAGTATATGATTTCAAATGTTTAAACGGAAATTGATGATTTTACGACGAAACTGGTTTTAAACTGTGTAGTTGATCTGTTATCCTGTTGTTTATTCACTTATATGATTTTTAACTGCTTGTCATTGCTTTCAGACCTTATTTGCTTTAGTTACTTACTGAGTTGGTGTACTCACGTTACTCCCTGCACCTTGTGTGCAGATCCAGGTGCCCGAGCGGCAGAGTGAGGGTCCTCAGCTGATCCAGAGTTGCCGGAGATTTCAAGGTAGTTGCATGGCGTTCGCATTCCTGTTTTCTCCTTCTTATCTTGTTCTTTTCCATATTTTCTCGACCTATGTTGTATCAAACAGTCAGTTATGTAGTAGAGGCTCTAGACTCATGCCGATAAATCATCGGTGCATGCCTTTGTAATTTATCGCATTTTCAAACGAACTACTTAGTATCTTTTTCCATACTGTCCCAATAGTATCTTGCTCTAATGACTTTATGAACCAGTGATTCGGCACCGTAATGGTTCCCGCAAATGCCCTCGTAAATTTCTCATAGGACGTAGTCGGTGTCTCCCGGACCCAAGCATATTGCCAACGGCCCATCGAACATCCTTCTGTACAATGTTCCATCTTTGGCCAATGTAAATTGTGCAGCTTTCATTCGTAGAGTCCTCGATTCCTTAGTGTCCGATAGAAGTTTCCCATTCTTCAGATAATCAATATATTTGCCTCCAATCCTAAGTTAGGGTTGTGGAGTTTATTTCGGCGCGGCCTTCTTCGACCATCAATTTTGAAAGCTGTAACAAACCTCGAGCTAATTTCATCATCTTCGACTGATGACCTTAAGTTTGCAAGGGCATCGACCTCAGCATTCTGTTCTCGAGGTACATGCTATAGGGTCCATTCCTTGAACCAATGTGAGATTACCTGCAATTTATCCAAGTACCTCTACATTCGATCTTCTCGAACCTCGAAGGTTTTGTTGACCTGGTTAACCACAAGCTGGGAATCACATTTGGCCTCGATGGTCTCAGGTCCCAAACTTTTAGCCAGCTCGAGACCTGCAATCATGGCCTCATACTCGGCTTCATTGTTAGTTAGCTTAGGGTTTTTATAGGTTTTCTAATCATATCACCTGTGGGTGGCTTCAAAATGATGCTTAGCCCGGACCCCTTCATATTTGAAGCACCATATGTGAAAAGGGTCCACACACCCCGAAGACGTACCCGCTTTTATCAAAAGTTCCTTTTTGACCTTGGGTACAAGGGCTGGCGTGAAGTCGGCCACGAAGTCTACTAAGATTTGGGACTTGATGGTTGTTCGGGGTTGACATTCAATATCGAACCCACTAATTTCGATGGCCCATTTGGCCAATCGGCCCGAGAGTTTGGGCATGTGCAAAATATTACGAAGGGGTAAGTGGTCACAACACAAATTGGGTGACATTATAGTTTTAATTTTCTAGAGGCGCTTATTAGGGAAAGCGCTAATTTTTCTAAGTGTGGGTATCGGGTTTTATGCTTCGCTTAAAGTTTGGCTAACATAGTAAACAAGAAATTGCATACCTTGCTCTTCTCGAACTAGAACACCACTTACCGCGACCTTTGAGACTGCCAAATATAAGTAGAGTTGCTCGTACGCTTTCGTAGTATAAAGCAATGGTTGTCTTGAAAGGTACCGCTTTAATTTTTCCAATACTTGTTGGAATTCCCGGGTCCAAGTAAAGTTGTTCTTCTTTTTGAGAAGTGAGAAGAACCTATGGCTTCGATCAGAAGACCTCGAGATGAACCGGCTTAAAGCAGTTATCCGTCTTGTTAGCCTTTGTACGGCCTTAATGTTGTCCACGAATGTGATGTCTTCGATTGCCTTAATTTTATCGGGGTTGATCTCGATTCCCCGATTTGATACCATAAAGTCGAGGAACTTGCCTGAACCGACCCCGAATGCATTTCTCGGGGTTGAGCTTCATGTTGTATTTTCTCAAGATGTCGAAGGTTTCCTGCAGATGTGCCAAATGGTCCTCTATGCGCAGGGACTTAACTAGCATGTCATCAATATAAACCTCCATTGATTTACCTATTTGTTCTTCAAACATCCGGTTTACTAGGCGTTGATAGGTAGCACCAGTATTTTTTAGCCCAAATGACATTACATTATAGCAATAAGTACCGTACTTAGTGATAAATGAAGTTATTTACTGATCCTCCAGGTTCATTTGTATTTTGTTGTACCCAGAGTAGGCATCGAGAAAGTTGAGGATCTTGTGGCCGGCTGTGGCATCGATCATGCGATTGATATTTGGAAGTAGAAAAGATTCCTTAGGGCATGCTTTGTTTATGTATATGTAATCTACACACATTCTAAGTTTATTCCCCTTCTTGGGACTACAACTACGTTTAACCACTCGGGATATTTTACTTCCCGGACGGATCCTATTTTGAGAAGTTTGGTTACCTCGTCCTTGATGAATGCATGCTTTGCCTCGGACTGTGGCCATCTCTTTTGCTTTACCGGTCTGAACTTCGGGTCCAAACTCAATCAATGAGTGGTGATCTACGGTGGGATCCTTGTCATATCAAGGTGGGAGAAAAACAATCCATATTTTTAATAAGGAATTTAATGAGTTTTTCCCTGAGCATAGGAGTTAACCACGTGCCCAAGTATACCTTTCGATCGGGCAAATGCTCAATTAGTATGACTTGTTCCAGTTCTTCGATCACTGACTTCGTGGCATCAAAATTATCGGGGATTACAAAGGTTCGAGGTATCATGCAATCTCCATCCTCGATAACTTCCTATTGTTCCAATTTGATCGAAGCCGGCGACTGTGGTTGCTATTTGACCTTCTACTTTGCCTTCGATCCTGGTCCCTTTGTTGATGTTGGTGATGATACCGGTATTACCTCATCAATTGCAAATATCTCTTTGGTTGCTAGTTGTTCGCCGTACACCGTTTTCACTCCTTCCGGTGTTGGGAATTTCAAGACTTGATGAAACGTTGAAGGTACTACCCTCATATTATGTATCTAAGGTCTTCCGAGCAGAGCATTGTACCTCATATCACCTTTGATCGTGTGGAACTTCGTTTCCTAGATAGTTCCGGCCATGTTTATTGGCAGCATGATTTCCCCTTTGGTGGTTTCACTCGCCATGTTGAAACCGTTGAGCACTCGAGCTGCAGGCACGATTTGATCCTGAAGGCCGAGCTGCTCCACGACCTTTGATCGAATAATATTCGCCGAGCTACCTGGATCAACCAACACATGTTTAACTTGAATTTTATTCATAAGGATAGATATTACCAGTGCGCCATTGTGAGTTTGTTCGATCCCTTCTGCATCCTCATCATTGAAAGATAAGGTATCTTCCAGTAAGTAGTCCCGAGTACGCTTCTCCCTTGTGATTGTAACTTTGGTGTGTTTAAATGTTGGACCCTGAGGAACATCGACCCCACCGACTATCATATGAATCACATGTTACAGTTCTTCCTGTTCGTTTTTCCTGTTTGCGTCCCTGTATTTGAAGTGATTTTTAGCTCGGTCGCTCAAGAACTCTCGAAAGTGACCCTTATTGAACAAACGAGCTACCTCGTTCCTTAACTGTTTGTAGTTTTCGATTCTGTGACCATGCGTTCCATGGTACTTGCACATTTGATTTGGATTCCTTTGAGCTGGATCGGTCTGTAGGGTCTGGGCCACGTGTTGTCACACGTGGACTAGTAAAAGGATGACAGTTGGAAAAGAATAGTTGAAGATACACGAGCTTCAGCAGGTACGGGCAAAGATCCAAGAAAATCAGAAAGGATAGGTGCTCGAACCTCTTGATATTCAGAAGTCGCATAAGAAGAATGAACCTAAATAGCAAAAGGGGTATAGATATGTATTATTGGTAATTAATAGGCATTAATTACGGAAAACGTTATGGAATCTGTATCGAATCAGTTATGATTACCAATTATAGTGTTACATTAAATACCATTAATTGTCCATAATGACTCCATTATGAAAGGAGAAAAACGTATTACTTAGAAATAGCTATAAAAGGTGAGGAATGAACATTTGTAAAAGACACGAAATACTATTGGAATATACTAATTTACTTTGCTTTCTATTCAGTCATTATTTACATCAATTATTCTGATTTCTACTTGATTATCAGTAATCTGAGTTCTTCTAAAAATAAGCTTTGACTGAAATCCCTATTTTTGGTTAAACAAATTGGTTCTGTTACCTGGAATCTGATAATCGTCTGCTTTCCAAATCGGTTCTTTTATCAAAAACGATCATGTCGAATGTCAACGATAATAACCAACACAATTTACCACCTCAAAATCCACAGTATCAAATGTATGATCAAGATGACAGAACCCCGACTCATTCGCCACAACATTCTCAGTGACAGTCACGAGAGGGGACTCCAAACGGATTTGAATCAAATCAAAATGATAGAGTTGCAATTGAACAAGCCCTCGATGAAGCTCTTAAGAAATTAATTGCTTAATAGGTCAACAATTCCCTCCAGGATTTTACCAGTTAGTTGTTGGTTGCACCACCAATACCAACTCCAAATAACAACACTTTGGAAAACCCACGTTCTGGACTCGTTAATTCAGGCAGTGGTGGAACTCCCAACGAGTCTCGTGATGGAGAACCAGGTAACATAGTCAATTCTAATTTACAAAATTTAGTATTAACTTTGCAAAAACATCTCAAGGAGCAAAGCGATCGCATAGAACAAATACCTGGAGTACCGCCTGTAATCAAGGGAATAGATATGGACAAATATTCACAACAACCTTGGAAACCCAGTACTGCTCCTCTACCGATTCCGAAGAAATTCAAGATGCCCGATATTCTAGAATACGATGGAACAACTGATCCATGAGACCACGTCACTGCATTCACAACTGGTGTAAAGGGCAACGACTTGACCAAACAATAAATTGAATCAGTATTGGTCAAAACATTCGGTGAAACATTCACTATGGGAGCAGTAACATAGTATTCTCTTTTACCCGAAAATTCTATAAATTCTTTTGCTGAGCTGGCAGATTCATTTATCAAAGCGCATTTGGGAGCTCAAAAAGTCGAAAAAAGAATGGAGGATATTTTCAAAAAAAGCAAGGAGATTGGGAGCTGCTTAGAGAATTCATAGACAAATTCCAGCATGAAAGGATGATGTTGTCGTGCGTACCTGATAACTAGGCAACTATGGCTTTTGCCAGTAATTTAAATGAGAAAGGTTCAGAAGCCACGAGACAACTCAAGAAAAGTCGATGTAAATTTCTAGCAACAACTTGGAATGATGTTTGATACAACACGAAGTTGAGGATAGAAGACGATACCATCCCTCGGTCTCAAAAAGAGGAGAGGGTAAGTTCGAGATGTGGTGAAACTGAAAAAAAGGTCCGATAAAAATAGATACGAGCCTTACATGGGACCAACAGGAAGAGACTCGCGTTCAAAGCAGGACAACTCAAGGAACGATCATAGATCGAGAGATAGAGAGTCAGGCTCATCGTCAAGATTTGGAAAAGAGCGAAACGCACGAGAGACGCGAGATGATGATAGAGGCTCGAAGGCAAAATTTGGCGATTACAATTTCAATGTTAGCACATATGAATTAGTAGCACTATTAAGAAGCATGGGTGATAAGGTGCGGTGGCCAAAGGAAATGAGATCAAATCTGAATAGGCGAAATCCTAATTTCTAGTGCGAGTTTCATAACGATCATGGTCACAAAAAAGCAGATTGTAGATTGCTGCAAGGTGAAGTTGACCATTTGTTAAAGCAAGGATATCTTACCGAATTATTTAGTGAAAAAGGTAAACAAGCGTATATGAAGAATAGGCAGGAGCCCCCTAAACATCCTTCACCAAAAAGGACCATTAACGTTATAAGTGGGGGAGAATAAATTAATGGCGTGACATATACGACAGCCAAGAAAATTTCAAAGGTTACAGTCACACACGGGAAGCGGGTTCGACATGTTTTGGAAGAAGAAAGTATTACATTTTATGATGCAGATGCAAATGGCGTACTAACTCCACACAATGACGCACTGGTAATATCTCTACTTGTACATGAAACTAATGTGAAATGAGTTTTGATTGATCTAGGTAGCTCCGTGAACATAATTTTCCTAAGAGTATTAAACGAAATGCAAGCTGAAGATAAGATGGTACGCAAGGTGCATACTTTATCTGTCTTTGACAATTCAAGTGTCATAACAAAAGGGAGGTAATACTCACAACATTCACAGAAGGAGTTGTCAAAGATACAAAAATTCAAGTGGCAAGATGGATATGGCTTATAATATGATTCTCGGTAGACCATGGATTCACGAAATGGATGTTGTGCCATCTACTCTACATCAAGTTAATAAATTCCCTTTACAATGGGGAATACGTCAAATCTGTGGTGATCAACAGACATCTAGGAGCATCAACTCCATAGCAGATTCAAGCGCAAAAAAAAGAAGAAAAATAGCAATTACAGAATCTAGTTAAGGATGCTGCAACACAAGCCTCAACTGAACACGGGCGGACAGATGTAGACTCGAGCCCCGATTCCATTCAAGAACCAGAAGAAAATGAAAACATCAAAATAACGATTGAAGAGTTGGAAGCTGTAGAACTATTCATACCTCGGCCTGAAAGGAAAGTCTACATTGGGGCCAACCTAAGCCATGAAATGAAAGGTAAATTGACTGAATTCTTTAAAACTAACGTGGATTATTTTCCCTGGTCCCATTCGGATATGACCAGAATACCTATGGAAGTAATGACTCACAAGTTAAATGAATATCCATCATATCCACCTATCAAACAAAAGAAAAGAACGCAAGGATCTTTCAAAAATCAGGTGATTCAAGATGAGGTGCAAAAACTTTTAAAAATTGGGTCTATCCGCGAGGTAAAATATCCAAATTGGTTAGCTAATATTGTAGTAGTACCAAAAAAGAATGGTAAGTGGCTAGTTTGTGAAGATTATACTGACCTAAACAAAGCTTGTCCTAAAGATTCTTTTCCCTTACCGCATATAGATCAACTAATTGATGATACTGTAGGACATGAATTGTTAAGTTTTTTAGATGCATATTTAGGGTATAACCAAATCAAAATAGATCCCCTAGATGAGGAAAGAACTTCATTTATAACAGACAGGAGGACTTATTGTTACAAAGTAATGCCATTTGGCCTCAAAAACGCTGGAGCCACATATCAAAGATTGGTGACCAAAATGTTCCAAGAACATTTAGGGAAAACCATGAAAGTCTACATAGATGATATGCTAGTCAAGTCACAACAATTAGAGGATCATATTCAACACCTATCTGATACATTTCAAATTCTCCGTAAATTTAACATGAAGCTAAATCCCCAGAAATGTGCATTTGGCTTCAACGTGTAAGTTTCTGGGATTTCTTGTTTCTAACCGTGGCATTGAAGTAAATCCCGAACAGATTAAAGCTATTGAAGAAATTCCTGATATACTTACAAGTAAAAAAGAGGTACAGGGACTAACAGGAAGAATTGCAACCTTGGGAAGATTTATTTCCAAATCATCATAAAAATGCTTTAGGTTCTTTTCAGCTCTAAAAAGCAGGATCAGTTCGAATGGTCTGTGGAATGTCAACAAGCGCTCAAAATTTGAAAGTATACTTGTCAAATCCACTGTTGCTCGCGAAACCAAAAGATGGGGAAAAATTACTTATCTACCTTGTTGTTTCAGAAGTAGCGGTGAGTGCTGTTTTGGTTAGTGAAGATCAAGGTAAATAGTCTCCAATTTACTATGTTAGCAAGTCATTATTAGATACTGAGACTCGGTATCCTCATCTATAAAAACATGCACTTGTATTAATTATGGCATCTAGGAAATTAAGACTTTATTTTCAATACCACCGCATCTCTGTAGTAACTGCTTATCCCCTGCGTAATATATTACATAAACACGAGTTATCAGGTAGGTTAGCCAAGTGGGCCATAGAATTGAGTGAATATGACATTACATATCAACCTAGAACTGCAATAAAGTCATAGGTGTTGGCAGATTGTTTGGCCGATTTTAGCCAAGAGATGCAACTAGAAGCAGAAAAAGAACTACAAGTATTCAACGGGTCTAATCCAGGAACTTAGATTTTATTCACTGATGGTTCATTGAATGTAAAAAGGGAAGGTCTAGGAATTGTTTTGGTACCACCTACGGGTGAAACAATACGACAAGCCATAAAATGTTAACATGTTACTAACAATGAGGCAGAGTATGAAGCCATAATTGCAGGTTTAGAACTGGCACGCGAGCTTGGCATAGAACAGGCTGTAATCAAAAGTGATTCGCAGCTCATAGTTAACCAAATGTTAGGGACTTATACAGCCAGAGTGGCAAGAATACATCAATACCTAGAAAAGGAACGTGATTTGGTTAGGCAATTCCAAACCTAGAAAGTTGTGCAGATACCAAGAGAAGAAAATGTCGAGGCTGACGCCCTAGCTAATCTTACATCTGCAGCAGAAGTGACAAATGATAAAAATGCTTCTATAATTCATTTATTTCATTCAGTACTTGATCAAGACAAAAACGAGGTAAATTTTAATAATTTAACTTGGAATTGGACGAACGAGATTGTCACTTTTTTGTAGTATGGAATTGTCCCTGAAGATAAGAAAAAGGCTCAAGTACTTCGCAAAAAAGCTGCTCGGTACTGTTTAAAGCAAGGCAATCTTTATTGTAAAATGTTCGGTGGTCCCCTAGCAAGATACCTCAGACCTTCTCAAATAGAGTATGTGATGAGAGAAATACACGAGGGGCATTGTGGAAATCACGCCGGAGGAAGATCCTTAGTAAAAACCACGATTAGAGCTAGCTATTATTGGCCCAAAATGGAAGAAGAAGCAGAAAATTTTGTGGTTAAATCTGACAAGTGACAAAGATATGGTAACAATATGCATAGACCTGCAGAATTATTACTTCCAGTCATTGCACCATGGCCTTTTATGAAGTGGGGGATGGACATCGTGGGACCACTACCGCTAGCCAAAGGCAAGGTAAGGTTTTTGCTAGTACCCACTGATTACTTTACTAAGTGGGTAGAATCAGGTGCTTTTAAACAGGTACGAGAAAATGAGGTTAGAGATTTCATTTGGCGAAATATCATATGACAATTCGGTGTACCAAAGGAAATCGTATGTGATAACGGCCCGCAATTTATAGGCGCACAAATCACAGAATTTTTTCAAAGTTGGCAAATTAAAAGGATTACTTAAATGCCTTACCATCAGGTCGGTAGTGGACAAGCTGAATCAACGAATAAAGTCATTATCAACAATTTGAAGAAAAGGTTGGAGGAATCCAAAGGCAAAGGGCCGGAGATGTTACCTAGTGTTTTGTGGGCTTACCACACAACAGCAAAAACAAGTACAGGGGAAATATTGTTCTCACTTGTATACGGAGCTGAAGCCTTAGTCCCAGTCGATATAGGGGAGCCAAGCACGAGATATACACAAGCAACTGAGGAGTCAAACGAAGACGAAATGCAAATAAACCTAGATTTACTTGAAGAAAGGAGGGAAGTTGCACTAATAGGGATGGCAGCGCAAAAACAAGTTATGGAACAATACTATAATTAGAAATCCCGTCTCAGATACTTCAAGATTGGGGACTTCGTACTCAATAAGGTTTTCCAATTAGAGAGAGCAGCTAATGCGGGAAAGTTAAGTCCAAATTGGGAAGGACCTTATAAGATTCATGGTATCGCAGGAAAAAGAGCGTACGAATTGGAAGCAATGGATGACAAGATTCTACCTTCACATTGGAATGTTGTTCATCTGAAGAGATACTATTTCTAAGGAAAGGAAATATCCACGGGTAGGTACCCTCATTTTAAAATTTTATTTTTGAATTGTTAAAATTTTACTAACAATTTTAGATGATAGGAAAAAAGCTAACCCAAACTAAGTGACGAATCACGACCTGCAACACATGTGGAAAAAAATACAAATTCCCGGTCTTAGGTTATAACTATTATGATAGAAATTTAAATGGGTTAAGTAGTCTTCATCTAAAATCGTACCTCCGAGTCCCGTATGTTTTTTCTTTTCAAGAAAAGGACCGCATGGAAGGAGTAATCAAGTTCTCGAGATTTCATACTTCAAAGCTCAAACACTTGGGGGACTATATAATATACATAGTACATATGTGTAAAGAAGGCAAAGAAGATTGAGTGCAAGTTAAATTCAAGTCAAGCCCAAAAGTCTACTCATCAAATATATCAAGTGCAGAGCAAAGTCACGAGCCAATAAAACAAGTCATTCAAAAAACCTTCATATAGATTTCAAAATCTTATGATGTCTAGGTTAAAGACAATGTTTAGTCATGGGTATAAAAAACCCTTGGATTTTATTTCTTTTTTGTAAATATGTTGTAATAAAAATAGTTACGAAAAGTTATAGAAGATATTTAAATACATGTAAGATGTTACTTAAACTTGACAAAGTTCAGATGAAAACTTTATCAAAGTTATTTCAAGACATATCATCTTAAACATGCTTAGGAGTGTAAGTTATGGCAGATTGAAAATCTTGGCCTTGCTGAGTTTTTTCAATGGTCTCCTTTATCTTGGCTAACTCAGCACCCAAGTTGAAACCCTCTTGGCTAGCCTCCACAAGGGTGGCGTGTGTTTAAAATAGTCATACTTACTTCAATAACATTCTGGCAAAATACATAAGTTACCACCTGACCTATGGATCAAATTCCTCTTACACACTTTTGTGGACCAAAATTATCTTACACACTCAACCTTTCCAAAGTATATCTAAGACGCACCTTTTTTTATGTTTGACCACTTTATCTCAGAGATTGTATCACATGCGCTAATTAAATCTTGACACGTGTCATAACTCAAGTAAAAAAAGAAAATGCATAATTTGCATCCCAATTGATACTAATTTTTAAACAAGAAAAAAAATCAGAAAACAAACCCAAACTCACTCGTCTCTTATCCCCTCCCCCCAACCGTTCCCTCCCCTTGTCCATCACTTTCCTCTCCGATTAAACAGAAAACTTCCTCATAAAATACCTTCTTTCTCCCATTCTTTAAGAAAAACCCATAATTTCTTTGATTGATATCTGAAATAGATTATTGATTTTGCACGAATTAAGTTATAATGGAAGTGTGCAATGATTCTTCCTCTAAAACCTTAGCAGCCATGGCAGATAGAACCTTCAAGAAAAAACCCATTAACTCTCCTCTTTTTCCACTGCCATATTCATATAAATGAAGCACCCAATTGTATTAACTTCTTAATTTTTCAACTTGAAGCAGAATATTTAAACTATTTCACTGGCCGGAGTTTCAAGCAGAACTCCATTTTCGACTGATAAAATACGAAAAAGATAAGGGTTTCACTAATAACTCCATGGCTATGGAGAAAAATACGGGTAGAGATTTTAAATCTAAAGATTATTTCTTTTTTATTCCTACTTGGATCTACTGGAGCGGTTGGGTGAGGTATATCGTGGGAACAAGACCAATGAGCAGGGAGGTTGGGGATGAAGGTTTTAGCATTAGCAATCTTTTTTTTTTCTTTTTTGTGTTTTGTATATAATGGTAAAAGAAAAAAAGGATAAAAAGAAAAAAAATATTTACCTTTGGATCAACTTGCTTGAATCTACAACGTTCAAATAAAATTTCAGATTTTTATTTTTTACCTCTTCACGTGCCTGTTTTACGTGTAATTTACCTGGTCAAAAGTGGGGTGTCTTAGACACACTTCAGAAAGGTTGAGTGTGTAAAGTAATTTTGGTCCGCAAAAAGTGTGTAAGAGGGATTTGGTCCATAGCTTGGGGGGTAACTTATGTATTTTGCCTAACATTCTTGTCCTCAAGAATCTCATATTCTCTCTCCCACTGATCGATATCCTTTCTAAGCTTTTCATTCTCAGCCAAGGCAGTATCATAAGAAGATTGCAGAGGAGCAAGTGAACTCTCTAAATAACTGACAATATCAGAAGACTCATGGAGATCTTCTTGGGTCTAAATAAGTGTTTGCACGAGTTCGCCGGCGTAAACCACTTTCTCGCTTAGCAAAGCCTTCAATCCTCTAATCTCTTCACTGGCCTTAGAGAGTTGCTTAGAAAATGATGTCTCGAGGAGATTTTTGTCCTAGTCAGCTTGATTTGAGGAAGCCTTCTCAACTGCTAACTCTGAAGTCAAAACCTTCAATTACTACTCTAAGGTGCACTTACTTTCTTCTAGCATTTCCATATCAAGTTGAAGGCTTTCATATTATTCTTTCCAGTTGTCCACTTCAATCTGATAATCATGCATTAACTGTTCCGTATGAGAAACCCTCTTCATCATCTCTGTGCCAACAAGGTTGATCTAAAGAAAAAGGGGGTAAGAACCTTAATAAAAGAAGGATGTAATAAAGTGTAAAAAGTAACAAATACCTTTAATGATGACTGCACTATATCATTCATCCAAGTCAAAGAGTTGTGACTCTCGAGCTTGGATTTCTCAACTGGACCAATCAGAGGTTTCAACCACACATTAGTCCGACCTGACTTTCTCAAAAGGTTACCATTGACACGAACCTCGATGATAATCTGCTTCATAGCTCCACCTCCACTCGAGGAACCAACATTAGTATGAAGGAAAGTAGTATGGGGAACTATGGAAGAAGTCAAAACAGCTTGGGGCGGAGTATCAATGGTAGTAGTTATAACTAGTAAAGAAGACGTCACAGGAACAGGCATGGTAAATGAGGCAAGGGGTACTTCATCAGAAACAAAACCCAAATTATCACTATCAAACCCACGAGAAAAAAGTTGATCATCAGAGTCACAAGCTGCCGTAGGAGTGTCATCATCAGAGCTTACCAAGATGGCTTCAACAGGCTCAGTTATGAGAACAGAACGGGGAGGAGTTGCTTCATCATCTGAAAAGACGCATCCTCTGGCCCGCGCCCTTTAATCAAGGAAATTCCATCATGTTCTTCTTCTTCTTCAGAATCCTGGGTCGTATCAGCCTTCCTTTTCGATGAAGAACCCAAGATTATCTCTTGAGCTCTTTCCAAAGAAACTCTAGAAGTTACGACAGCATCAGCACTAATACCTCGAATGGGAAATCCTGATAAAAAGAAAGATCAAAACAAATTCTGAAGAAAGGGTAAATAAAAATATAAAGAAGAGATGAGAAAAGCCTATACCATGAGTTTTCACTTTCCAACCAAACCTATGCGACAGGTTTTTCCAAGATCTACCTTCCATTGGAGCAACATTCAATAACTTTCCTACCCAACCACGGAAATTGAAAATCTCATCAACAGTTCCCATGGTTGCTAGAAAAGATAAAAAAGTTAAACGGTAGCGAGAAAAATAAAGAGAAAAGATAGAAAAAGTTGTAAAAGGAAAAATTACGTGCTAAATTTCACTTCTCAGGAAATGTAACATTTTCTTCACCCACTAAACCAACAGTGGGGGCAGCAACAAACCTGGCATACCAGCCACGGTCCTTATCATCCTCTGGGCTAACTAACACTCTCTTACTTCTCGCTACTAAATTGAAAATCTCATGGCGGAAAAGTTTTGGGGAGGAGAGATGAATCAAATGGAATAAAGTAAAAGGTAAATTAGCCATATTGGTTAAATGCCTTAAGCATTCAACAGCCCTTCACACAATGGGGCCAATCTGTCCTAAACAAACGTCAAAAAAATGACAGAATTCGATGATAACAGGATCAATGGGGGTTTAAAATTCAGCGTAAAAGGGTATGTATACACAAAAGAAAACCCAGTCAAGTAAGATGTAATCTTTTGGTCGCATTGGTAATTATAATGGGAAAAATCATGTCTCCAGTGGCAATCCCTACGAACAACAGAGATACCTTCGGTGATTTGAGATGGATAAATATTAGCACGATCTAAAGAAGATATAGAAGAAACTTGGTTTCTGATTAACTCTCTATCAGTGTAAAAAGATAGTTCAGCATGAACAATTTCATCTACCAAAGGCTCATAAAGGGGTTCATTAGAATATTTATTTCTAGATGAAGATTATAGGAAAGAGAACCCCTAGTTCTAGAAGGTGAAGTAGAACTCATAGGAGGTATAGAAGAGCCCCGTATCAATGACGACCCTAAACTACGAAGTCTTCCTCCTCTTCTACTCCTAACAGGAAGAGGAAGGTCATCAACAATGGGGACTCTTCGAGGGTTAGGGTTTGAAGAAGACATAGTAGTACGAGGAAGAAGAAAACAAGAAGTTAATATTCTAAACTTTTTATGAGAAAGACAAAGGCGAAAACTATATTTATACTCAGAAGTAACCGTCAAAGGAAAAGGGGTAATGATGGAAACGTCATGATGGAAGTTGTCGCTTCGTAATTGATGAAGCTGTAAAAAAAGCCCTAAAAGACTCTGAAAAGTTGCAGAACCAATCAGAATACGCCACGCGTCACGAGTATTAAATAGAAGTGACATATAAAACGTCAGTTCCAGAGAAGGAATAATGGCGGCAAATATTTCCGCTTTAATGAGATCCACTTCCCAAATATTCTATTGATGAATAAATGGCAAGTGGGGGAACTATCTGTATTGGAAAAAATTAAGTCCATGTATAGAATTAATTATGAAGTGACATGTCATGAAACGTGGACCGGTAAAAGAATGACAGTTGGCAATGAATAGTTGAAGAGGCACGAGCTTGAGCATGCACGGACAGAGATCCAAGAAAATCAGAAAGGATATGTGCTCGAACCTCTTGATATTCAGAAGTCGCATCAGAAAAATGAACCTAAATAGCAAAAGGGGTATAGATGTGTATTATTGGTAATTAATAGGCATTAATTACGGAAAACGTTATGGAATCTGTATTGAATCAGTTATCATTACCAATTATAACGTTATATTAAATGCCATTAATTATCCATAATGACTCCATTATGAAAGGAGAAAAACGTATTACTTAGAAATAGCTATAAAAGGCGAGGAATGAATATTTATAAAAGACACGAAATACTATTGGAATATACCGGTTTACTTTGCTTTCTATTTAATCATTATTTACATCAATTATTCCTCTACTTGATTATCAGTAACACGAGTTCTTCTAAAAATAAGATTTGACCAAAATTCCTATTTTTGGTTAAACACATGAAGCATCGATGCTGAAGTTGTATAACCGTGGTGCTTCCTTAGGCTCGACGTGTTTATCGAAGCCATTCTTACTCATGAGCCCTCGAGAATTTTGACCTCGATCATTCCTTCGATCATTTCAAACGGGATTACGACTCGGTCTATTTTTTCTTTGATCTACGCTATATGGTTTGTATCCATCTCTGTTCGATCGGGGCTCTCTGTCAATGTCTCTTTGAATCCTGCCTTCAAACCTGTTTGGGTAAACGAAACAGGATGGAGCTCCCAATTGATCATCCTCGACTCTGATATTTGATTGGTATCGATTATGCACATCGGCCTAGGTCACCGCTGGATATTCAATCAAATTCTGCTTTAGCTGACGTGATACTATCGAACTTCGCTCTTTCAAAGCCTGATTAAAGGCTTGGACAGCCCAATCAATGGTAATTGGGGGTAAGTCTGTGTGTTCCATCTGAAATCGAGATACGAATTCCCTTAGCATTTCATTGTCCTTTTGTCTCACTTTGAAGAGGTCCGACTTCTTGGCCGCGGCCTTTATCGCTCCGGCGTGTGCCTTTATGAATGAATCGACAAGCATGGCGAAAGAATTGATGGAATTGGGCGGCAAATTGTGATACCACATCATTGCCCTCTTCGATAAATTTTCTCCAAAGTTTTTCAATAAAACAGATTCAATCTCATCATCTTCTAAGTCATTTCCCTTGATTCCGCATGTGTACGAAGTGATGTGTTCATTAGGATCGGTGGTCCCGTTGTACTTGGGGATGTCCGGCATACGGAACTTCTTAGTGATGGGCTTCAGAGCCGCACTTTGAGGAAAAGGATTATGAACGAACTTCTTCGAATCCAAACCCTTTAGAATCGGGGGTGCCCCTGGTATTTAGTCAACTCGTGAGTTGTACGTTTATACCTTTTTATCATTAGCCTCGATCTTCTTTTCTCCAAATTCAATCTGTTTAGTGAGCTCCTCGAGCATCTTCATGATGGCGGGATCAGTTCCCGATCCACTATAATTTAATTTCTGTTGTACATGTCCGATC
Organism: Nicotiana sylvestris; assembly: GCF_000393655.2. Taxonomy (NCBI): domain Eukaryota; kingdom Viridiplantae; phylum Streptophyta; class Magnoliopsida; order Solanales; family Solanaceae; genus Nicotiana; species Nicotiana sylvestris. Next base: position 85,607,384 of record NC_091060.1, read on the forward strand.
GTATGAGCAACTTCCTGTGACATATCGAGTTCGATTCTGATTTTGGAGTTGCGCTATCGCAGCCTGCTGAGTTTGCAATATTTCAAATATCATTCGAAGGCTAACCCTACCTTCTTCATCACTCTGTGCATTTTGATCGACTGCCCGGGCATCTCTGCGAGCGCTGGTTTCGGGGTCGGCACCTAAATTTCCATGAATCGCAACACGTGAATTTACATTGATTGGATCTAAGGCATGTGGTCCATTTATGGCCTGTGGTCCATCGGGATTGATTGAAAGTACTCCGTTTTTTGGGGCTACTATGAGCTCGTTCTCGCCATGAAGGCTAAGGTGGGTGTTTGTGCGAGTAGGCACTACTTAAGAGTTTGACATGTTGATTCCTGAAATCAAGAACACTTACGAGAACAAGTGTAAAAGCAGTGTGTGTTATGAAGGTTAATATTAAGCAATCACTATTATCCTTAGCCCCACGGTGGGCGCCAAACTGTTTACCCTAAAAATCGGGTAACAATTAAACTTGTAATGTGATTTTAAAGATACGTAATGTCATTTAATACCAATTGATTAACTTAGAGATAAATGATGGGAATTGACAAGAATGTAAAACAAATCAATGCTTGGACAATGCCCTCGAGCTGATGAACCCTCGAGAGCAGTGAAGTAAGAACAGTTAAAGAGCAGTAAGTTGATGAACAATAGAGAAATATTATATTGCCTTGATCTGTATAAATGTAAAGTGTTTACAAATGATGGGGACCACCCTTTATATGCTGGAGAAATTCTAATTATAGTACAATTATAATTACGGAAGTAAATCCCATGATATACACAAATAACCGCCCTTGATTTGATCCGTTCCGAGATTTCCTCCGTAGTCTTTGACCGGTTACGGATATTTCTCCTTTCCGTTATCGCGTTCTGCTCGAAGTCGGTCATACTTAATCTGGATCGTTGCTGCAGTGGACATTTCGATCTTTAGACTCGATGCCTCGCCTTCGAACTTGGGTCTGATTCATTACGAGGCTACCTCCGATGTAACTCCCTTGTCTAGGTCAAATAATAAAATCGGATAGGCCCGATTTTGACCATATACATTTATATTATCTCTAACTATTATATTCTGTATTTAAACCATCCTGAACGTAACTAAATTAATGGCTATATTTCACGCATCGCACACATGTCAATTTATAGCCACAAGGCATGCCATGTGTAATTTTCTTCAAAAATAGAACCCTCTAAACTTGGTACCATTTGTAACTTACATACCGCTGCATAATTTACTCATATAAATGATGATATGTCGATTGGTCTTCATCCGAGTCGGTTTCACGAAGATAAGTCATTTCAATCTTCATCTATATTATTCAAGCCTTAAATTAAGTACACATACTAGCCCTTCTATTTATTTTTTTAATTATTATTATTATTATTATTATTATTATTATTACTACTACCACCACCACCATCATCTAAATCTAGGAAAGTTTTTTTTTTATTAAAAACATAAAAAAAATTCTCCTTTCTCTATTAAAACGTTTCTAATATGTCAAACTCATTAGGTTCTTTTTCAATTTCTAATTTTTTCATGAAAGAAAACAATTCTTTTACGCCCAACCCGGTACACTCAACCCTTATCGCTTTAGCCACACACATATGTGCCAGGTTTGTTAAAGAATTTCACTATGCTAAGAGCCCGTCTCGACATATGAAATTTTTTTCTTGTTTTCAACAAAAATTCACTCTTTTTTCGAAATCAACGTTTGTTTATAAAATTTTCAATTTTCACTTGAAAATGTATTTTGAAATTTTTCAAAAATTTGAAAAACTCCAAAAAACTATTTTTCAAAATTTTCACTTATATCACTCACAAAACTTCAAAAACAATCCAAAATAATATTCATGTCCAAACACAAAAATTTCAACTACCATTTCACTTGAAAAAAAAATTCACTTTTTTTGGAATTTTACAATTCTTTTGTCCAAACGCCCACTAAAAATCTAATAATTATTTGATTATTTATATATATGAATTTCGAAAAAAGTGTGCTTCCTGAGACGAGCAAATTCCTTTTCTAACATCCAAAAACTCTGTTGCTTTGTATTGAACGAACAAAAATAATAATTTTCACTAGCGTTAGACTTTTTTCAATTCTTCTCCGCTCCATTTTACCCAATTCCGACTAATACCCTACGCCTTCTTTCCAAAATTTCAGATAAACTGCGCATGTCAGATTATCGACTATTAGTTGTTCTCTAATGACTTATTCTGGAATTGGTAAATTCATCTAAATTTGTAAATGTGCCTAACAAATTATATGGTATCCAAAACACAATTTCTTATATATATACGCGCGTATTTTTTTTCGTGAGCCAATGGATAAATAAATACTGGGTACTAGATTTGATTTCATATTTAACTAGCGTTTGACCATAAATTTCCAAATTTGTTTTGAAAAATATGATTTGCGTGAAGTTTGGTTTGAAGAAGAAAATGTGTTTGAACATCAGTTTTCAAAACATAATTCCTAAATTTATTTTGGAAAAACATGAAACATAATTTATACCCACAAGTTCTAGAAACTATCACAAATACCCAACAGTGTCATTATCAATAATATTCATTATATTACCGCAACCTATAGTCCTGAACATAAATAAATTTGATACAAAATTATTATTTTTATAATAAACTACATAATACACTATCAGATTACCGAGAAGACGAAGCAACATTATTACAAACAATAAATGATGGGCTTTTTTATAAAATACAAAAGTTTAGGGCAATTTTTTTAAAAAAAATAATAGTGATATTTTGGCCCAAAATCAACTATTGAGCTAGTTTTGGGATTTAAAATTTTGCCAAAATGCAGACAAAATCTATGGCCAAACATGTGTGTTTCAAAACAACACCAATATACTCTTATTTATTTCTTGCTTTCTTTTTCAAAGTTCAAAATTCTCTTACTCTCACTCACACAAAACAGCAAACACTACTGAGCACAGTACTGAGCTCTGCAAAGAGGGTACGGTATGTAGCAAGAATCCTCTCTCTTCCACGTGTTTCAATGCTATTAATTATCACAATTGCATGAGACATGTTTGAAAAATATTTACTATTAATGTGATCTTTAGTTACTTAAATGCGTTAGAGATTGGAAAAAAGATAAAATAAGAAGAGTTTGCAATAAGGAGTATTATTATTGAGTTGACGAAGGGTCAGTAATAAGGATCTCAAATCCATGAGAGTTGAGAAATATGAACAATTAAAGGGAAAATAATGATGTGCATGTTATAAATATATTATTTTATGGATGTTCACTTAGTACTCCGTTGTAAATAAGCTTCCTGAAGAAGCTTATCCATATGGGACTCCACCGTAAATATGTTTATCTATTTAGTACTCTATTGGAAATAAGCTTCCTGAAGAAGTTTATCACTTCGGTACCCGGTTATGGATAAACATTACCCTAGGTAGAAGATTATCCACACTAGGTATAATAAGTTTATCCATTCAGTACTCTGTTATGGATAAACATTGCTCTCAGTAGAAGATTATCCATATCTAGTATAGTAGCAGCTTACACAGCAGCTTGCAGTAGCAGCTTACACAGCAACTTGCGTAGCAGCTTACACGGCAACTTGTAATAGCAGCTTACGCAGCAGCTTGCGTAGCAGCTTACACAGCAGCTTGCGTAGCTGCTTACACAGCAGCTTGCGTAGCTGCTTATACAGCAGCTTCCTTTCTTCTATAAATAGAAGAGATTTCAGTTCATTATGTACATCAGTTTGAAGTTGAATAATATATCAGTTTCTCTCTATACTTGTCTTTACTTTATAGTCTTTATTTTATAATACGTTATCAGCACGAGACTCTGCCATCTCGAGCAAATATTTTGAAAGTATTTGAGGTAAGAACTTTCTTTTCCTAAATAATGTCAAATCTTTCTAAACTTGAATTTGTAGCCCTGGATATATCGGGTAAAAGCTACATGTCTTGGGTGCTTGATGCTGAAATTCATCTTGATGCGATGGGTCTGGCAGACACCATCAAAGACAAAAATCAGGCATCAAACCAAGACCGTGCCAAAGCAATGATATTCCTACGCCATCACCTTGATGAGGGCCTGAAAATGGAATATCTTACTGTTAAAGATCCAGTCATACTGTGGAATAATTTGAAAGATAGATATGACCACCTGAAGATGGTCGTTCTTCCACAGGCACGATATGATTGGACTCATCTAAGGCTACAAGATTTTAAATCTATCAGTGAGTATAATTCTGCTATGTTCAGAATTATTTCCCAATTGAAGTTATGTGGTGATAATATTACTGATCATGATATGTTGGAGAAAACTTTCACCACTTTTCATGCCTCGAATATGCTCCTGCAGCAGCAATATCGAGAGATGGGATTTAAAAAGTATTCTGAACTTATCTCACATCTTCTTATAGCAGAGCAACATAATGGGCTATTAATGAAAAATCATGAAAGTCGATCTACTGGTTCTTGTCCATTCCCTGAAGTGAATGAGACGAACTTCCACCAGGATAAACGTGGAAAAGGTCGTGGCCCCAGTCGTGGTCATGGTCGTGGTCGGGGAAGAAACTCTAATCATGGTAATAATAATGCACCAAAGAACCTTCCTCGCCACCAACAGTGGAAAAGGAAGGAACAAAAGCATGAAGCGGTGCAAGCACCAAATGCAGAAAATGCATGCTATAGATGTGGAGAAAAAGGGCACTGGTCACGTACCTATCGTACGCCAAAGCACCTGGTTGAGCTTTATCAAGCCTCCCTAAAGAAGACAGAGAAAAATGCTGAAGCAAATTTTATTTCTGAAGATAATTTAGACTTCATGCATTTGGATGTAACTGATTACCTTGCACTCCCAGAAGGAGAAACAAGTCATGTAATCGGTGGTGAATCTGTAGAAATGTAAATATTTTAATTTTTGTTATTTGTAATAGATAGTATGGTTATGTAATTGTTGTACATAAAGAAAAATTATGATTTGATAATGATGTTTACTATAATATATCTTATTTATGTCATTTTAAAGAATATGGATAATATTATTAGATCAACTTAAACTCTAGCAGAGTTTGCAAGAAATATACAACCACCAGAAGTAGTTATATTTCATATATCTCATTGTAATTATATTTTGTTAACCACCAGAAGTGGTATATGTCTATGATCACCAGAAGTGATAATTTAGGCTTTCTATGGTTACAATTGAAGATAAGCTACATAAATATTCTCTATATTAAATGCACGCCTCGATTTGCTCCTGAAGTAGTAAATATTTTAAAAGAGGTTGAGGCATCACAATTTGATGTGATTAATGCGCATTCAGATAATTATGTTCGATTTCCTGAAGGATGAGAACTTTTGATAATATTAATCCATTCCCTGAAGTGAATGTGACAATACTAATAAGTCGGGTAAATATGAACGCGCTCTTGATGTGAATACATTACAATTCACCTCCAGAAGAGTTAATATAATTGAGAGAATATATACTCAATATTTCGTAATTTAAATTTACTCCTGAAGAAGTAACACAATTGAAATTGCCTCATGAAGTAGGAAAATATTATAAAGAAGAGTTTTCTTGTGCTTAAACAATTGGTTTACATTGTTTATTTGATTGTGATTTTCTCTCATGATACCAGAAGTGTATGAGAAATATTTGATAGTACAAAATGTATCAACAACTCCTGAAGAGCTAACTGTTTGCCTAAAGGATACATGACACCAGTAGTGCCCGATAAATATTAGATTGTGGATAATAAATGAAGGCTCTCGAAGAGCTTATATACAAATATGTCATTCATATTATATGATTATGGTCAAAACATATGTTGTAGTAAACCTGAAGTTTACTAATACAAATGGCTATCATATTGAGACTACAAATGATTGGAAGATTGATAATCTTCATGTTTCCACAATCATAGGGGGTAAAATAATATGTATGTGAGAAGTTACCCGTCTTATTCTTTAATTTGTACTATATCATGTATCACAGTAAACCAGAAGTTTACTAAAGCAAAAGTTTATGCCATAGTAAACCAGAAGTTTACTAAGAGATAGCACATGACATGATAAACTTGAAGTTTTCATTTGCCATTTTTAAATGAGCTATTTGAGAATTCAGATAAGCATATACTAAAGAACTAGAAGATTCTTCAGGAATTCTCATGTGTTGCTTGTTCTCATAATGAATTGATTATACCAGCTAAAGTTGGGACTAAGACCCCTGATTCTGAAATATATAAAAGGTGAATATGGGCCCGTTCACCTATCATGTGAACCACTTATAGGTGCATATATGAGATGGTTACATGTGTAATTATTGTCAACCTGCAGTTTGGCATTTGGAATTGCTTTTCTCGATTAAGAGCATAATTTTCAGATTATGAAATCAAGACAGTTCATCTTGATAATGCTGGTTTATATCCAAGCTGGTTTAGCATTGAATACCTCCTATTAATGGCTAAACCATTGCTTATGAGAACAAAGCTTCATGTGTTGGTCTAAGATTTTCTAAATTGCATATAGCAGCACTTGTATGCATCAGATCAACAATATATGATAAGTCCTCCCTTCACAATTGGTTTAGGATCAGAAACCAAATATTTTTACTATCTTTTGTTGCGTGGTATATGATTAATTTCTCTACCATAATACACAAAGATATGTTTCCCAAAGATGATTGGGGATATATGTTAGTTTTTCTAACATTTGGGGGATGGAATAAACAGTTGAAAAATATGCTATATGAATCGAATTATCATGATCCTCACTTAGAAGATAATTCAAGTCGAATGCCAGAAGCATTTGCTGATCCAAAATTAAATATCATATTTCAGCTGCAAATGCTCCTATTAAAATTAAAATCCCTGAAGGATAGAGTTTACTGTACGCATGAAGCGTGGTAGACCAATCGGTTCCAAAGGTAACAATCCTTGAAAAATAGTAGGAGCTAATGATCATAATGAGGAGGAAATAAGCTCTAGAAGAGCCCACGACATAACATTTCATGAAACTCCCGAAAAAGTTCAGGTACCTGAAAATAAAGAAAGTGATGAGATCTCCACAAGTTATGTCGCTTCGGAACTGACACAAAATGATCGTCGACGATATATTTAATACAATATAGTGCACAATATTGTAAAAGATTGTGAGGATCGGACTAGCAGTCCAGACACTTGAAGATGTCATACCATTTAGATACAAGTCTTAACCTATATGACTTATTTGGCTAAATCTATATGAAGATCCTTGAAGGATTGAAAATGCCCGAAGCATATAATTCAAAGTCTTGAGAAATGTACTCGATCAAATTATAAAGATCTTTGTACGGTTTAAAGCAATCTGTGCGCGTGTGGTATAATCGCCTCAGTAAATATTTGCTGAAAGAAAGTTACATAAATTATGTTATTTGTCCATGTATTTTTATAAAGAAAATGTCATCAAAATTTGTTACACTTGCTGTTTATGTTGGTGACATAAATCTTATTGGAACTCCGGAAGAGCTCCAAGAGGGTCTTAAAAATACTTTTACATGGACAAAGTGTACCCATTAAGTACACCAATGAATATTCAATCACTTGAAGTGAATAAGGATCCGTTCCAACCTCTAGAAGAGGATGAGGAGCTCCTTGGTCCTGAAATACTCTATCTCGGTGTAGATGGTGCACTTATTTATCTTGCTAATGCTAACAAAAGTGGTGCAGATCGTATTGGTAATGCAGATGCAGGTTATTTATCCGATACCCATAAAGCTCGATTTCAAACCGGCAAGCAGGGAGTGCATATGATTGAGATCAGTGATTCATTCGAGAAACATGTGGGTTGGAATGTGATAAAAGACCCACAATATTATACGGAGACAATGTTTCATGCATAGCACTATTAAAGGGAGGATTTATAAAAGGAGATAGAACGAAGAACATTTCACCAGAATTATTCGACACACACGATCTTTAGAAAAGTGGTGACATTGATGTGCAACAAATCCGTTCAAGTGATAATCTAGCAGGTTTATTCACTAAATCTTTGCCAACTTCAACTTTTGAGAAGATGATATACAAGATTGGAATGCAGAGACTCAAATATTTGAAACAAGGTTTTCATCAAGGGGAGTAAAATATGCGATGCACTCTTTTTCCCTTATTAAGGTTTTTTCCCATGGGGTTTTCCTTATAAGGTTTTTAATGAGACACCTAGCAATGCGTATTACTAAATATGTGTACTCTTTTTCCTTCACTAGGATTTTTTCCCACGTGGTTTTTCCTAGTAAGGTTTTAATGAGACACATTATCTTTTAATGAACATCCAAGGGGAGTGTTATAAATATATTATATTATGGATGTTCATTTAGTACTCCGTTGTAAATAATCTTCCTGAAGAAGCTTATCCATATGGGATTCCACCGTAAATATATTTATCTATTTAGTACTTTATTGGAAATAAGCTTCCTGAAGAAGCTTATCATTTCGGTACCCGATTATGGATAAACATTACCCTAGATAGAAGATTATCCATACCGGGTATAATAAGTTTATCCATTCAGTACTCCGTTATGGATAAACATTGCTCTCAGTAGAAGATTATCCATATCTGGTATAGTAGCAGCTTACACAGTAGCTTGCGGTAGCAGCTTACACAGCAACTTGCGTAGTAGCTTACACAGCAGCTTGTAATAACAGCTTATACAATAGCTTGCGTAGCAGCTTACATAGCAGCTTGCATAGTAGCTTACACAGCAGCTTGCGTAGCAGCTTACACAACAACTTCCTTTCTTCTATAAATAGAAGAGATTTCAGTTAATTATGTACATCAGTTTGAAGTTGAATAATATATCAGTTTCTCTATACTTGTCTTTACTTTATAGTCTTTATTTTATAACAGTGCATACAAGTTATTACAATAGTGAGAAATCTGAGCTATTAAAAGGGAAAGAATGACGTAAATACAAGTTATTAGGATAAAGAAAATGCGCAAAAGAAAAACAAGAATTATCATAATTGACCACAAAAAAGTACAAACTAGCAAAAAGTAAAAATACAATACAAAAAAGATGATTTTTACAAGCTTGTATGGATCACACTAATATTATTACACCAAAGAGTAGGAACGGGAGAAGAGAAGCAATCAATCTCTCGAAGCTCAACCCATGTGATTTCAGACGTTGCAGCAGCTAGTGATTGATATTCTGTCTCAGTGCTTGACCGGGAGAGAGCTCTTTGCTTCGGAGAGGCCCAAGAAATCTAGTGTGAGCCACGAATAAAATAGCAAATCCAGTAGTGGACCTACCATCATCGACGTCAATTGCCCAATCAAAATTACTATATATTATTCGAACCTAACTCTGATACCATATAAAAAACCTCTTCTATTTCTTAATTTTAAATGTGAGGTACGACAAATATATACTCAAAGAGCTCTTGAAAAACAAGTCTTCTAATTTTATAAGAATACAAATTTTATCTGTACATAGACTTTACAACAATATTTGAGTCTATCTTCTTCTATCCTAATCCATTAGATTACTCTTTACAGGTTGTATTCCTTTGTTTTGTTGTGATGACCCAAAAGGTCATCACTTATTTTAGAAATAAATTACGTGTTTCGAGGTTTTAAAAATTTCTTTCTGTCTTACTTCAATTTGCGTGTGCAATCCGGGCACGTAGCCGAAAAGCCATTATGTGAAAATCTGTGAAAAATGATGAATTTTGACTTTAAAATGAATTAAGTTGACTTCGGTCAACATTTTGGGTAAAGGGACCCGGACTCGTGATTGGACGGTCCCGGATGGTCCGTAGGAAAATATGGGACTTAGGTGTATGCTCGGAATCGAATTCGGAGGTCCCAAGCCCGAGAACTGAATTTTTGAAGAAAATTATTTTCTGGAATATTTATGAGTTTTTGAAAGTGAAATGTGTTTAAAGTTTGATGGTGTCAGGCTCGTATTTTGATTTCGGAGCCCGGTATAGGTCTTATATATGATTTGAGTCGAACCTGTGAAATTTAGTAAGAAACGGACTTGAAATGATATGAATCAGACCTTATTTGAGGCAATTGAAAAATTTGAAGTTCCTAAGAAATTTCATGATTTTGATGCTAAATTCATAGTTGTTGATGTTATTTTGGTGATTTGAATGCACGAGCGAGTCCGTATGATATTTTTAGGTTGGTGTGCATATTTGGTTTGGAGCCCTATGAATCTGACCTTATTTGAGGCAATTGAAAAATTTGAAGTTCCTAAGAAATTTCATGATTTTGATGCTAAATTCATGGTTGTTGATGTTATTTTGGTGATTTGAATGCACAAGCGAGTCCGTATGATATTTTTAGGTTGGTGTGCATATTTGGTTTGGAGCCCCGAGGGCTCGGGTGAGTTTTGGATTGGCCACGGGGTAAATTTTAGACTTGAGAAATTGCAGACTTCAACTGTTGCATTGCAGGCTTGCAGGCTTAGCATTTGCGAAGCCTGGCTCGCAAATGTGAAGGCTTTGTCGCAAACACGAACAATAGCCCAGGCCAGCTTACCACGCAAATGCGAGGGATTGATAACAAATGCGATCCCCCAGTTTTAGCCAGACGTCGCAAATGCGGCACATTGTTCGCAATTCCCACTTCGCAAATGCGAAAACTGCTTCGCAAATGTGAACTTAGCAGAAGTCTGGGTTCGCAATTGCTAACCCTGGTCGCAATTGCTAACCCTGGTCGCAATTGCGACATCTGCAATTTTATAACTTAGCCAAAAATCTTTCATTTTTCGCTCTTTCAAAACCAAAACACTCTGAGGCAATTTTTCAAAGACAACTCTTCTTCGAAATCGATTGTAAATCATTTCTAACTTGTTTTCTTCAATCATTAACATCTTTTCACCTGATTTCAACTCAAAATCAATGATTTTCATGGGGGAAATTGGGTATTTTGGGTAGAACTTAGGTTTTTCAAAAATTGGGGATTTGGACCTCGATTTGAGCTCCGGTTTCAAAATAAATTATATATTTGGGTTCGTGGGGGAATGAGTAATCGGATTTTGGTTCGAACCTCGGGTTTTGATCATGTGGGCTCGGGGCGATTTTTGACTTTTTGGAAAACTTATTTTCATGCATTAGAATTGATTCATTTAGCATTTATTGATATAATTAAGTAACTTAAGCCTAGATACGAGCGAATTGGTAGTGGAACCAAGGGGTAAAACGATAGTTGAGACGTGAATTGTGTTCATGGCATCGAGGTAAGTGTTTGGTCTAACCTTAGCTTGAGGGATTAAGAGTCGTGTCTTATTTGCTACGTGTTAATTGTGGAGTACAACGTATAAGCATGGTGACGAGTATCTATACGTCAGTGTCAAGCATGCCTGCGAGTCTTGTATTGTAATTGTTATGACTCCGTTGTGGTTTATTGCGCTTCACATGTTATTATCATTATTCTTCCCTTGCCGGGATGTTATTATCATTATTGTTCCCTTGTCGGGATATTATTATCATTATTGTTCCCTTGCCGGGATGTTGTTATATTGCTCTTGTTCCCTTGCCTGGGATTTTTTGTGATTGTTGTTGATTTGTAAATGGGATCGGGTGGCACGCCACCACGAAAATATATGAATGGGAGCGGGTTGCACGCCTGCAACAAGACATGAACTGGGAGTAGGTTGCACGCCTGCAACAAGATATGTGAAATGGGAGCGGATTGCACGCCTGCACATGATATGTGAAATGGGAGCGGGTTGCACGCCTGCAACAAAATATGTGAAATGGGAGCGGGTTGCACGCCTGCAACAAGATATATGAAATGGGAGAGGGTTGCACTCTACAATGTGATATATGAAATGGGAACGAGTTGCATGCCTGCAACGAGACATGAGAAATGGGATCGGGTTGCACGCCTACAACGAGACACATGAAATGGGATCGGGTTGCACGCATGCAACAAGATGTAAAATGAAAGTGAATTCTGTATTTGTTTTTCTTATCCTTGTTAGTAATTGAATTTTAGTTTCTTTATATTCTCTTGATATTCTGTTGTTATCTGTCATTCCCCGAAGCATGTTTCCCCTGCCCAATTTTAATCATAATTATCTGCTTCTATTTCCGTTGTATATGATATAACTGCACAGATTTATTTGGTAGTCTGGTCCTAGCCTCGTCACTACTTCGCCGAGGTAAGACTAGGCACTTACCAGCAGATGGGGTCGGTTGTGCTGATACTACACTCTGCACTCTTTTGTGCAGATCCCAGTGTTGTAGACTTCGGACCGCAGTGAGGTTGCTGCCTTCAGTCCAACAGGCAACCCGAGGTAATCCTGCAAGGGTCCGCGGGCCTTGGCGCCCCCCCTATCTTTCCTTTATCCTGTTTCCTTTACTTATTTCAGAAATAGTGTATCTTTTATCTTTCAGACTTTGTATGTAGTATTCTTAGACCGTCTGTGAAACTGTGACACCAAGTTCTGGGTAGAGTTGTATTTAGACTTCCGCAGTTTGTATTAAGATAAATTATAAGATTTTGTCTTCCGCTTAATTATTTCCGCTATTTGCATGATATCTACTCATCACTGATAATGGTTTAAATCTGGAAAAGGTTTAGTAATTAGAATAATTTGGTTTGCCTAGCATTCACCAGTAGGCGCCATCACGACTCCCGAGAGTGGGAAATCCGGGTCTTGACATTTGCCTTTTCTATTATTGAGATAGAAATATTTGAGTGCAATCTTTATTTTATAGATAAAAATAAATTTTGCTAATTGTAAAACTATTATCACCAAATAAGGTATCATAAGCGCGCTCAACTTTGTAAGTTTCTTTGTAGTCTTTTTTACTATGTAAAACTCTAATATCATATAACTCTGAAGTACTAAAGTTATGCAAATCCATATTGTAAAGATAGGGAATTACAGTGTGGGACGAGACAAGTTTTTTGTTGCGCATAATCAAAATCAACATTTTTATATTTACTCCTATAAAAAGATAACTCTGAAATTCCATCCACTGTCTATCTAGAATGAAGAATCATACGTTGGTATCTTTCATGTTCGGTCCTTTTACTACATAAGCTTCAATTTTTCTCTTTTAATTTGTTTGAACTTTTTGAACTAATATTTTTTTCTTTTGTATTCTCTTTTGTGTGAAGGAAAGGATGAGCTATTTCAGTGCACTAGCATTTTTATGAAAAGCCACGACAATTATTCTATCATATAAACCTCTATCATCTTGTTGAAGTCTTGTACAATAAAAAATTTGTAGCTAATAATATTGAGGTTGGTATGATATTTTCATATTTTTCTAATCGTTTTTTCACTAACATCACTTTGTAGATAATTATATTTGGTGTTATAACTGCTTCTTCAGGTTGTTGTGCAGCTACTAGACGAGATATTCAATTGATGGTCAAGTTCAGATTTTTAGTCTTTATTTAAATGTTATCGCAATTAGGATAGAAAGACCACTTCCCATTGCATCATTTACTCATATTAATGATGCTATGTCTTTTTTTTTGTTCACTAAAACAGAGTATTCACTAAAACAAAGTATTCACTAGAAGGTTCAAATAGAGTATTCACTCTTATTCTTTACTACTAAAACAAAGTATTTAAGAGCTATGTTAGTACTATTTAACATCTCAACATTCAGCACACTAGCATGTATTTCTTATTTTCCTTTAATCTGAATATCTCCATGGGAGAAGGTTTCCAAGCATTGGTTCTTCACAATATTGTCCTTGCAAATCACCTTAGCCTTTCCAGCAAAAGCCCCTCTCTGATGTGTTTCTAAAAGGAGATTGGCTTGGTCCAAGTTCTTCACAATTAGTACCTTCGCTGAAGCAAAATAACGGAGGACTTCATTCATATTGTCCTCCGCAGTTGGACAGGGAAATGTAGGAGCCTGAACAGCAGGACCTGGATCAAGGGAGACAACATGTTGCTCAACCGGAACAGCACCATGGCGGAGCCTTTCTTCTTCAGCAGCTAACTCCTTATTCGCATTCACATATCTTCTAAACTGTTTGTATTCGCCAGTTTTGGAGGAGCCTTTCCCTTTGCCAATTGATATGTTGATTTGGAGTGTTTCTCATTGAATTATGTTCGAACCTAGCTCTGATACCATGTAAAATACCTTTTCTCTTTCATAAATTCAAATGTGAAGTACAACAAAATATATACACAAAGAGTTCTTGGAAAGCAAGTCTTTTAATATTATGAGAAATGCAGTTCATCTTTTTACATGGACTTTATAACAATACTGGTGCTTATCTCCTTCTATCTTAATCAACGAAGGTTATCATTTTGCAACATTGCATTTCTGTGCTTGTTTTGACTTTTCTATTATTGAAATAGAAATATGTTCCTGACAGAATTGTGTGGTATTCATAAGCTGATCTCCTTAGTTATTTGAAACTAGAAAATTCTATATGCTCTAATTTTTTCTTTTATTTAATGTAAGGCGGATGTACAATTTCTCTGCTTGAACAAGTTTATTGGAAAGGATATACACACACATGTGTGTTTGTGTGTGATCTATGGATAAACAAATACAACTAGACTTAATTTCATATTTACATCTTTATATGATGAATTTCGTAGAAGAAATATATTGCGCTGCAATTTCTGTGTTTGTTTTGCCTTTTGTGTTATTGAGGTAAAAATATTTGAGTGCAATACGTTTTTTGTAGTATATATAAATTTTGACTATCGTAAAAGGAAGTGGCCCGAAACTGTTATCCCCTGGATATGACATAAGAAGTCAGCTATTGAGTGAGTTTCCTTGAAGTCCTTTTTAATACGTACAACTCTATTGTTAGATAATCCTGATAATCCCAACTATTCTGTAGTTGTGCAGTACCATTTGAAGAACTAGGGAATTGCGGTGCGGGACGAGCCAAATTTGATGTTGCGCATCATCAAAATGAGCACTTGGATATTTATACAAAGAAAGCAGTTTTTGTCACGCCTCGAACCTGGGCCTGGACGTAACACGACACTCTGTGTCTGACTACATGTGACCGAGCGAACCAACTGGCTAGCTGAATCAACATGTGATATCATAACATACTAAATGCGGAAGATAAACTAACACATGCTGATATACTGAAAGTCTGAATGATATAAATCAAAGTACGGAAATACTAATACAAATTCTGAAACGTATTTGTAGCAAATATAGCTTAACATGAAAAACTGGAGACTCTGTCTAACTATTACTACAGTCTATGAAGCCTCTATTTAAGTACTCAAAACGCTAACTATCTGTAAATACTGAAAGGTTGTAAAGTAATGATAATGCCCCGAAAGAACTGGGGATCACCAAATAGCTAATACGAAAGTCCTAGCGCTCTGAATCGTCAACCTGTAAATCATTACATGCATTGTGAGATGCAGGCCCCGGGCTAAAGGGACGTCAGTACATTTGAATTGCATTGGTATGTAAAGCAACTGAAAGAAAGAATTATAATACTGAAACTGAAACTAAGCTGATAACTAAGAATTGATAATTGATAACTGAAATGATAACTATTAAAATTGAAACTGAAATGATAACTAATGACTGATAACGGATAACTGAACTGATAACTGGTAACTGAAATGATAACTGATAGCTAATAACTAAAATGTTAACTGATAACTGATAACTAAAATGATAACTGATATCTAAATTGAACAAAGGAAGTAAGGTTATGAATACTCCCTCTTCTGAATGATGAACAACCTGTTTATCTGAATATTAAACTGCGGCCTCAGGCCCAATATATATATATATATATATATATGCAAAACTGCGGCCTCGGGCCCAAGTATACGTATACATAATTGCGGCATCAGGCCCAAAGATGCATAAAGCATTAACTGCGGCCTCAAGCCCAAATATAGGTATGCGACATTCAGGGATTTAAAATTAGGAATTGAGAATCATACTGCAATACATAATAGTGAAATACTAAATCACGCTGAGTTACATGATACTGGAATACTGGATCACACTGGGTTACATATACCGGAATATTGGATCACACTGAGTTACATAATACTGGAATATACTGAGTTACATAATACTTGAATACTGAATAGGACTAGAATGAGACATGTATTCTTGAACTGATTATGAACACTGAAACTTCAACTATTTATGATATGCTGAGTAAGTTAATGGAGACTTAGGGACATTAAACCCAAGTCTATATTGAATACGAACTGAGCTCACAACGTTCAGAATGAAAGTCATGAACGAGTTATGAAGCTAGAGAATAGAAGCTCTACAACTATTCAAGGAACTAGGCTTAACTATATTTCTGAGGCAATCGATACATCGTAGAAGAAATGTAGTGTAGGGAGAATCATTAACATTCCCAAATATAGAGAGTTAGCCTCACATACCTTAACTTCCTGCTCTTGAGCGTAATACAACATTCACCAACCCTTTCAACTTCAATCTATA
Organism: Nicotiana sylvestris; assembly: GCF_000393655.2. Taxonomy (NCBI): domain Eukaryota; kingdom Viridiplantae; phylum Streptophyta; class Magnoliopsida; order Solanales; family Solanaceae; genus Nicotiana; species Nicotiana sylvestris. The sequence goes on from NC_091060.1 coordinate 85,623,845, forward strand.
TTAATATAAGTCAAAGGGATTCCATATTAGTAATAATACTCATGTTTTGGTCACTTAGGTATTTTCTCAAACACTTGGCGGCATAAAGCTTCATAGTCCTTATTAATGTTGTTTCTACACCCAATATCCCATTCTCTTGCTCCTAAATAAATTTTAAAGTCTCAAATAGTTATAATCAACATTATTCTTTATCACCCTTAAGGTAAACAACACCATTAACCAATAATCAACAATCAATACCCCAAACCTATAACTGTTCATGCTTTTCTATCAAACCCATCAACTCATATCTCATGAACTAGAGTCTATAATCATTAATCCAATGCTATAATTAATTAGAGGATGAAGACATTACCTTTTTGAAGTACAATCCCCTTGCATTCGAGTTCTAGAGTTCCTTCTCTTAACAATGATGTCCCAATCAAATATCTAATGATATAGAGGGTTTAACCATGTTAATAAAATGTTGGAAAATTGAAATTATCTTAGAATCACCATTAGAACTTACCTTGGGTGGTGGAGGGACCTTTTAGGAGTTAGGTTTTTGAGAGCTTCCCTTTCTAGAGCAAGTTTTCATGTTTTGGGGCTGTGGGGGAAGAAATAGGGCTAAAAAAATGACTTCCCAAGTTGGCCACCGCGTCCCAGTTGGTGCGACCGCGGTCCTGATTGCGGTAAATCACTGGGACACTTCCTTTCCACCGTGGTCGCGGTAAAACGCGGCAAGACCGCGATGGTTAACACCATTCTATAAAATGGGCATAACTCTTTGCACAGAGCTCCGTTTGGGCTCCAAAATATATAGTTGGAAAGCTATTTAAAAGTCCTACAACTTTTATGCTTTGAGTTTTCCCAAATGTCTTACACATGTTCACTAAAACCTGCTAGAACACGGATCTTCTGCAAACTTAGTCGATTTTGTCAAATCTTATGCACCTCACTTTCCATCTTGATTTTGAAACAACTATTTTCACCCATAATCATCCCGATGGGACTTCACATATCAAAAATATATCCTTACTACTCCTTTAACTCATTCATACCTAAGTTGAATGTACGGTGTGTTACATTATCTCCCCCTTGGGATCATTCGTCCTCGAATGATTGTCCTGGCTGTAATTTCGGCTAACTCTGGACCTTAAATGGGTCTGGTGGAAACATGAACTTTCATAAATACTTGCATACTAAACTGAATGAATACATGACTATTGAACTTTTGAGATAGTGAACTAAATGACCACCACATTGACTGAATATTGGTCTGCCATGGATACGTAAATACTGAACTAACATGGATATATGAATATTAAGCTGGCACGAATATTCGAGTATTGAACTAACATCAATATTAGAGTACTAAGCTAGCATGAATGTCTAAGTATTGGACTAACATGAGTAGCTCAGTATTGAGCTGACATGAGTATCTGAGTACTGAATTGACATGAGTATCTGAGTACTGAACTGGCATAAGTATCTGAGTACTGAACTGACATGAGTATTTGAGTGCTGGAAACTTGAATGTTATAACATGACACATAAAAAACTGGTTGTACCACCGCTAACTCTGGTGGTAACTCCAACTCATAAGCTAATTGACTGATCATTCACAAAATTCTATATGACCCAACATAGCAGGGACTATGCTTCCCCTTCTTTTCAAATCTCATAACGCCTTTCACAGGCAAAACTTTCAGAAATAGCCAATCATCAACTTGAAACTCTAGGTCTCTATGTCGCACACTCGAATAGGACTTTTGGCGGCTCTGAGCCATCTTCAAACGCTCTTGAATCAACTTAACTTTCTCCATAGTCCGATAGACCAAATTTGGTCCCAACAACTCCGCTTCGCCAACTTCGGACCAACTAATTGGCAGTCTACACCTTCGCCCATAAAAATCATGCTTTCAAAATGAGCAAGATAATCCTATTATAGGGCCCATGTTTACCATTTCCACTCAAAATATGTGTGTTCTGTGATAAAACACTGGGCTTTCTGCTGCTCGACTTTCACTTACTAATAATTCGGATACTTGTCCATAAAGTCTACAATGTTCTTTTTCATGTCGTTCCACCAATAAATCTTCTTAAGACCATGATACTTATTGTGGTACCTGAGTAAATAGAATACTTGAAATTCTGGGCTTCTAGCATGATCTTACCTCTTTAAGTCCATCTATGTATGGAACACACAATCTGTCGTGGTACCTCAAAGCACTATCATCTCCCCCTTTCCGAAGCTATCATTTTATGCCTGTGAATCCCCTCTTTCAGCTACAACAAGTAGGTATCATCAACTATTTCTCCTTCACTTCGCCTACTACGGGGGGGGGGGAGTCAAATTCTAGACAACAACTCTACTATCTTTAGAGTACGCAAATTGAACTCCTAGCTAGGCTAAGCGGTGAACTTCTTTCACCAGAGTTGTCTTATCTACCTCGATCATGAGTTTTACTTCCCACACTTGATTATCTTCTTAAGCACTTCCTGAAAACACTTATAAAATTGTTGTGAACTAAGTCTTTGACCAGTACTCCAAAGACCAGAGTCTCGTGCAATGGCACTACCCTCGTGACACATAAATAAGCATGATTTTATAGCTTTTTTGTGATCAGTTTATCATCAATAACTAAGCTCGGTGATCATTCTACTCACTTTGTGTTTCTTGCATATGCTAGACATAATCCCTGTGGTAATTATACAATTTTCCCTTATTACCGAACTAATTTTCTTTTCCATATCCCATGCTAACTATTCGAGTTTCAAATCTCTATCTAGACTTACTGATGGTCTTCACATCACCCCTTAGACCAAATGTCTTATACTTGCGGATCCTTCATTTTTTTTTGTTGGGGCCCAAATAAATTTCTTTGTTTTCTATAATTCTTTGCACTCTACGTCAATAACGACTCATCTTCCAACTAACTTCTGAGAAATCTCTCTTACTAGGAAAACTATATTACCTACATAAATGAAGAGCTAATGTATTCACAACTATCATACACAATCTTAATGATTTAACTTTGCTCACACTGTCAATCTTGGGAAGACCCCTTTTCGATAATTCTTAAAGTCAATTCTTCTGTAGTTTGCTCTCTCACTACCTAGCTGATTTCCCTTTCTTATAGTGTACTTCGAGTTTAACTTAAACTCTTTCGGTTCTAACACACGTTCGGTATTTCAAACTGTCATCCACTCACTAGAGTTAACCTGACTAAGTGAATCAAATTGTACCTCTACTAGCTCTGCTGAAAGTGCTAATTCAATGTATCTCCTCAAACATACTCACTATTTTGTTACTAACTACCTGCTAGAGTCATGTGTTCATGTTATGCTTTGAATAACTAAAGTGAAGCATAAGGTTATTCTAACTTCCCTCATCATCCGACCCTATTGTGGGGTCGTATACTATCCTTTTTTTGAACTATGTACATATATCACAATTAGGGAAAGTTCATATATCTTAAAAGAAATTGAAATATCTAACCCCCAAACTTTATATATACTTCAAAATCACTTCAGACTATAAACCTTCGGCCTAAATACATATTCATATCATTTTAAGGGGAACTGTCATGCCTTTTATCTCATAATAATAGCCATTTCTTATAGTAACTTACTAATGTGGTACTTCTAGTTCTGATTTGTATAAATCTGAACAACTTAAAATCATTCCCTAAAATCCAATGTTGCCTGCTCTTGGTTCTCATTTTGTACATCATATTATTCTTAGCTATATTTCCCTTAAGCTCTTTTCTGTCCAAAACTATAGTGACCAATGTTAGGGTCTGACATCTGAACTCTCATCATCCAACTTGTGGCTCCATTTCCAAGAATAAAATGAAGTTGCTATAGGAGGTAAAACACATATGAATACACTACCATGCACAAACTTATCTTTCAAAGTATACCATCATCTGATAAATCACTTCATGCGTCCTCCGGTGAGTATTGGTCTTAATCCAGACCTAAAATATGCAAAAGATTTTGCTATAACCACTATTACTTACATTTTCTTTTAGCACCCATAGGCATCCTTGTATACTCACCAGTTATAAGAATTTTGATACACTGAAAATTGGAGATCTGGTAACTGAATAACTAATAACTGGCATACTGAATAACCATAAACTTGCTAACTAAAAGACTGTATAACTTGTAGCTGAGTAAAACTGATGACCATAAAACATAATAACTGTTTTTGTACTTTTAAATAAGGTTATGCACTAATCTGTACTACTACCCATTGCATCCCACTTTTAACATCCTCTAAAGTCTCATATTTACCAACCTGTACTCCATGATTATACCCTAATGGGAAATTATTCTCTCTAGGAACTTACATTTCACCTGTCGTGCCCCCTTTTTCTCGCAAAATCGGGCTCATGACATTTGGGAGGACAACTCGTTCCGTTTTGGGAATTGGGTTTTGGAACTTGAAGAGTCGTTACCTAATGATTAAGTGCAATAGGACACTAAGAAGTGTTTGAGTTTGAAGAACCAGAGTTTGGGTAAAGGCTAGAAATTATCTCGGGGGGAAGGTGTTAGGCACCCCTCAAGATCCACTAGTTTGGTTCCCGGCCATGTTACAATTGTGACTTCACATAATCAAGTAAGCAATCAAGGGCTCAAATAGAGGGGCTTGCATATAATATGGCAAATAAATTGAAAACTTTTGAGGAACAGTAAAGAGGGCAGAAATTTATGAAAGATTTAAGCAATTCTAAAGAAAGCAGATAAGGACAGGTAAAGGGATGGGGGTCCTAGGTTTATTATTAATATGGATCACGTCAATGCAATATCCAGTAATCATTCCTCAAAAGAGGATCTGCATGAGATATTAGCGCATCGGTCATCATCTTCATATCTACCCTTCCCAACCCGTCAAGGTATTAAGGCGCAGAATGGTATCATTGCTTATTGCATGCTATTACCCGCCCCGATCCTATCAGCCTCGGAGGCATTGAGACTACTAATCCTAAAGGGGAGGGAGTTGGGGCTTTTCTAGAGTTTTCAAAAGGATAAAAATCTAGGCGACAAGTAATAACAAATAGCAGTTAAAGGGGGAACAAATAGCAGTTAAGGCTCAAGTTGGCCTCCTCATTCAAAGCAGCAAATTATTTAGCATGACTTACAAGTACTGGTTATGGTCTGAATTAAATTAATGCGTATGATAGGCTGATTCATCACATATTTCTCAAATGAGGAGTCCGAATTAGCCTTGTCTAGATGTAGTTATCAAAGACTAATACAGTTAATTAATCACCTAATAGTCTGCCTAAGTGAGGCCTATAGACATGACATATAATAAAGCTATATTGATTTTAAGGAAAAAGTTTGTTGGTTTTATAAAAAAAGATCCGCAGACTTTAAGACTGGTTTTAGATTCAAAACGAGACTGGTTCAGTTGATTTATTCCTATAAGCATGATCTCTAAGTGTCATTGGTTTTTAAAAAAGTTACATAAATGCAAGAACCCTATAGCCATGATATCTAGAAGGGATTGGTTATTATTAAGCCTAAGATTGTTTGCATAACGGCGAGTATATGCAGAAGTGGAGAAAAACTTATAGGCATGTTTTATATATGCAGAACCTATAGGAATAATCTCTAAGATGCAGAACTTATAAGCATGTTTTCTAAAATGCAGAAATGCAAGACTTATAAGCATGTTTTCCAAATGCAGAACCTATAGGCATAATCTCTAAGATGCAGAACTTATAAGCATGTTTTCTAAAATGCAGAAATGCAGGACTTATAGGCATGTTTTCTAAATGCAGTAATGCAGAAGTTATAAAGACTTATAGGCAGGGTTTCTAAATGCATGATGAAACAATCTGATAGGCAGAATTTCTAAATACATAATGAAACAATCTTATAGGCAGAATTTCTAAATGTAGATATATAAACGAAAAAATGTTGTGATTGCAGAAATAGAACCTAAAGCATGATATCTACCCCATATGCATAACATGAGAGACCCTCCCCCATTTTTACGATACACCCCATAGTTATTACAAATTATTACAGACCCGAGTGAATCAGAAAGATAAGTAAAATTACATCAGAAGTTCCAGCTACATCTAAACAGCCTAATTCAGACTCGAAGTTCAACAATATGAGATAAACCAACTTCCAGGATCAGATTTCCAAAATACTTTCTCATATTTGGAGTGTGTCAAAGTTCCCAAGAGTCTCAAAGGGACTCTGGGCAATGCTTACACCCCAAAACATTGCAGAATTAAGAACATAGTGCAGTGTGGAAATGCCAGCCCTCAGATGTCCAAGTTCAGAGGCAACTCAAGGTCCCAAAGCAAGGCTCATAAGAGAGTGGCAGAACTTAAGAGTCTAAGAATAAGTATAAGTGCACAGGGGGAAAGAAATCAGGGAGAGACATGGCAGGCTGGTGGTCATGCCCAGTAATTGGAATGCTGGCACACCCCTGACCAACCTACTAGCCAAACATTAAGAGTTAGGATCCATTGTGGATCAGGTTATGGCCTAGGCTGTAATTAGGATACTGTCAGACCAAGACCTTAACTCAGGCATATAGAAGGAAATAGGGGTAGGGATTCATAACAGAAATAGAAGCAAGGAAAAAAAATATTTAGCCCAAATTACTGAACATGAGCAGTAAAGTAAACAAAAAATCTGAAACTGTACAGTGAACACATAGGGGTGAGGCAGAAAATTAAATAAAAGACATACCCGTTTCAAGGAAAATAAGTAAGAAAATAGTAGCCTTGAGAGAGCCAAGTTGCAAACAAAGTAGTTCCAAAAGATCTCAAGCAAAGCCAAGTATTGAATTCAAACAGTATTGCAAGACAGTAAGTAATCAGAAGTGTTTTTGTTCATGTGTATTTCAGTGTGTGTAAAGAGGAAAGACTAGGTCTTTATATAGTTTTGAAAATAAGTAATACATAGGCAAAGGATGCACAAACATGGAAATAGCAATCAATTAATGTCAATTAAGACAATTGGAATCCTTTAATTAAGGAATCTAGTTCAAATGGTTAGTCAAGACAGAATAAGGAAAGAAATTAGTTCAATAGGGCTGATTAGGGCAGAGAAAGCACATAGTGCATAAACAAGGTCAAATACATAGTGGGTAATTAAGGAAAGTTAGAATAATAGTGTATTTATAAAGTAAAAATAGGGAATCAGTTCGAAAATCAATCAAGAGGATCCTGGATCCAATTGTAATCACAGGGAATCAAGGTAATAAAGGAAAGAATCATATAAGTATAGAAATAATTCAAACATTGGTACAGAATTACAGAAGGAATACACGAGACCATGTTTTTAAGGAAAACATCACAAGCATAGAATTTCTACACAAAAAGATCATAATAAACAGCCAGTAGGGTAAAGGAGGTTCAATCGAAAGAAATCAGTAAGGAATCATTAGCCTTATTAAAAGGGATTTCGGAATCAATCACTTGGTTGTGAAAACCTTTTGAAAGGGGAGTTTTTCTCATATATAAAGCACCTAAATCAAACAAAAGAGTCGTTTACCCTAGAAAAGAGTTATTGAAAGTTTCAGAGTCACAAGAAAAAGGATTCAAGTTCGCTTACAGGCTCATAGCGAGTCTGCAAACCTAGGATCCCAAAGTGGAACCCTAGTGCCACTTATCAAAGAAAATCCCCAAATCCTTAGGGTTTCAAATAGAATCAGAGGTGAGAAATCAAAGTCATTGAGAGAGGTTTAGAAGCCCCTTTCAAAGGCTTGTGAGAAGCAAACATACACAAACAAATTCAGAAGAAAGAGAGGCTACGAGTTTTAAACAAAGTAGGTAAAAACATGCTTAGCAGGAACATCAACAGAATTTAGTAAGGTGAAACAAAATCAAAGAGCTCAAACTTAAACACATATAGCAAAGAATCAGGAACAACAAACCAAGTTAACATGTGAACATGAGAGTGACAAAAAGAATAGAAAGGTCTTTTATAATCATAAAAGAAACAAAAGAGAGCAAACTCGAGCACAATAAGAAATAAACATACGAGTATAAACACACATTAAGAGAGAACAAAAGAGTCAGAAAACATTTAAAGAAACATTCCAGAAACTCTAAAAATCAAATTTGAACGATTTTGAAAAGGAAATTTTGGGGAAAAATCTTAAGACGTCAAGTAAAGACCAGGCATGGCACATATCTAAAAAAATAAATAAGTAAGTATAGAACCTTAGACGGCTTAAAAACAACTTAGAAGACCCTAGAATGAGAAGGTCTTGAGGAAAGTCAGATCCTGACTCGAAGAGACTCATATTGCTCGAATACGCCGGAAAATGGCCGGAGAGGCCATAGATCTTACAGATCTGAGACAGATCTAAAGGGAGCCATTTTAATCGGCCTTCAAACCTCGAGTGGATTAGGTTTAATGGTGAGAGAGAGAGAGCACAGGCCATCCATGGCCAGGAATTCCATGGATTCCAGTGGAAATATGATAGAAGTAGGTGGGAATCGATTAGGGTTTCGGGGAGGGATAGAGAGGATTTGGGAGATGAAGAGAGTTCAAAGGGGCGTCTTTGATACAAATGAGTTAGGGTTAGTGGGGTATGGAATTAAAAAGGAAAGAATGAATTTGATCAACGACCAGGATTAAAGGGGAGGCCGGGCGGGTCTAAAAATGGGTCAAGGGGTCGGGTTAAAATTGAATTTGGGTCGTTTTAAATTGGGTGGAATTGGGGGTCAAATTGAGGTTAAAATTGAAATAGAAATGGCTATATGTTAAATAGCCAATTTTTCCCTCTTTCATTTTATAAAAATAGTTAAAAATGATTTTAAAAACAAATTAAAAGTACTGAACTAGTTAATAATATGTAAATATTAATATAAAAATATTGGAAACGATTTTATAGTTGCAAAATGCTATCAATCGTAGAACAGGCTATAATTGCAATTATATGCAATTTAGTTTTAAAAATATCAAATAAATTTGTAAAAATATGCAAAAAATATCTTAACTATTGTTTTGGTATAAATATGGGAATAAAATAAATTATTCACCAAAATTGATGATTTTGGGAATAATTATGGATTTTGTACTGCTAAAATAAATTGATTTTAAAATCTTTAAAAATTAGGAAAAAATACCAAAACTCTAGGGCATGCTTATATGTACATGCTATTTTTAAAGTATTTTGTATATAAAAATACATAAAAAAAAATTGGGTATCAACAGCTATCCCTCTTTACCCGGGAAGGATGAAAGAGTTGTCGGGTAAAGATATGATGGCCAATTTTGACCGAACGCAACGATTTGAAGAATTTTGACCGAGCTCTGGTTCCTGAGCTGCCTACATATCCCTGGTCTTACAGGAATTAGTCCATATGTAGTTCAGGATCCATTGGCGGAATATGCCGATGGAGATTTCAAAAAGCAGACGCGATGTTCGGGTTGGGAAGGATGGTCAGAGTCTGATAGGTTGCGATAACTGGAGCGAGATCGCTCCTGCTGCGATGTCCATTTCCAGCCGGTTTACCTGCAAATGAGCATATATTGTGCATAAATTTAAACGTGATGCAAGTTCCCATTGGACCATGAATGTTGTCTTTGGACGGTTAGGATGACGTCCTCGGACCATGACGTCCTGGGCCATGAAGCGTATGATAAAGGATTCGCAGGTTATGAAATGATGTTCTCGGGCTATGAGAATGATGCCTCCGAACTATGATGCCTTTGAATAATGATATGCAAGAGATAAAATGAGGTCCTCAGGCCATGGCATGGCATTCTCGGGCTATGCAAATGGTGCCTCCGAACAATGACGCCTTTGGATGATTTGGCGATCTTTCAGCCCATGAAATGCAGAAGGTGGTGATATTTCAGCCGATGCAAGACGTAAATAAAAGTGGCGATATTTCAGCCATGCAAGAGGGATAAAGTGGTGATATTTCAGCCATGCAGGATGGAGACAGTGCTTAGTCTCGGAAGGTAGAAAGGTAGCCTTATGCAATGCAGAAAAATGCAGACGGAGACAGCGCTTAGTCTCGGAAGGCAGAACAGTAGCCTTATGCAATGCAGATCAATGCAGATGGAGACAGTGCTTAGTTTCAGAAGGCAGAAAGGTAGCCTTATGCAATGCAGAGAAATGCAGATAGAGACAGTGCTTAGTTTCAGAAGGTAGAAAGGTAACCTTATGCAATGCAGAGAAATGCAGATTGAGACAATGCTTAGTCTCGGAAGGCAGAAAGGTAGCCTTATGCAATGCAGGAATGTAGATGGAGACAGAGCTTAGTCTTGGAAGGCAGAAAGGTAGCTTTATGTAATGCAGGAAATGCAGATGGAGACAATGCTTAGTCTCGGAAGGCAGAAAGGTAGCCTTATGCAATGCAGGAAATGCAGATATAGACAATACTTAGTCTCGGAAGGCAGAAAGGTAGCCTTATGCAATGCAGGAAATGAAGATGGAGACAATGCTTAGTCTCGGATGGCAGAAAGGTAGCCTTATGCAATGCAGAGAAATGCAGATGGAGACAATGCTTAGTCTCGAAAGGCAGAAAGGTAGCCTTATGCAATGCAAGAAATGCAGATGGAGGTAGAGCTTAACCTCGGAAGGCAGAAAGGTCTTATGCAATGCAGTAAATGCAGATGGAGACAATGCTTAGTCTTGGAAGACAAAAAGGTAGCCTTATGCAAGGAGTAAAAGGGCAAAATGATGACAGAATTTTCTTAGCTGATAGCGGATCGAGATATTGCGACTGCTGGGGATATTGTGTCTGCTGGGAGCATTGCGTGCGGATAGCAGCTGTGAGTAAGTGCCACGGTTCTGAGAGTTATTTTTCTAAGCAATGTGAGTCTCGTGCGTGTATAGTATATTTGATGATTTTGGAACTCAAGTGCCTACATTCAAAGAAAAATCGTGAGTTTTGTAAAGAGGGGAGGTTAGTTCGTATTCTCGCTGGCTCTGCTTGACCTACTCGGCTCCGTTCCGATGATATTGGGCGTATCATTGGGGTAACATTGCTAAACGAAGTAATTTTGGTTGACATGCATGATTTAGTAAAGAAATGTGACAATAAATACATAATTAAGAATAGTTTTCTTTACATGAACTGACGACTGCGACGTGGTCCAAGATACTGCAACTTCTCTCGCTCCGGAATTTTGAGGGTCCTCCTCAAAATTCTGCCCCAGTTTACTGGGCTGCTGCTTCTAACGGCTGCTTGCGTCGAATGGCTGGAATCACTTAGAAATTTTGAGGGTCCTCCTCAAAATTCTGCCCTAGTTTCCAATAGCGGGGGGAAATGGAAATTTTATTGAATTATGACCGAACCCATAGGGCTGCCTACGTATCCCCTCTAAAACGGTAATCAGGTCAGGCGTAGTTCAAATTACATCATACAGGAAATCATAAGAGTTACACATAGTATCGCTTCACCGCATCTGAATTAATCGGCTTCAGGAAAACTTCACCGTCCATTTCGGCAAGTATGAGGGCTCCTCCGGTGAGGACCCGGTGAACCATGTATGAACCCTGCCAGTTGGGAGAGAACTTCCCTTTGGCTTCCTCTTGATGTGGGAAAATCTTCTTTAACACCAGCTGCCCCGGTGTAAACTGTCTCGGCTTGACTCTTTTGTTGAAAGCTCGGGACATTCTGTTCTGATAGAGCTGACCGTGGAAAACTGCATTCATTCTCTTTCTTTCTATAAGAGCTAGATGCTTGTAGCGACTCTCTACCCATTCTGCATCGTCAAGTTCTGCTTCTTGTATGATTCTTAGGGAGGGAATTTCTACCTCAACGGGAATGACTACTTCTGTACCATAAACCAATATATAGGGAGTTGCCCCGGTTGACATGCGGACTGTGGTGCGGTATCCCAATAAGGCAAATGATAACTTCTCATGCCACTGCTTATGCTTTTATATCATCTTCCTTAGTATCTTCTTGATATTCTTATTGGCAGCTTCTACAACCCCGTTTATCTGAGGTCTGTAAGCTGTAGAATTCTTGTGTTTGATCTTGAAGGTTTCACACATGGCTTTCATCAGGTCGCTGTTGATATTGGAACTATTATCAGTGATGATTGACTCCGGAATTATGAACCGACAAACAATACCGCCGCGGACAAAATCTGCTACCACTTTCTTAGTCACTGCTTTGTACGATGCTACTTCAACCCATTTGGTGAAATAATCAATTGCCACTAGAATGAATCTGTGCCCGTTTGATGCGGCAGGCTCGATAGGTCCGATAACATCCATTCCCCAAGTGGCGAACGACCATGGCGAGCTTGTTGCAGTAAGCTCGTTTGGAGGCACCTTTATCATGTCTGCATGTATCTGACAGTGATGGCATTTTCGGACATACTGGATGTAGTCCATTTCCATAGTCATCCAAAATTAACCAGCTCGGAGTATTTTCTTGGCTAAGACAAAGTCGTTCATATGCGGACCGTAGGTCCCCGCATGAATTTCCTCCAATATCCTGGATGTTTCCTTTGCGTCGACGCACCTTAGTAACCCCAAATCAGGGGTTTTCCTATACAGGATTCCTCCGCTATGGAAAAATTGTTAGATAATCTCCGAAGTGTGCGTTTCTGAGTAGGATTTGCGAGTTCTGGATATTCTCCTTTCATTAAATATTCATTGATATCATGAAACCAAGGTTTTCCGTCCACTTCTTCTTCTACATGAGTGCAGTAAGCTGGCTGATCATAGATTTTTACCAGAATAGGATCAATGAAGTTCTTGTCTGGGTGTTGTATCATGGATGATAGGGTTGCCAATGCATCGACAAACTCATTCTAAATTCTGGAACATGTTGGAACTCTGTCTTTGTGAACCTCTTCCTCAATTCCTGTACATGATGCAGATAAGGGAGTATCTTGGAGTTCTTGGTTGCCCATTCTTCTCGGACCTATGTATAAGCAGGTCTGAATCTCCGATCACTAGCAATTCCTGAATGTTCATGTCAATGGCCATCTTGAGCCCTAATATGCAGGCTTCGTACTCGGCGATGTTGTTGGTGCACGGGAACCTAAGCTTGGCAGACACCAGATAATGCTGGCCGGTTTCTGATACTAGGACCGCTCCTATGCCAATTCCTTTGAAGTTTGCTGCTCCATCGAAAAACATTCTCCAACTATCATAGGATTTTGCAATATCTTCTCCTATGAAAGATACCTCTTCATCAGGAAAATACATCTTTAGAGGCTCGTATTCCCCATCCACGGGATTTTCAGCAAGATGATCTGCCAGTGCTTGTCCTTTGATTGCCTTCTGAATCACGTAAACAATGTCGAATTCACTCAGTAGGATTTGCCACTTATCTAGCCTTCCAGTAGGCATGGGCTTCTGAAAAATGTACTTCAAAGGATCCATTCCTTATATGAGGTAAGTGGTATAGGCACAGAAATAGTGTCTCAACTTCTGAGCTACCCAAGTCAGAGCATAACAGGTGCGTTCCAATAGAGAATATCGGGCCTCGTACGGGGTGAAATTCTTGCTGAGATAATAGATGGCCTGCTCCTTTCTTCCCGTTTCATAATGCTACCCCAGAACACAACCGAAAGCTCCATCCAATACTGCGAGGTAGAGTAATAGAGGTCTACCCGGCTCGGGCGGGACCAGAACTGGCGGCGTTGATAGGTATTCCTTGATTCTGTCGAAGGCTTTCTAACAATCATCAGTCCATTTGGTAGCGGCGTCCTTCTTCAACATCTTAAAGATTGGCTCACAAATGACAGTGGATTGAGCTATGAACCGGCTGATGTAGTTAAGTCTTCCCAAGAAACTCATAACCTCTTTCTTTTTCTTCGGTGGTGGCAATTCTTGGATGGCTTTGACCTTTGACGGATCCAGTTCTATTCCTCGACGACTCACAATGAACCCAAGTAGTTTTCCGGCAGGAACTCCGAATGCACATTTGGCGGGATTCAGCTTCAAGTTGTACCTTCTTAGTCTATTGAAGAACTTCTTCAGATCTTCCATGTGGTCATTGGCTCTCTTGGATTTGATGATGACATCGTCTACATATACCCCGATCTCTTTGTGTATCATGTCATGGAAAATAGCGGTCATGGCCCTCATATAGGTGGCCCCAACATTCTTTAACCCGAACAACATCATCTTGTAATAATACATCCCCCACGGCGTAATGAAAGCCATTTTCTCCGCGTCTTCCTCATCCATCCATATATGATGATATCCAGCAAAACAATCAACGAATGACTGCAGTTCATGCTTGGCATAGTTGTCAATTAGAATGTGTATGTTCGGCAAGGGGAAGTCATCTTTCGGACTAGCCCGGTTGAGATCTCAGTAGTCGACACAGACTCTAACCTTCCCCTCCTTCTTTGGCACTGGCACAATATTTGCTAACCATGTTGGATACTCTACTACCCTGAGAACCTTGGCTTTTACTTGCTTGGTGATTTCTTCCTTGATTTTCAAACTCATGTCAGGTTTGAACTTCTTAAGCTTCTGTTTTACTGGTGGACATGTCGGATCGGTTGGCAGTTTGTGAGCTACAATAGATGTACTGAGACCAGTCATGTCATCATAAGACCAGGAGAATATGTCCTCATATTCCCTTAGAAATTCCGTGTACTGTTTCTTTTCTAATGGTGACAGATGAACGCTGATACGTGTTTTTTTGACATTTTCTGCATCTCCCAAGTTGACAATCTCAGTTTCGTCCAGATTAGACTTAGGTCTGTTCTTAAAATCCTCAACCTCTTTAACAACCTCTTCTGGTATATCATCTTCTTCTGAGTCTATATCTGTTTGTTGCTTTGTCTCGTTTCATGTCATAATCGTCGGTTCATCAAGATAAGTAATAGTAATGTTGTGTAAATAAAGTAAACGATAAAAAGTAATAAGAGCAAGATTTATAAATTTCATAATTTTTTTGAACATTTGAGCTCTTATTTCAATATTAAAATGCGGAAAGAAAGTCAGTTATCGAAAAATAAAGATAATGCATGGTGCTTTGTTCAGCCTTGCTACCCCGAAGCTTTTCGGGCCCTGGTGGTTCTGATGGACCAATTGTTGAGGCGTGCTCCTCGGCTCACAGCTTGTATAGAAGGGCATTCCTCCTTGAAAAGGACACAACAGTCCATATCATCATCTTCCAAAAACAAATTCCTCATCATCGCCAGTGCTTCCTCTTCTCCTGACCCATATATGACATTGGCTGGCTGGAAAGTCTGCTCCAAGCGAGGTATCGGATGCTCCAGTAGGTAGTAGGGACTGCGCCATAGTGGCGACCAGTGGTTGAACTCCTCCCAAGTGTATTCATATCCCAAACCGAAAGTGGTACCGTGTTTTTTCAACTTGATAGGCTTAGCGATTCCTTGGAGATTCTTGCCAAGTCCCTTACCAGGTTCGTATCCACACCAATTCAGTATATTTTCAATTTTGTTATCCCACCATTTGTCCTTGTCCATGGCGTTGACTCGCTCAATGTGATGGTAGGTTTCTCAGCCTATCTTCCTTCTTCCTCCGATTGTTGGGATGGTCTAGCGACTGTATATGGGATTGCTACCGTCGCCGTGAATAATTACCTCTTGTTGATTCCACTCGAATTTCATTGCTTGATGTAGGGTTGATGCTACAGCCCCAGCGGCATAGATCTAGGGCCATCCCAATAGCAAGTTGTAAGATGCTGGGACGTCTATCACTTGAAAATCAACGTTGGACCAAGTCGGTCCCATTTGCATACACAAATTGATTTCCCCAATAGTGGACCTTTGGGATCCATCGAAAGCTTTGACATTGATGGCTCCATTCTTGATCTCATGCAGGCTCTTTCCCAATGTTCTGAGAGTCACCAATGGCAAATATTGAGGATGGACCCTACGTCATTCAGGATTCTGGTGATGAAATAATCTTTGCACTGCATGGTGATGTGCAAGGCCTTGTTGTGGCTTAGCCCTTCAGGTGGCAGCTCGTCTTTGTGGAAAGTAATTTTGTGACTCTCCAATACTTGCCCTACCATGTTTGCCATTTTTCCTCCAGTTATGTTTCTGGGCACATATGCCTCGCTCAGCACCTTCAATAAGGCATTCCTATGTGCGTCAGAACTTTGTAGCAGAGCCAAGATAGAGATCTGGGTCGGTGTTTTGTTCAACTGATCAATGACCGAATACTCTTTGGCTTGTATCTTCCTCCAGAGATCATCAGGCCCAGTCTCAGTGACAGTTGATCATCTAGAGGCCTGCTTACTAGACTCGGCTAGATGTTCTGGGGTATGAACCCTGCCGGTTCTTGTCATACCCTGTGCTACAATTGCTTCTCCAGATTTGGTTTTCCCTTTCCTTCTCGCCTCGGTGGTGTAATCCCATGGTATGGCCTTCGTATGGAACGGTGCTACGGTTGTCATGGCCACCGAAATGGGCATCTTTGCCTTGGATGGTAACACAACCACTTCGAATGGTACAAGTGTCTTTGAAGACCCAAACTCGACCTCAATAGGTCATGGTGTCTTTGCAGAAGAAGGTTCTTCGAACTCAAGTGGTATGGACATGTTTACTTCAGCATTTTCAGAAGGCTGGATCTGGACCACAATTAGTTTAAGTTTGACCATTGGTTTCTTTGGCTCGTCACCTTCAGCGATCAATCCGATTGACCCTTTGGGGTCCCAATCGTCCTCTATCTCAATCATGTGATTGCCCTTACCCTTGTGGTCAGACAGAGGGTTGTTGCGGACATTCGAAGCTGGATCCTTTGCTATGATGATCTTGTTGTCAATCAAAGCTTGGATCTTTATCCTTCAGAGAGCGACACTCATCAATGGTATGCCCCTTCATGCCGGAATGGTATGCATAGGTTTTGTTTGGGTTGACCCAATGGGAGGGGTTTTCGGGGTTTAGGAAGGGATATGGGTGATGTAACCAGCAACTTTGAGCTTTTCATACAACTGGTCGATAGGTTCGGCAATGGCAGTATACTATTTGGGGGGTCTGCGGTCGAAGTTTGGTCGGGGTCTAGGAAAGTTTTAGCGGGTGGAAGAGGGTTGAGCATTGTAAGTTTGGTAGACATGTGCGGGTTGGGAATATCTGGGTGAAGTAGGATGATATGTGGGAGGTGGAGGTGATTGGTAAGTAGGTGGTGGAGTTTGGTAAGAGGGCGAGAGTGCTTGGAAATTTGGGGTAGGTTGATATATGAGTGGAGGTACTGGGTAGGTTTGATATTCAATTGGGGATTTTGTTCTTTGTGCAACCATCACGGAACTGTAGAGTCTTGTTGGTGGCCTGCAAAGCTTCAAAGTTAGTGACCATACCACTTTTGATACCTTCCTCGATCCTTTTCCCTAGCTTGATGATGTCGGAAAATTTCAGGCTTTCAATCAGCATCAACCTTTCATAGTACTATGGGTCTTGAGCTCGGACGAAAAACCTGTTCATTTGTTCTTCTTCTAAAGCCGGTTTGACCTTAGCAGCTTCTAATCTCCAACGAGTAGCATACTTGCGGAATGTCTCCGTGGGTTTATTCTTTAAGTTCTGGATGTAGAACACATCTGGTGCATTTTCCGTGTTGAACCTGAACCTGTCCATGAAATCGGATGCCATACTTACCCAATTAGACCACTTCTTCGGGTCTTGGTTGATGTACCAAGACAGAGCGTCGCCTTTTAGACTTCTCATAAAGAGCTTCATGCGAATCTTTTCATCCCTTCCTACTCCAACTAGCTTGCCGCAGTACATCCTCAAATGGACTCTAGGATTCTATGTGCCATCAAATATCTCGAACTTGGGAGGTTTGTACCCCTCAGGAAGTTCGACATCTGGCTGAATGCAAAGGTCCTCGTAATTCAGTCCCTCAATCCTCTTGCTTCCTTAGACACCCTAAACTCGGCTAGTCAGCTTCTTGAGTTCCGCGTCCAGATTCCTGATAAGAGAGTTAGACTCAAGTGTGCTTGAAATAGGTTGAGTATAGTGTGGTGTGGTTTCCACATAGATGGGGGTGTTGTGGGGACGATCATTTGTGGAGTTTAGTGGTTCAGGAATGTGTAGTGGTGTGTCATTTGAAGTGTGGCATGTGTTTCAGTGGTGATGGGGAGCGGGTTGGTTTTGTGGTTTCGGGATGCTTTGTGGAGGTGTGCGGTTTTGAGTGTTGGCAAAGTTGACATTTGGGGTAGTGAGGGAAAATGACAAATTTGCCAAGTTCCGAACTTGGTCCAGTTCTTCCTGAAACTTCAATAACTTCTGTTCGAGCTGGGAGGCACTTTTCTCGGAAACCGGAATACCCTGAGGAGCCTCTACCTTTTCAACTGAGTTCTCCTTTATGATGTTGTTCAAATCTTCCATTTTTTCCTTGTTCTTGTTCCTAATAGGAGGAGGAGGAGGGGGAGGAGGTGGAGGGCCCTTGGATCTTGTGGAGTAGATGACGATGCCAGAGTGCACGAACTAACCTTTGGGGAAGGGAATAAACAAAAGGTAAAAACAAAAGGTAGCAAGTTAGTGCGGATTATGAGAAGAAAAACGTTACAATATTTAAACACATAGTGCAAGAATATGAATCGTGTCCTACTTTGGGAGCCTCGTTGTGCCCGAGGTAGGCCTAGCGACAAGTTGATTTGGAGAACTTATAATGCTAAATGCCTCATTTTATTGATAAAAATAAGACGAATCCCAAAACAACACTAAAATAGCAGAAAATACAATGTCACTAATGGCCATTGGCCTTATTACATTTAAAGCAAAAAGAAAAGACTCCTAACTACTTGGTCCCAGAAGGACCTTCTTCAGGTTGAATGCTTGCGTTAATCAGATCCTCCAGCTCGCGCAGATTTTCTAGTAAAAATACCTTCACCAAGTGTTCTCCTTTACCTTCCTCAGCGTTCTGATAGTCGGTGACTCTTTTCCTCACTTTCCCTTCCAACTCTAGCAGACTGTATTCCAGATATTCCAGCTTCTCACTAGCCCTGGTGACTCTCCCTTTCCATTCATTGATTTGGTTACTTGATGGGAGGCTCCTCCACCAGGTCAACAAGAGTGAGGGTGTGCTAACCATACCGAAGCTGGGGACCTCGTGCCTCATGTTTCTGCAAGACAAAAGGGTTAGGCCCTTACCCCCACCAGACTCGACTATTAAATATTAATAATTAGCATAAGCAGCATTTAGTTCTCCAAATAAAAGCACAGAATAAAATAATGTCCGTTTGGGTTCCAAGGAAACCCAGTGGACTTTGGACAAGGCTATCTTAAAGAGTCATTATGTGGACAACATAATTGACTCGGCTAGGTTTTGACAGTGATGCATGCACAATTGAATAGAGTAGGGTTTCTATAGGGTATTAGACTGGTACCCTTGAGCGGACAACTCAAGAGGGAAAGGCACGGAACCGTCGACTATATCGTTTATCGATTGGTTTTACCGCAAATACGCCTTTGCCAAATTTAGGGGGGGTAATGATATCGGAAGGGAGCAACCACTCATTATAAATGTTGCTATGGTATTTTGTTTGGCACGAGTGGAATATGATGTTGAGGATGCAATTACAAGAATGAAACAAATTGTCATGTATTTGCATGTTCATAAAGTAATGATTACAATAATTGCTCATAATTACAACAATATTGAAGGAAAGAAGTAAAAGAAAGCATTAAAGAAAAGAAACTAAGAGCCAAGTCAGTTTCGTAGTAGAAGAGAAATAAAGATATTAGATAAAGGCAATAAAGAAGCAGTAAAGTCACAAATAACATGAAATGGTAAAAGCCTAAAATAAATATCCCCAGCAGAGTCGCCATGCTGTAGCACCCCCTTTTTTTCTCGCAAAATCGGGCTCATGACATTTGGGAGGACAACTCGTTCCCTTTTGGGAATTGGGTTTTGGAACTTGAAGAGTCTCTACCTAATGATTAAGTGCATTAGGACACTAAGAAGGGTTTGAGTTTGAAGAACCAGAGTTTGGGTAAGGGCTAGAAATTATCTCGAGAGGAAGGTGTTAGGCATCCCTCAAGATCCTGTAATATGGTTCCCGACCATGTTACAATTGTGACTTCACATAATTAAGTAAGCAATCAAGGGCTCAAATAGAGGGGCTTGCATATAATACGACAAATAAATTGAAAACTTTTGAGGAATAGTAAAGAGGGAAGAAATTTATGAAAGATTTAAGCAATTCTAAAGAAAGCAGATAAGGACAGGTAAAGGGAGGGGGTCCTAGGTTTATGATAATATGAATCACGTCAATGCAATATCCAGTAATCACTCCTCGAAAGAGGGGCTACATGAGATATTAGCGCATCGGTCATTATCTCCATATCTACCCTTCCCAACCCGTCAAGGTATTAAGGCGCAGAATGGTATCGTTGCTTATTGCATGCTATTCCCCGTACCGATCCTATCAGCCTCGGAGGCATTGAGACTACTAATCCTAAAAGGGAGGGAGTTGGGGCTTTTACAGAGTTTTCAAAAGGATAAAAATCTAGGCGACAAGCAATAACAAATAGCAGTTAAAGGGGGAACAAATAGCAGTTAAGGCTCAAGTAGGCCTCCTCATTCAAAGCAGCAAATTATTTAGCATGACTTACAAGTACTAGTTATGGTCTGAATTAAATTAAAGTGTAGGATAGGCTGATTCATCACATATTTCTCAGATGAGGAGTCCGAATTAGCCTTGTCTAGATGTAGTTGTCAAAGACTGACACAGTTAATTAATCACCTAATAGTCTTCCTAAGTGAGGCCTATAGGCATGACATCTAATAGAGCTGTATTGATTTTAAGGAAAAAATTTGCTTGTTTTATAAAAAAAGATCCGCAGACTTTAAGACTCGTTTTAGATTCAAAACGAGACTGGTTCAGTTGATTTATTCCTATAAGCATGATCTCTAAGTGTCATTGGTTTTTAAAAAAGTTACATAAATGCAAGAACCCTATAGCCATGATATCTAGAAGGGATTGGTTATTATTAAGCCTAAGATTGTTTGCCTAACAGCGGGTATATGCAGAAGTACAGAAAAACTTATAGGCATGTTTTCTACATGCAGAACCTATAGGCATAATCTCTAAGATGCAGAACTTATAAGCATGTTTTCTAAAATGCAGAAATACAGGACTTATAGGCATGTTTTCTAAATGCAGAACCTATAGGTATAATCTCTAAGATGCATCACTTATAAGCATATTTTCTAAAATGTAGAAATGCAGGACTTATACGCATGTTTTCTAAATGCAGTAATGTAGAAGTTATAAAGACTTATAGGCAGGGTTTCTAAATGCATGATGAAACAATCTGATAGGCAGAATTTCTAAATGCAGATATATAAAAGAAAAAATGTTGTGATTGCAAAAATAGAACCTAAAGCATGATATCTACCCCATATGCATAAAATGAGAGACCCTCCCCATTTTTACTATCACCCCATAGTTATTACAAATTATTACACACCCGAGTGAATCAGAAAGATAAGTAAAATTACACTAGAAGTTCCAACTACATCTAAACAGCCTAATTCAGACTCGAAGTCCAACAATATGAGAAAAACCAACTTCCAGGATCAGATTTCCAAAAAGACTTGTGTCAAAGTTCCCAAGAGTCTCAAAGGGACTCTGGGCAATGCTTACACCCCAAAACATTGCGGAATTAAGAACATAGTGCAGCGTGGAAATGCCAACCCTCATATGTCCAAATTCAGAGGGAACTCAAGGTCCCAAAGCAAGGCTCATAAGAGAGGGGCAGAACATAAGAGTCTAAGAATAAGTGTAAGTGCACAGGGGGAAAGGAATAGGGATAGACATGGCAGGCTGGTGGTCATGCCCAGTAATTGGAATGCTGGCACACCCCTGACCAACCTGCTAGCCAAACATTGAGAGTTAGGATCCATTGTGGATCAGGTTATGGCCTAGGCAGTAATTAGGATACTGTCAGACCAAGACCTTAACTCAGGCATATAGAAGGGAATAGGGGTAGGGATTCATAACAGAAACAGAAGCAAGGAAGAAAAATATTTAGCACAAATTACTGAACATGAGCAGTGAAGTAAACAAAGAGTCTGAAACTGTACAATGAACACATAGGGGTGAGGCAGAAAATTAAATAAAAGACATACTAGTTTCAAAGGAAAATAAGTAAGAAAACAGTAGCCTTGAGAGAGCCAAGTTGCAAACAAAGTAGTTCCATAAGATCTCAAGCAAAGCCAAGTATTGAATTCAAATAGTATTGCAAGACAGTAAGTAATCAGAAGTGTTTTTGTTCATGTGCATTTCAGTGTGTGTAAAGAGGAAAGACTAGGTCTTTATATAGTTTTGAAAACAAGTAATACATAGGCAAATGATGCACAAACATGGAAGTAACAATCAATTAGTGTCAATTAAGACAACTGGAATCCTTTAATTAAGGAATCTAGTTCAAACGGTTAGTCAAGACAGAATAAGGAAAGAAATTAGTTCAATAGGGCTGATTAGGGCAGAGAAACCACATAGTGCATAAACAAGGTCAAATACATAGTGGGTAATTAATGAACATTGGAATAATAGTGTATTTATAAAGTAAAAATAGGGCATCAGTTCGAAAATCAATCAAGAGGATCCCGGATCCAATTATAATCACAGGGAATCAAGGTAATAAAGGAAAAAATCATATAAGTATAGAAATAATTCAAACATTGGTACAGAATTACAGAAGGAATACATAAGACCATGTATTTAAGGAAAACATCACAAGCATAGAATTTCTATACAAAAAGATCAAAATAAACAGCCAGTAGGGTAAATGAGGTTCAATCAAAAGAAATCAGTAAGGAATCATTAGCCTTATTAAAAGGGATTTCGGAATCAATCACTTGGTTGTGAAAACTTTTTGAAAGAGGAGTTTTTCTCATGTATAAAGCACTTAAGTCAAACAAAAGAGTCGTTTACCCTAGAAAAGAGTTACTGAAAGTTTCAGAGTCACAGGCAAAAGTATTCAAGTTCGATTACAGGCTCATAGTGAGTCTGCAAACCTAGGGTCCCAAAGTCGAACCCTAGTGCCACTTATCAAAGAAAATCCCCAAATCTTTAGGGTTTCAAATAGAATCAGAAGTGAGAAATCAAAGTCATTGAGAGAGACTTAGAATCCCCTTTCAAAGGCTTGTGAGAGGGAAACATACACAAACGAATTCAGAAAAAAGAGAGGCTACGAGTTTTAAACAAAGCAGGTAAAAACATGCTTAGCAGGAACATCAACAAAATTTAGTAAGGTGAAACAAAATCAAAGAGTTCAAACTTAAACACATATAGCAAAGAATGATGAACAACAAACCGAGTTAACATGTGAGCATGAGAGTGACAAAAAGAACAGAAAGGTCTTTTATAATCAGAAAAGAAACAAAAGAGAGCAAACTTGAGCATAATAAGAAATAAACATACGAGTATAAACACACATAAATAGAGAACAAAGGAGTCAAAAAACATTTAAAGAAACTTTTCAGAAACCCTAAAAATCGAATTTGAATGATTTTGAAAAGGAAATTTTGGGGAAAAATCTTAAGACATCAAGTAAAGACAAGGCATGGCACAGATCTAAGCAAAAATAATTAAGTATAGAACCTTAGACGACTTAAAAACAACAGAGAAGACTCTAGAATGAGAAGGTCTTGAGGAATGTCGGATCCTGAGTCGAATTGACTCATATTGCTGGAATACGCCGGAAAATGGCTGGAAAGGCCATAAATCTTACAGATCTAAAGGGAGCCATTGAAATCGGCCTTCAAACCTCGAGTGGCTTAGGTTTAATGGTGAGAGAGAGTGAGCACAGGCCATCCATGGCCAGGAATGCCATGGATTCCGGTGGAAACATGACAGAAGTAGGTGGGAATCGATTAGGGTTTTGGGGAGGGTTAGAGAGGATTTGGGAGATGAAGAGAGTTCAAAGGCGGTGTCTTTGATAAAAATGAGTTAGGGTTGGGGGGCATGTGAATTAAAAAAGGAAAGAACGAATCACGGTAGTTGATCAAAATGATCAACGGCCAGGATTAACGGGGAGATCGGGCGGGTCTGAAAACGGGTCAAGGGGTCGGGTTAAAATTGAAATTGGGTCATTTTAAATTGGGTGGAATTTGGGGTTAAATTGAGGTTAAAATTGAAATAGAAATGGCTATGTGTTAAATAGCCAATTTTCCCATCTTAGATTTTATAATAATAGTTAAAAATGATTTTAAAAACAAATTAAAAGTGCTGAACTAGTTAATAATACATAAATATTAATCTAAAAATACTGGAAACGATTTTATAGTTGCAAAATGCTATCAATCGTAGAACAAGCTATAATTGCAATTATATGCAATTTAGTTTTAAAAATACCAAATAATTTTGTAAAAATATGCAAAAAAATATCTTAACTATTTTTTTGGTATAAATATGGGAATAAAATAAATTATTCACCAAAATTGATGATTTTGGGAATAATTATGGATTTTGTACTGCTAAAATAAATTAATTTAAAAATCTTTAAAAATTAGAAAAAAATACCAAAACTCTAGGCATGCTTATATGTACATGCTATTTTGAAAGTATTTTGTATATAAAAATACATAAGGAAAAATTGGGTATAAGCATCACCTGCGCGTCGCTTGGAAATCCAATACGTTTGGAATTCGATAGGAAGAGAAGGTTACCTTTTGCTATAAGCTTCGTGGCACGATCTAGAGTAGAAAGGAATGAGACAATCCTGGATGTCTTGGTAGTTAACCATTTATATGAGTGGCCGGCACACATATATAAAGGAAACTCCACTAGGCACAGCTTCATAGACTCCCTAGAACACTTGAACCTAGTGCTCTGATACCAAGCTTTGTCACGCCCCGAACCTGGGTCTGGACATAACACGACACTCGGTGCCTGACTACATATAACCGAGCGAACCAACTGGCTAGCTGAATCAACATGTGATATCATAAAATACTAAATGCGGAAGATAAACTAACACATGCTGATATACTGAAAGTCTGAATGATATAAATCAAAGTACGGAAATACTAATACAATTTCTGAAACATATTTGTAGCAAATATAACTTAACATGAAAAATTTGAGACTCTGTCTAACTGTTACTGTAGTCTATGAAGCCTCTATTGAAGTACTGAAAACACTAACTATCTGTAAATACTGAAAGGCTGTAAAGTAATGATAATGCCTCGAAAGAACTGGGGATCACCAAACAGCTGATACGAGAGTCCTAGCACTCTGAATCGTCAACCTGTAAATCATTACCTGCATTGTGAGATGCAGGCCCCGGGAAAAAGGGACGTTAGTACATTTGAATTGCACTGGTATGTAAAGCAACTGAAAGAAAGAATTATAAATGCTGAAATTGAAACTAAGCTAATAACTAAGAATTGATAATTGATAACTGAAATTATAACTATTGAAACTGAAACTGAAATGATAACTGATGACTGATAACGGATAACTGAATGGATAACTGGTAACTGAAATGATAACCGATAGTTAATAACTGAAATGTTAACTGATAACTGAACTGAATAAAGGAAGTAAGGTTATGAATACTTCCTCTTCTGAATGACGAACAACCCGTTTATCTGAATATTAAACAGTGGCCTCAGGCCCAATATATATATATACATACATACATACATACATAACTGCAGCCTCAAGACCAAAGATGCATAAAGCATAAACTGCGGACTCAGGCCCAAAGATGCATAAAGCATTAACTGCGGCCTCAGGCCCAAATATAGGTATTCGACATTCAGGGATTTAAAATTAGGAATTGAGAATCATACTGCAATGCATAATAGTGAAATACTGAATCACGTTGAGTTACATGATACTGGAATACTGGATCACACTGAGTTACATAATACTGGAATACCGAATCATACTGAGTCACATAATACTAGAATACTGAATAGGACTAGAATGAGACATGTATTCTTGAACTGATTATGAACACTGAAACTTCAACTATTTATGATATGCTGAGTAAGCTATATTGAGACTTAGGGACATCAAACCCAAGTCTATATTGAATACGAACTGAGCTCACAACACTCAAAATGAAAGTCATGAATGAGTTATGAAGCTAGAGAATAGAAGCTCTACGACTATTCAGGGAATTAGGCTTAACTATATTTCTGAGGCAATCGATACGTCGTAAAAGAAATGTAGTGTAGGGAGAATCACTAACATTCCCAAACATAGAGAGTTAGCCTCACATACCTTAACTTCCTGCTCTTGAGCGTAATACAACATTCGCCAACCCTTTCAACTTCAATCTATATCAATACAAGTCAAAGGAATTCCATATTAGCAATAATACTCATGTTTTGGTCACTTAGGCATTTTCTCAAACACTTGGTGGCATAAAGCTTCATAGTCCTTATTAATGGTGATTCTACACCCAATAAACCATTCTCTTGCTCCTAAATAAATTCTAAAGTCTCAAATGGTTATAATCAACATTATTCTTTATCACCCATAAGGTAAACAACTCCCTTAACGAATAATCAACAATCAACGCCCCAAACCTATAACCATTCATGCTTTTCTATCAAACCCATCAACTCATATCTCATGAACTAGAGTCTATAATCATTAATCCAATGCTAGAATCAATTAGAGGGTGAAGACATTACCTTTTTTGAAGTTCAATCCCCTTGAATTCGAGTTCTAGGGTTCCTTCTCTTAACAACGATGTCCCAATCGAATATCTAATGATATGGAGGGTTACCCATGTTAATAAGATGTTGTAAAATTGAAATTAACTTAGAATCACCATTAGAACTTACCTTGGGTGGTGGAGGGACCTTTAAGGAGTTAGGTTTTTGAGAGCTTCCCTTTCTAGAGCAAGTTTTTATGTTTCGGGGCTGTGGGGGACGAAATAGGGCTAATAAAATGACTTCCCAAGTTGGCCACCGCGTCCCAGTTGGCGCGACCGCGGTAAATTGCTGGGACACTGCCTCACCACCGCAGTCGCGATAAAACGCGGCAGGACCGCGGTGGTTACACACCATTCTATAAAACGGGCATAACGTTTTGCACAGAGCTCCGTTTGGGCTCCACAATATATCGTTGGAAATCTATTTCAAAGGCCTACAACTTTCATGCTTTGCGTTTTCCCAAATCCTTACACATTTTCACTAAAACCTGCTAGAACACGGACCTTCTGCAAACTTAGTCGATTTTGTCAAATTTTATGCACCTCACTTTCCATCTTGGTTTTGAAACAACTATTTTCACCCATAATAGTCCCGATGGGACTTCACATATCAAAAATATAACCTTACTACTCCTTTAACTCATTCATACCTAAGCTGAATGTACGGGGTGTTACAACTTTGAAAGCTTCTCCATCTATAGTCTCTCTAGAATCATACACTGGTAGTTTCCGTGTTCGGTCCTTTTTTTGCGTGAGCTTCAGTTTTTCTCATTTAACTTATTTTAAACTTAACCTAATATTTTTTTCCCTTTGTGTTCTCTTTTGTGTTCAGGGATGGAGGAGCTATTTCAGTACATTGGCAATATTATGGAGAGCCATGATAATTATTCTCTAATATTAGTTGAGGTCTTTTATCAATAAAAATTTGTAGCTGAAGATATTAAGGTTGATATCATATTTTCATATTTTTCAGATTGCTTTTTCATTAACTTCACTTTATTGATACCTACGTGTATAATATAACTGTTTGGTTATATTACTGTGCACCTACTTGATAGGATTTGAGGCATTTGATTTTTACATCAAAGAGTAAGAATGGAGGAAGAGAAGCAACAAATCTCTCTTGAAGAAGCTAAATCTATGTGATTCCAGACGCGGCAATAGCTAGTGCTTGGTATTCTACCTTAGTGCTTGACTGCGAGATAGTTTTTTGCTTTAGAGAGGCCCAAGAAATCAAGTGCGAGCCAACAAAAAAATAGCAAATCCAATAGTGTACTTACGGTCATCAACGTTACCTCCACATATCCATGGGGTAATATGGACGACGCACGTGCAAAAATTAACCATGAGAGGCTGTAGCTTTGTTGTCATCACCCATAGCTCCTTTGTCTCGCTATTAAATTGTGAACTGTGAAGAGAAGAGACAAATTTTTTTTTATTCAAAACTAGCTCTAATACCACCACTACTAGAAATCCGAGAAAAAACGACCAAAAATTAGCGACCAAATTTGGTCTGTCAAGAAAAGAGACCAAAGTTGGTCGCCAAAATGACGAAAATAATAAAAAAATATTTGAAATACTTTAGCGACCAAAGTTGGTCGCTATTTGACCGCAAATTTAGTCAAATTGTTGACTGGACTGGTCAGACTTGCTTGGTCAAATATATAATGAGATTAGCGACCAGTATTGGTCGCTAAAGTGGGACCCACATTAAATTTGTTAATAATTTTATTATTGTTTTATAAATCTTATAAAATATAAATATATATAATTTAAAACTTGCGACCAACGTTGGTCGCTAATAAAAGGATAAGTTGATAGCGACCAACATTGGTCGCTAACATGGGACCCAGTTATAATATTTTAATAAATATATATTTATTTAAAAAAATTTTTAAATATAAATAAATATAATTCAAAAGCTAGCGACCAAAGTTGGTCGCTTAATGAAATAGAGACGAACGTTGGTCGCCAATGTGGGACCCGATTCTAACGTTTAAATTTTTTTATTATTAATTTAAATATTATATGAAATATAAAATAAATCTGATTAAAATTTAGTGACCAAATTTGGTCGCTAAATTAAATTCATGTGCTGTTAGTGACCAACTTTGGTCGCTAAATTAAATTTATTTACAGTTAGCGACCAAAGTTGGTCTCTATATGGTCAAAATTAAAAATCACTTTTGTATTTACTATGTAAATAATATAAATGTAAGTCGTTAACACTTTTGTAATACAAGGGATGAATAGTACTATGAAAGCGGGCGTGTGTGTATATATATATACTTACACTATATACTATGCACTAAGTATAAGTGTATTAGGTAATACTGTATCGATTATAGCTTACATATATAATATATGTACTTACGCTATACTATGCACTAAGTATAAGTGTATTAGGTAATACTGTATCGAATATAGCTTATATATATATATATATATATATATATATATATATATATATATATATAATATGTACTTACGCTATACTATGCACTAAGTATAAGTGTATTAGGTAATACTATATCGAATACAGCTTATATATATATAATATATGTATTTACGCTATACTATGCACTAAGTATAAGTGTATTAGGTAATACTGTATCGAATACAGCTTATATATATATATATATATATATATATATAATATATGTACTTACGCTATACTATGCACTAAGTATAAGTGTATTAGGTAATACTGTATCGAATATATATATATATATATATATATAATATGTACTTACGCTATACTATGCACTAAGTATAAGTGTATTAGGTAATACCGTATCGAATATAGCTTATATATATAATATATAGACTTACGCTATACTATGCACTAAGTATAGACTGTTTGACCAAAATAGCGACCAACGTTGGTCGCCATTTTTAACCGTTTGACCAAAAGGCGACCAAAGTTGGTCGCTTTTGTAGGATATATATATATATATATATATATATATATATATATATAAGAGGAAAATAATTATTTTATTTATTTATTTTCAAATATAGCGACCAAAGTTGGTCGCTATTTTGGTCAAACGGTCAAAAATGGCGACCAACGTTGGTCGCTATTTTGGTCAAACAGTCAAAAATAATTTGGCTACCAAAATAGCAACCAAGTTTGGTCACTATTTTTTTTAACAGGAGCCAAAACGGGTTTCAGGTTCATTTTTTCAAAATTATTCCCCAAATTAAAATCTTTCTCCTCTAACACTCAAAACCCCTTCCCCCCTCCGACTTCCAGCAGTAGCGACGTCCCCACCACCGGTGACCCCTGACGGCAGCAACAAATTCCGGCGACCCCTGATGGCAGCAACAAATTCCGGCGACCTCCACTCCCAAGGTTAGTTTCTCTCTCCTTTCTTTTATTTTTCCGAAAAACATTGATTTTAGGGGTTCAATTCCAATATATTAGGGTTCAAAGTTATATATTATTTGTTCAACTATGTTTAGTTCAAAGTTTATTCCATGTTAGGGTTTAATTTCTCCATGTTAGGATTTAATTTCTCCATGTTAGGGTTCAATTTCTCCATGTTATATATTATTTGCAATTTTTAGGGTTCTTATTAATACTTTTAGGGTTCAAATAAATTAACTATTTAGGTAGACTAATTTATATATGGGGTTAAATTTCATTTTATGAAGCAACAATAATAGGATATGAATTGGACTTTTAGTTAACTAAAAAAAGATTAGGCTATGAATTAACTAATTTAATTTGTTCTTGCTTTATTTAAATAGATGGAACATCGTTATTGGATGTACAATAGGAATTATCCTAATCGGCGGGGATTGCGGGAGGATTTTGTAGAAGGGGTTGAGGACTTTATTAGACATGCAATGTCACTTCCGCCATACATAAAAGAAGGAGTAATTAGGTGCCCTTGTGTTAAGTGCGACTGTATGAAGTTTGGAAAACCGGAGGAAGTTAAGGTTCATCTTTATATGGTGGGGTTTATAGCGAATTACTTTGTGTGGACTAATCATGGAGAGATGGATGGTAGCCATGGGATATTTCATAACATGGTTGTTGGTGAAAGTAGTAGGTCGAGGGAGAATAGAAATAGTGATTCCAGAATTCATGATATGGTTGCGAATGCTTTTGGAATGCACTTTGGGGGTGAGCCCAACGAAAATGTTGAACAAACTCCTAATGATGAAGCAAGACATTTTTATGAACAGTTAGAGGAAGCTAGTCGTCCACTACGTGAAGGACGTCCGCACTCTGAGTTGTCTGTTGCAGTTAGATTACTAAGTATCAAATCTGATTGGAATATTTCTCAAGCAGCCATGGATTCTTTCATTGACCTTATTCGTGAACTAGTTGACGAGGAAATCGAATTACCTGGTGATTTCTATAAGGCAAAGAGATTAGTTTCTAAGTTAGGACTTTCGTCAATGAGAATTGATTGTTGTGAATATGGTTGCATGTTATATTATAAAGATGATGCAAATTTAAGCAGTTGTAAATTTTGCGGAAAGTCTCGTTTCAAGAGGCTTTCCAGCGGGAAGATGGTCGCTATCAAGGCGATGCATTATTTACCTCTTATACCTAGGCTAAAGAGGTTATATGCGTCGATGAGTTCTGCTCCTCATATGAGATGACACTTTGAAAATAGAAGACCACCTGGTGTTATGTGTCATCCTTCAGATGGAGAAGCTTGGAAGCACTTTGATAGGACATATCCATATTTTGCTAGTGAACCAAGGAACATTCGGTTAGGTCTGTGTGCGGATGGCTTCACGCCTTTTTCTGTATCTGCGACACCGTATTCATGTTGGCCTGTCCTTCTTACACCTTATAATCTACCACCCGAGTTGTGCATGACTAGTCCATATATATTCTTAAATTGTATTATCCCCGATCCACGTAATCCGAAAAGTTTGATAGATGTATATTTGCAACCTTTGATTGATGAGCTAAAACAATTGTGGTACGATGGTGTTGAAACATATGACATATCAACCAGGCAGAATTTCAATTTACGTGCTAATTTAATGTGGACAATTAATGATTTTCTTGCGTATGGAATGTTGTCTGGGTGGATGATTGCTGGGAAGCTAGCTTGTCCTTACTGCATGGAAAATAGTAAAGCGTTCACTTTGAAATATGGCCTAAAGCAATCATGGTTTGATTGTCATCGTCAATTCTTGCCTGAAGGTCATGAGTTTAGAAGGATGAAAAATTCTTTCAAAAAGAATAAACTGGAATATGATTATCCACCTCCGATACTTTTAGGTGATGAAATTTGGGAGAGGGTCCAGAACTTCAGTAAAGTTACTGAAGTTCCATCTATGTCCCCGGATACGGTGTTACTCATAATTGGACCAAACAGAGTATATTTTAGGAGTTGCCTTATTGGAAGGATAATCTTCTCCGTCACAACTTTGATGTCATGCATATTGAGAAGAATTATTTTGACAATTTGTTCAACACAGTGATGGATGTTAAAGGTAAGACAAAGGATAACCCGAAGGCTAGAATGGACTTACAAGAATATTGCAGGCGGCCTGAATTACACTTGCAGACAACAAACAATGGTAAGTTATTCAAGCCCAAAGCAAGTTACACATTCACTTTGGAGGAAAGACGGCAGATTTGTGATTGGGTAACGAAATTGAAGATGCCTGAGGGTTATGCGTCGAATTTTGAGAAAAAAGTTGATATGGAGGTAGGGAAGTTGAGCCATTTGAAAAGTTATGACTGTCATGTTTTCATGGAGACCTTAGTGCCTATTGCGTTTTCTGGTTTGCCTGAAAGAATCTAGAAACCCATCACTGAGATTAGTTTGATTTTCAAAGACTTGTGTTCTTCCACATTAAGGGAAGAAAACCTAGGCCGGATGGATCAGAACATTCATGTAACTTCGGGTAAGATGGAAAAGATATTTCCATGTGGGTTTTTTGATATGATGGAACACCTTCCAATCCACCTTGTACACGAGGCACGACTTAGAGGGCCTGTTCAATGCAGATGGATGTATCCCTTTGAGAGGTAATATTATAGTCCATATATAATTTTCTGTTTTATTTGAATGTTCTTGGCTAACCTGAAATTATGTAGGACAATTGGCAAATGCAAACAATTTGTTAAGCAGAGAAATAGAATTGAAGGATCTATATGCGAAACTTATCTTGCAAAGGAAACTGCTCATTTTTGTTCTTATTATTTTGAGAGCAACGTGCCATATGCTAGGAATAGGCCCAACAAGCACACGGTCGACCTTACGAATGATCCATTATATCCACCTATGTCCATATTCAATCAACCAGGCCGATGTTCTAAGGATGGTAGAAAGAGAAATTTGAGTGATATGGAGTTCAAGTCAGCTACACTTCATGTGTTGCTAAATTGTCCCGAAGTAGTACCATTTCTCAAGTAAGTATTGATTTAATAGTTATCAAAATATAAAATTTACTGTGATTACATCTCAATGCAACTACTAAAAATATTTGATGTGTCACAGTCACTTCGTGGGTCAATTTGGCCAAGATGCTGTATATACGACATTTCATAGGTGGTTCAAACAATTTGTAAGTATATCCTTAAAATATTCTAACACTATGTAGGTAAACAATGTTTGGAAGTTATGCTAACTTATGAATTTTGTTAACAATATGTAGGTAAATGATCCAAATAATGGTGTAAATCAATTTTTGAAAGATATATCTTGGGGACCTGGGGTTGAGGTCACAACATATTCCAAGTACGTTGTGAATGGTTATAAGTTTCATACAGAGGGTTGCTCTAAAAATAAAAAAAGCAACAACAATGGGGTGTGGGTTCAAGGTGGTGATGACAACCAAGTTGGAGATATTGATTATTATGGTGTGCTCAAAGAAATAATAGAACTAGAATATTCAGGTAGGCCATTTAAGAAAATTATTCTCTTTAGATGCAAGTGGTTTGACCCAAATCCAACAAGAGGTACGAGAGTACACAATCAATACAACATAATTGAGGTTAATCATACGAGGGAGTATGATCGCTATGATCCTTTCATAATTGCACATAATGTTAGGCAAGTGTATTATGCTCCTTATCCATTTCGGCGGAATAAGTCTGATTGGTGGATTGTAATCAAAACTAAGCCTGTAGGTAGGGTCGAAGTCGACAATGTGTTGGATGTTGCATATCAAAACGATATCTCCAGTGTTCACCAAATAGTGGACGAACTTTTAGAAAATGATTTGGAACATCCTGAACACATATTGGAAGAAGTTGATATAAATGAAGTAAGAATTATAGAAAACGAGGAAGAAGAATCAGTTGATGAAGCTCAAACTAGTGAGGAAGAAGAATTCTCTGACGAGGAAGAAGAATTCTCTAATGAGGAAGAATACGTCGATGAGCTTTAAAAAGTCGGTTTCTTCGATAACTCTCATTTATAGATAGTTTCCTTATATGTTTCAATCTAAATATGTATTATATTATGCAGATGACAGGCAAGGGTCGAGGTAACAATGAAGGTAGTGGTTCTCGGGGTCGAGAAAAGGCTAGGAAGCAAAAGAGGAGGGTAGAAGATACTACTCATCAATCTTTTCCACCATCTTCTGATTTGCCTATCACTATGCCACAGCCTCTACCCCATGGCTATATTGAGCTGCCGCAGCATCACCAGCCCTACACCTTCGTGCAGACCCCAGGTGTTTCTTCACAGGGCCATCGGACTATGCATCCGACATACAGTCCACCTGCCTCACTACCACGTGGATCCCACCCAGCAGCATCATATGGATCGCATCGATCCATGTCACAGCCACATGGATCACAACCATCAGTGTCACATCCAGTCGAGTTACAGCCACTTGGGTCACAGCAGTCAGTATCACAGCCACTTGTGATCCGTGCAGCTATGTCGCAGTCACAGGGATCACATCTATCGTCATCAGCGACTCCACCTATTGGAGGCCTTCGCTTGTGGGATAGTAGCTCTGACCCCCTACTCCTTCCACACATGCCTATGGTACACATGTTTCGGACGATGATGCTGATGCTGCTACTGCTTCTGACGAGGAGGTGCATTATGATCAGTATGGCAGGATCATCATAGTCCATGAGGGTGATGGGTAAGAGTTATTTGTTATTTTTATGTTTATTTTTTGTACAGTTTTTACTAAGATATTAATTTGTTTTATTTATTAAATTGCAGGTTCCTCCCGAGTAATATTACTACGAGGATAATCACCAAAGCAACCA
This sequence comes from Nicotiana sylvestris, assembly GCF_000393655.2. Taxonomy (NCBI): domain Eukaryota; kingdom Viridiplantae; phylum Streptophyta; class Magnoliopsida; order Solanales; family Solanaceae; genus Nicotiana; species Nicotiana sylvestris. The sequence goes on from NC_091060.1 coordinate 85,658,604, forward strand.
GAAAGCTTTATGATGCCCCTTATGCGTCTTGGCGTGAATTCCCATTCTCACTGAAGGAGGCAATTTTCAATGAATTTAAGGTATAAATATTTTTTTAAGCAGTGTAATTATTTATATTTATGATATTTCTATATAATATTTAACTTTTGAAATACAGAGCAAGTGTGTATGGGAACATCAGTATAGCGCGGACGTGGCTGCAAATTTTATTCTCAAAGCTCGCAAGAGGTTGTCGCATTCTTTCTCCATAGCTAGACAGCTGAACCAGAAGCCTGGCTGGTTGCTTCAGGAGTTTTGGGATGATTTGCAAAGGCAATGGCTTACTACAGAGTTCTTACAGAAGAGCGAAAAGGGAAAAAAAGCTCGCGCATATGAGAAGGGAAGATCATTGCACACTGGAGGTGCGATCAGCCAGGGGACAATAAAAAGAAGAATGGTACGTAATTGCTTAATTTATTTTAATTTTCAAAGTATATATATTTTATTTATTAATTAAAATTTATGAGTTTTCAGGAAAAGAAGTTGGGTCGTTCGATGAACCAAGATGAGCTATTCAGGGAGACTCATATTGTGAAGAAGAAGAAAGAGACGGATCAAGAAAGGTGGGTCAAGGGACGTGCCTCGACTGTACATGTAAGTTTTCACTTTTCATTAAGTATTTTCATTTACTTTTATATAAATTTTGAAATACTAATTCAATTTACTTTTTCTTATAGGATCGCTTCAGAGTTGAAGGTGAGGAATTCCTACGCAGCCAGTCACCTAATAAGTCGGGCGCGCCATTCCAACTTTCGACCGAGGATGTTGAAAGACTATGGACGTGGGCTGCAGGCGGTCCAAAATGGGGGAAGGTATACGACCTTCCTACTAAGACATTCCATCGCTATAGGTGTGGAATGCAAGGAATAGGGACTTCCTCGCAAGCCGAGCAACTTGATGGGGAGAGCCTCTTCGCTATGCGGGAGACTGTGACAAAGCTCACATCCGAGCTAGAAGCGTCCAAGGAAAGAGAAAAGCTTAGAGATGCTCAGTATATTGGTGTGGTCGCTCAGTGCCAGAGCATGCAAGAGCAGGTCAAAAATCTCCTAGCTGGATCTTTTTCGATTCCCCGGTCTCGGCCATCATCGCCAGAGGCTGCCCGTCCCCGTGCTCGTTCGTCCCGTCCTCCAAGTGGCCGTTCCTCCCGTCCTCCTCGTGATCATTCTTCCCGTCATCGACAAGTAGACCCTTCTCAATACTGTGATGATGATGAAACTTCATCAGACGGTGATGATAATGATGTACCAAACAATGAATGAATTTTAGACAATTTGAACTAGACAAATACAATTTGTTTTCCATTGGGTTGTAATAAGAGTTAACTTAGTTTGGTAGTTCTATTGAAATTTACACTTTCTTGGTTTTAATGTAGCTTTTAATGTTGTTTTTGTGTTGTTGTTGTTGTTGTTGTTGTTGTTGTTGTTGTTGTTGTTGTTGGGTTGTTGTTTGATATTGTTATTGGAATTGTTGTTTGAATTGTTGTTGTTGTTGCTTGTTAGGGTTTTGGTATGACTGGCAGGTGGTGTAGCTGCCAAAACAGGCAGTTTCTGCCAAAATAATACACAGAAAAGCGACCAAAGTTGGTCTCTATTTGGTCGCTTTTCATGTTAAAAAAAATAATTTTCTGGAGAATAGCGACCAACTTTGGTCGCTATTTACCCAGATTTCTACAAAAAGCGACCAAACTTGGTCGCTATTTCATTAAAAAAATAAAATTTCTGGTGATATAGCGACCAAAGTTGGTCGCTAATATTTAAAAAATAAATTAAATTCATGTATTTAGGGACCAAAGTTGGTCGCTAGTTTAATAAAATAAATAAATAATTGAATAAAAAAGCGACCAACATTGGTCTCTAGTTTCCAGATTTTAAAATATAATATTTGGATTAGAGACCAAAGTTGGTCGCTTTTTAATGATTAATAATAAATAAATAAAAAACGTATTTTATATTTAGAGACCAACTTTGGTCGCCAAATTTATATTATTAAATTAATAAAGCGACCAAAGTTGGTCTCTATAGTCAATATCTGAAAAAATTGGTCCATTTAGCTTAGAGACCAACAATTAGCGACCAACTTTGGTCCCTAAATAAAAGGGACCATCAATATAGCTACCAGACCCTTTTGGTCGCTTTTTGGTCGCTTTTTAGCCCAATAGCGACCAACTCCGGTCGCTTTTTGCGGTCGCTTTTTCCCGGATTTCTTAGTAGTGCACGTAAACAAAAACTCTCTCTTTCATAATTTCAAACATGAAATATACAAAATATATAAACAAAGATCCTTGGAGTGCAAGTCTCCTAATACTATAAGAATATAATTCCCGTATATACATGGACTTCGTAACAATATTAAAGCATATCTCCTCATATCCTAATCCATGAAAGTTATCCTTTATATGTTGTATTTCTGTGTTTGTTTTGCCTTTTGTGTGATAGAGATACAAATATTTGAGTGTAATCCTTATTTTATAGATAAATTATGGATTTTGATAATCATAAAATAAAATTATCAGAAGATATCATCCCATGATACTGTATTAGAAGCAAACTGAACTTATTGAGTTTCCGTGTAGTCGTTTTACTATATAAAATTATGATGTTGGATAACCCTGATTTATTCTGTAATTGTGCAAATCCATATTGGAAAGCTAGGAAATTACAGTGTGGAACGAGACAAATTTTACGATGCGCATCATCAAAATCAACAAATTGATATTTATAAAAAGAAGGTAGCTCTGAAAGCTTCTCCATCTACCATCTCTCTAGAATCATACACGGGTAGGTTTCATTCTCGGTCCTTTTACTGCTTGAGCTTTAGTTGTTCTCCTTTAACTGTTTTGAACTTATTTGACCGTTTTGTATTCTCTTCTGCGTTAAGGGAAGGAGGATCCATTTTAGTGAACTTGCATTGTTATGAAAAGCCACAATAATTATTCTATCATATTAACCTCTCTCAATCTATTGAGGTCCTTTACAGTAAAAAAATCTATAGCTAAGGATATTTGGTGTTGATATCATGTTTTCATATTTTTTAAAATAATTTTTCACCAACTTTATAGATAATTATATTAACATTATAACTATTTCACCAAGTTATTGTGCACCTATTAGACGAGGTATTAATTGATGATTAAATTCATACCTTCTCTCTGTATTTAAATGTAACGATACGACCGATCGTTTTAAGCATTTGCATTCCGTTCAGCTGTTTGAAGTCTTGAGTAGATTCATATGACGTATTATGACTTTTTTGAATCGTTGTTTTTGGTTTTCAAGTGATTCGGGATCGATTCGGAAGAAGGATTCTCATGTTAGAAGCTTTGAATTGGAAGAGTTGACCAAATTTGACTTTTGCATATTTGACCAAGGATCGGAGTTTTGATGGTTCCGTTAGATCCAAATGATGCTTTTGGACTTGGATGTATGCACGGATTTGCATTTGGATATTTCTTGAAGGTTTTGGCGTTAATTGGCGAAAGTTAGTAAGTTGGAGTTTTGGAATGTTCATAAGCTTGACCGAAGTTGACTTTACTGATGTTGGGATCAGATTTTGGTTTCGGGAGTTGGAATAGCTTTCTTATGTCATTTGAAACTTGTTTGCAAAATTTGACGTCATCCCGAGTTGATTTGATACGGTTCGGCACGAAATTTAGAAGTTGAAAGTTCATTAAGTTTGATTTGAGGTGCGATTCATGGTTTTGATATTGTTATGCGTGATTTGAAGCCTCAATAAGTCTGTGTTATGTTATGGGACTTGTTGGTATGTTCAGACGGGGTCCCGAGGGGCTCAGGTGCATTTCGGGTTGATTTTGGACCATTTTGGAGTTTTCATGCATTGATTATTTCTGATGTTATTTGATGCCCCTAGTGTTCTTCGCGATCGGGAAGGTCCAGCCACAATCATGAAGAGTAATTTGGTCTACTGGAGGATTTGTTCATCGCGTACGCGACAGATCGTACGGGATCGCGAAGGTTTGGACTGGTTATAGTTCATGTCCGCACATGGGGTATTGCAGATGCGTAGGGTTGAGCAGGAGCAGGAGCTAGAGAATTCTTCATCGTGTTCGCGCAAGTCAGTTCGCGTTTGTAGAGCTTTAGCGTCTGTGGTCATCGCGTTCGTGTGGCCAATATCGCGAACACGTAGAGTATTTTGATGGCAGTAGCATTTGTTCTTCGCGATCGCGAAGGATTGTAACGACCCAACCAGTTGTTTTGAGGTCTAGCACGTCATTCAGCAGTTTGAGGCCATGAGCAGCTTTACTTAAGGTATTATGACTTGTACACATGATCAGAATTGAATTTCGAAAAGTTCGGATTTGATTTAGAAAGAGAATTCTCATTTCGGAAGCTTTAAGTTGAAAGAATTGACTAAGATTGGAATTTTGAGTAAATGACCTCGGAATCGGGATTCTAAGGTTCCATCAGGTTCATATGATGATTTAGAACTTGAGCGTATGTTCGGATAGAGTTTTGGAAGATCCGGAAATATTTCGGCACCCATAGTGGAAGTTAGCATTTTTGGAAGAATTTCAAAACTTTGGGTTGAAGTGCATTTCAGTGTTATCAATGTCCGTTTGGGATTCCGAGTTTGAGAATAGCTCCGTATGGTGATTCTGGTGTTGGGAGCGCGATCAGAAGTGAATTCGGAGGTCTGTTCTTCGCATTCGCGAAGAGATCCTCGAGTTCGCGAAGAAGGAAATCTCTGTTGCACAGGTCTGACTTCGGAGGTTCATATCTTGCAATCTATAAAGAATTTGGAGATGATCTAAAAATAAAAGTTGTAGCCCTTTGTGTCTATTCTTTAGAAAAGTAAATAATTTATCATTTGAATTTGTGTACAAAGGATTATGTCCGGTATACTATAGGCTATCCGGGAAGATGAAGAAGAAATTGTGTTGCACAGGGCTAATTTTGACAGCTTATATCTCAAAATCTATAAGGAATTGGGAGATTACCAAAACATAAAAGTTGTATATCGTGATGTCTAGTTTTCAAAACAGACATTAAACCGTTTGTTATTTAGAGTTTTATAATAAAAGTTATGGCCATAATACTAGATGCTATTTGAGAAGAGTTTGGAAAATAGTTTTTGAGAATTTTCTTCTTCGCGAACGCGATGGGGGTCTCGCGAACGCAAAGAAGAGTCGTTTGGGCAGTGTATAAGTGTAAAGAAATGGGTTTGACTCATTTCATCTCATTTCCTCCATGGGAGCCGAGCTAGGAGCGATTTTGAAGCGTGTTAAAATCAGTCAGCAATGGTTGAATTTGTATAATGGTGGCAACGATTAGTTCTTTTAGCGTGTTAAGTTATACACATGATTACAGTAATGCGTGCGAGGTTTGACGGTCGCCGTAATTGATTTTATTTGGAGGCTTTCGAGTATTATGGCCTATTATGTGCAGATAGATCCCGGAAGAGTTATGGTGGTTTAGACTACTACTTGAGGTTGGTATTTTCTGCGGTTATGAGAATTTAGTCACGTGTTGTAATGGTTCTCTTGAAATGAGTTAAGTAAAAGGCTTCTATATGATGAAGAGTTTACCCTATTAGTGGCTCAAGAGTTATGATGAAATTCTTGTACTCCTGCGGTTGTCATGATTAAGTGCCATGAGTAGCGTGGGATTTGGAAGTTGAGAATCATGGTTGCGGTTCGGTGTTGACAAGGAGGTCATGGGCTCGGATGAGCAGGAAAAGAATTTAGATGTTTAGAGTAAGTTGGTATTATCTTCAGCGTCATGAGTAAGAGGTTTTGTGTATTCACTTGTGGGTCCTTGATTCACTTTACAACATATGTATGGCCGGTAGTATGGATGTGCAGACTTGTTACCTGGTGTAGAAGGCCATGGGAGCATCTCCCACGAAAAGATTGTATAAGTGTGATGTGTAGTCACTTAATTGATTGAGGATTTACACCAAGTATGGAGATTATGGTACTATTGCTAATTGAGAATTTATGCCTGAAGGGCGCTCGGTTCATTTGGTTGTGGAATGTTGGTTGTTCAAGATTGGATGACTGTTCTTGTGTGTTATGGGAAAAGGGGGTTATTATGGACACAGGAAAGATTATTGGCCGTGTTCGGTACGATCAAAATCGGCTTGAGGTCTGTGAATGGATTTAAATATGAATATGGGCTCTATATCAGGACGGATGTGTTCATTTCACCACAACGCTCCTTATGGAGGAATATTCGGACGTTAGATGTTATTTTGTCGTCGGCGATTTTATGTAATGCTATATTGTGTCGTGTGAGTTGCGAAATGGCTTGATAAATTTCTCGTGTGTTGAGGTTTCGCATAGCGATGGTGTTATGTAAGCAGGATGGCTCTTAAGATTTAGATCACATAGCACTTCAGTTGTGCTTGAGTTTTGTAGCTTATGGCTCTATCTGTCTCCCCAAGGATGGTATTATGCACTTAGCGTGCTTGTGGCCGATATTCGGTATTTTGTAGTAATGAGCGATTTTGCTCGGTGTGTATCTTCTTATGTGAATTTTATGTGTGGATCGAGTGGCACGCCGCCACGGGTATGTTGTTTGGATCGAGTTGCACGCCGCGATATTGAGTACAGTTCCCTATATTTGTTTTTGTGTGTTTTGTTTCCCATTTTCTGAGGAAAGTTCATATTAGTTGCATGAGTTGACTAGTCCTTTTCAGAGTTTGTTTTCCTTATGTATCACGTTCGAGCTTGTGGCATATTGGCACGTTGTGGCATCATATAGGACTTTTGATCATGACTGGGGTGGCTTATTGCCTGAGCAGTTCGTATTGGGTGAAATGAGATTATTGGATTAGGATCAGTGCAACCGGATTATATGAAGTATATTAAAGAGCAAAGATCATTATTTGGTTCAGAATGAGGTAATGGTTCTTGTCAGAAGTATAGACTCAATGATTTGTTGACTCGACAATTGGTTATGAATTTCTACACATCTTTCCGTCGTGGCAATATTGCGAGAGTTGGAACAAGACTTATATATATCATGAGGTGCATTGTGAGCATCATATTTGGGGAATGTCGGTTATTATGATTAGAGAATGTTATTGTGCTCCTGCAAATGATGTGGTGCATGGTGAGAATTCAGCAAAGGCATGCAGTCATGTTCTGGTACCTCATGTAGTGATTGATACAGTGCTCATATATTGGAAGCAGGCCAGGCAGAGAATTCTGGATGTTGGAATTGGGCTCTAAGCTTATTTTCTTGAATAAAAGGGAATATCTTCATAATTGATCGAGCTAATGTGCTCAACTGGGTTGTAGTAGCACAGGTAGGTGCACAAGGTGTTAAAAGTGATTTCGGACAACTCTAGCGCAATACTTAACACATTCGAGGACAAATGTATATTTAAGTGGTAAAGAATGTAACAACCCAACCGGTCGTTTTGAGCTCTAGTGCGTCGTTCAGCAGTTTGAGGCCATGACCAGCTTTACTTCAGGTATTATGACTCGTACGCATGGTCGGAATTGAATTTCGGGAAGTTCAGAGTTGATTTGGAAAGAGAATTCTCATTTCAGAAGCTTTAAGTTGAAAGAATTGACTAAGATTCGATGTTTGAGTAAACAACCTCGGAATCAGGATTCGAAGGTTTCAGCAGGTTCGAATGATGATTTCGGACTTGGACGTATGTCTGGAT